>NC_087065.1:55702981-56291858 GCF_963678635.1 Symsagittifera roscoffensis
CCTCCGATGAGTCAGGGTAGATAGTCGCTATTAATAACGGGCATAAAAAAAGACAAGGACCTCACTTTAAGTTTTCAACCATTTTTAGTTTGGTAGTTTTAATTTGACCCCCCGGGAGACGGGGTTCTAATTTGCGATTAAGCCTCCCAATATCCCGGCACAGTAATCAAAGAGGCAATATAATTTTTGATGTTTACAAAAAAGATCACCAAGGTTCATGTTTTGGGTGCAAGAAATTCTTAAGTTGAGGAATAGGTTTTCCCAATACATCGACGTGTCCATTTAATGGGAAAAATGGTATTTATCTTACGTTTTAAGATACAACATACAATCATGTTTCCGTTTCCATTGAAACTCGGCCTGAAGTTTCACACCAATTTTTCTCAGCGGGACTTGCATAGCACATAGAGCCATATATATTGCTAAGTCAAATTAACCCGAAAAATCGGTTTGAAGAAGCGTCTTACACAGCTCAACAAAGTTCGCAAAGTGTCAAACTTCGAAAAAATGCGAAAAAAATTTGGAAATTTGTTTTAGCCAAAGATTTTAAACTTTATATACTAAAAACGATTTTATTTACCTGTCAATCAAAATATATTATATCATACAAATTTTTGAAAACTTTAGCCAAAAAAATACTTAAAAGAATTACACTAAAACTAACAAAATAATGAAAAAGAAAAATTATCAAAGAAGCCTCCTACACAGCGTAACAAAATTTTAGAAGGTCAAAATCTCGAAAAAAGCTTAAAACATTCAAAAATTATTTAAAGCAAGAAAACGCGGCTTGTATATAGTGAAAACGAACTATTTTGGTTATAAAATGAAAATATTTCCTTTTATACAAGTTTATAGAGATTTTATCGTCTTGAACTTTGTTAGGCTATGTAAGAGGCTTCTTTCATATAACTCTACTGTCAATTAACTTGGTAGTTTTAGCGTTCTTTTGTTTAAATAAAAAAATCAAAAAGACCCATTTTGGGGGTAAAATTTTAATTGTGGTTGATTATTAATTAGTTCTGAGCAACTTTAGTTCATTTCACTTTTTGTCTAAGACAAATCAATTTGAGAAAAACGCGTTTGAAATTTCAAATTTTGTTTGTTTTGTCCCCCAGGGTTGACCAAAAGTGCTAATCATACAGTTTTCATATATCGAAAAATGCTAATCAAACACTTTTCATGCAATTCCATAAGTATATAAAATTGCATAAAAAATTGGTGACTAGTGATTTTTCATATATGGAAATTGTATGACTAGCATTTTCCATAAACCAATAAAAAATGTTTTTATTAAACTTTACTTCTGAAAATTTTTGGGATGTGTTCGTGACCGAACAAAGGTGACAAAAACTAGAGTCACCAAATGTTTAACCGTTTTGCATTTAAACTGCATTGGAAACGACCTGAAATTGTGTAAGAGTTTTCTTAAGCAAATCATATATTGAAAACATCAGACTTTAAAATTTTGGCAAAAACTATTCCCCATCCACGTTTCTCATCTCTCTCCCCGGAACGTAATCAGTCATGTCAAAAAATAGGGGAATTTTTTGTAACTTTTCAGAAAAATTAACACCGAAAAAACTATTTATCTTCAAGATTTCTTAATAATTCTTAAAATAGTCGCAACTATTATTCTTGAAATTTGTTTCCGAACTTTTTTAAACGTAGCATAAGTTAGGTTAGTCAAAACATAAGCTAGGTTAGTCACCCATCTATTAAGATGAACTTAAGCATTCTAATCACCCAGCACAAGTATTAAGACAGATAATTTAATTTTTTTCCTTTAAAGAATGCCAAAAATCAAGTTGAAAATTAGATGGAGTTGATGGAGAAAAAAATGTACCCAAAATGTAGCATGTAATAGTGCAAATCACCGGAACCCCAGGAGTTTCCAGTGTTTCAACTTGAGTTGAAACATGAGAAAGATTATAAATTGCGTTTCTTAAGATAGAAATTAGGTTTTACCTTGTTATAAAAATTTTGGTTGAAAGTTACGTTCTTTACTGGCAAAACGTCAGGTTTGATTTATTCAAAAAATGAAATAATTAACTTACGCCACTTTTATTCGCGGATTTTACCTTGAAGAAATCTACCTCCGATGAGTCAGGGTAGATAGTCGCTATTAATAACGGGCATAAAAAAAGACAAGGACCTCACTTTAAGTTTTCAACCATTTTTAGTTTGGTAGTTTTAATTTGACCCCCCGGGAGACGGGGTTCTAATTTGCGATTAAACCTCCCAATATTCCGGCACAGTAATCAAAGAGGCAATATAATTTTTGATGTTTACAAAAAAGATCACCAAGGTTCATGTTTTGGGTGCAAGAAATTCTTAAGTTGAGGAATAGGTTTTCCCAATACATCGACGTGTCCATTTAATGGGAAAAATGGTATTTATCTTACGTTTTAAGATACAACATACAATCATGTTTCCGTTTCCATTGAAACTCGGCCTGAAGTTTCACACCAATTTTTCTCAGCGGGACTTGCATAGCACATAGAGCCATATATATTGCTAAGTCAAATTAACCCGAAAAATCGGTTTGAAGAAGCGTCTTACACAGCTCAACAAAGTTCGCAAAGTGTCAAACTTCGAAAAAATGCGAAAAAAATTTGGAAATTTGTTTTAGCCAAAGATTTTAAACTTTATATACTAAAAACGATTTTATTTACCTGTCAATCAAAATATATTATATCATACAAATTTTTGAAAACTTTAGCCAAAAAAATACTTAAAAGAATTACACTAAAACTAACAAAATAATGAAAAAGAAAAATTATCAAAAGAAGCCTCCTACACAGCGTAACAAAATTTTAGAAGGTCAAAATCTGAAAAAAGCTTAAAACATTCAAAAATTATTTAAAGCAAGAAAACGCGGCTTGTATATAGTGAAAACGAACTATTTTGGTTATAAAATGAAAATATTTCCTTTTATACAAGTTTATAGAGATTTTATCGTCTTGAACTTTGTTAGGCTATGTAAGAGGCTTCTTTCATATAACTCTACTGTCAATTAACTTGGTAGTTTTAGCGTTCTTTTGTTTAAATAAAAAAATCAAAAAGACCCATTTTGGGGGTAAAATTTTAATTGTGGTTGATTATTAATTAGTTCTGAGCAACTTTAGTTCATTTCACTTTTTGTCTAAGACAAATCAATTTGAGAAAAACGCGTTTGAAATTTCAAATTTTGTTTGTTTTGTCCCCCAGGGTTGACCAAAAGTGCCAATCATACAGTTTTCATATATCGAAAAATGCTAATCAAACACTTTTCATGCAATTCCATAAGTATATAAAATTGCATAAAAAGTTGGTGACTAGTGATTTTTCATATATGGAAATTGTATGACTAGCATTTTCCATAAACCAATAAAAAATGTTTTTATTAAACTTTACTTCTGAAAATTTTTGGGATGTGTTCGTGACCGAACAAAGGTGACAAAAACTAGAGTCACCAAATGTTTAACCGTTTTGCATTTAAACTGCATTGGAAACGACCTGAAATTGTGTAAGAGTTTTCTTAAGCAAATCATATATTGAAAACATCAGACTTTAAAATTTTGGCAAAAACTATTCCCCATCCACGTTTCTCAACTCTCTCCCCGGAACGTAATCAGTCATGTCAAAAAATAGGGGAATTTTTTGTAACTTTTCAGAAAAATTAACACCGAAAAAACTATTTATCTTCAAGATTTCTTAATAATTCTTAAAATAGTCGCAACTATTATTCTTGAAATTTGTTTCCGAACTTTTTTAAACGTAGCATAAGTTAGGTTAGTCAAAACATAAGCTAGGTTAGTCACCCATCTATTAAGATGAACTTAAGCATTCTAATCACCCAGCACAAGTATTAAGACAGATAATTTAATTTTTTTCCTTTAAAGAATGCCAAAAATCAAGTTGAAAATTAGATGGAGTTGATGGAGAAAAAAATGTACCCAAAATGTAGCATGTAATAGTGCAAATCACCGGAACCCCAGGAGTTTCCAGTGTTTCAACTTGAGTTGAAACATGAGAAAGATTATAAATTGCGTTTCTTAAGATAGAAATTAGGTTTTACCTTGTTATAAAAATTTTGGTTGAAAGTTACGTTCTTTACTGGCAAAACGTCAGGTTTGATTTATTCAAAAAATGAAATAATTAACTTACGCCACTTTTATTCGCGGATTTTACCTTGAAGAAATCTACCTCCGATGAGTCAGGGTAGATAGTCGCTATTAATAACGGGCATAAAAAAAGACAAGGACCTCACTTTAAGTTTTCAACCATTTTTAGTTTGGTAGTTTTAATTTGACCCCCCGGGAGACGGGGTTCTAATTTGCCATTAAGCCTCCCAATATCCCGGCACAGTAATCAAAGAGGCAATATAATTTTTGATGTTTACAAAAAAGATCACCAAGGTTCATGTTTTGGGTGCAAGAAATTCTTAAGTTGAGGAATAGGTTTTCCCAATACATCGACGTGTCCATTTAATGGGAAAAATGGTATTTATCTTACGTTTTAAGATACAACATACAATCATGTTTCCGTTTCCATTGAAACTCGGCCTGAAGTTTCACACCAATTTTTCTCAGCGGGACTTGCATAGCACATAGAGCCATATATATTGCTAAGTCAAATTAACCCGAAAAATCGGTTTGAAGAAGCGTCTTACACAGCTCAACAAAGTTCGCAAAGTGTCAAACTTCGAAAAAATGCGAAAAAAATTTGGAAATTTGTTTTAGCCAAAGATTTTAAACTTTATATACTAGAAACGATTTTATTTACCTGTCAATCAAAATATATTATATCATACAAATTTTTGAAAACTTTAGCCAAAAAAATACTTAAAAGAATTACACTAAAACTAACAAAATAATGAAAAAGAAAAATTATCAAAAGAAGCCTCCTACACAGCGTAACAAAATTTTAGAAGGTCAAAATCTGAAAAAAGCTTAAAACATTCAAAAATTATTTAAAGCAAAAAACGCGGCTTGTATATAGTGAAAACGAACTATTTTGGTTATAAAATGAAAATATTTCCTTTTATACAAGTTTATAGAGATTTTATCGTCTTGAACTTTGTTAGGCTATGTAAGAGGCTTCTTTCATATAACTCTACTGTCAATTAACTTGGTAGTTTTAGCGTTCTTTTGTTTAAATAAAAAAATCAAAAAGACCCATTTTGGGGGTAAAATATTAATTGTGGTTGATTATTAATTAGTTCTGAGCAACTTTAGTTCATTTCAATTTTTGTCTAAGACAAATCAGTTTGAGAAAAACGCGTTTGAAATTTCAAATTTTGTTTGTTTTGTCCCCCAGGGTTGACCAAAAGTGCTAATCATACAGTTTTCATATATCGAAAATGCTAATCAAAAACTTTTCATGCAATTCCATAAGTATATAAAATTGCATAAAAAGTTGGTGACTAGTGATTTTTCATTTATGGAAATTGTATGACTAGCATTTTCCATAAACCAATAAAAAATGTTTTTATTAAACTTTACTTCTGAAAATTTTTGGGATGTGTTCGTGACCGAACAAAGGTGACAAAAACTAGAAACACCAAATGTTTAACCGTTTTGCATTTAAACTGCATTGGAAACGACCTGAAATTGTGTAAGAGTTTTCTTAAGCAAATCATATATTGAAAACATCAGACTTTAAAATTTTGGCAAAAACTATTCCCCATCCACGTTTCTCATCTCTCTCCCCGGAACGTAATCAGTCATGTCAAAAAATAGGGGAATTTTTTGTAACTTTTCAGAAAAATTAACACCGAAAAAACTATTTATCTTCAAGATTTCTTAATAATTCTTAAAATAGTCGCAACTATTATTCTTGAAATTTGTTTCCGAACTTTTTTAAACGTAGCATAAGTTAGGTTAGTCAAAACATAAGCTAGGTTAGTCACCCATCTATTAAGATGAACTTAAGCATTCTAATCACCCAGCACAAGTATTAAGACAGATATTTTAATTTTTTTCCTTTAAAGAATGCCAAAAATCAAGTTGAAAATTACTAAGTTTCTCATTTAAACTGGGTATTTGGGGAAAAAGTTTTAGAAAAAAACCACGGCGCTTTTCATGTATTGAGGTAAGTTATAGTTTCACATCTTTTAAGATACAGTGTGCAACCATATTTTATATTCGAATCCAGACTAGAAATTCTTACAATGTTTTTTTTGCAGGACACAAGAAGAACCATACGCTAGAAAAGAGAAAAAATAGAATTCAAAAAGAAATGTCAAATAACATTTATTACACTCTATATTTCTGATGGGGACTCGTGAGATTGATTAGAGGGTTATGGAACCAACTTGAAGCTTTTTAGAATCTTTGGCAACCTTCTTACACACCACTTCAAATCCGAAAGAAACATATTTAGAAAGATATTTAAATTCTGTGCTTTCCATCGAATAAAAAGAGAAATAATGAATATGTAACAAGGTTTTCTGGTGCCCTAAAGTTACTCTTTACCAGAGTATAGTTCTCCTCTTGTAGTCCTTTACTGCTGACTGTGCTCTGTTTTATAGCCAGCAAAAAAACTGCCCGATCTGAAACTGTTAACAGGTTTTCAAGGTTTTTAGTGCAAAGAGAACTAACAATTTAAAATATACGATCAACTTTTTTGTTTAGCTGTTAGTAATGACTACATCATCTCTGTTCGGGGGTACCCGGTGAGTGTGCACTGCCAGTGGGCACAGACCAGCGGAGAAGTCACCAAGACATATTTTGACCTACCATCGAGCCCCTCTACACACTCGACGTGGGGAGGGAGCGATGACGCCAATAATGCATCGCCGGCCACATCTAGTACCAGAACTTTCCAAAAAGCCAGACTAATTGTGGACAAGTGTTTTCTGGCCATTCAGACTTCGGACGTGACGTACAGCACTCTAACTGGAGCCTCTGTAGCAGACAATTATGAACACCTCTGTAACTATTAGGAACACCTATGTAGTTTCAAACATAATACATAATCTACTACACGAAACGAAGTAGTTTATTTATGATTTGCTAAATTAAACACTCTTGGTCTACTATAATTAGACCAAATACAACAGTGGGAAAAAGTTAAATTTGTTAGCAGCTATCGTGTTTGCGTTTCAGACATCGGCAGAGGTGGGAGCTGCAAACCATACGATCCCTTCCACGGGATAAACAGGATAAACCTTGCAACTACGGCCTTCATGTTTCCGGCTGGACTTGTATTTGACGTCAGAAAATATGGTGACAACGTCGATACTTATATCAATTCGAAATCTATGCAGCACCAAACATCTGATATAACAGGATAGTGAAGAGCATTTAAGTTAAATAGAATCTTCCTGTCAATTTCTCCCCCTCCTTATGGTGCCTAAAAATCTCCAAACCTCCAAAATCTGATCATTAATTAAATCTGATAAAACTGAAAGATTCTGATTGATTTTGTAGCTACGTTTCCAGTCATTAGAAGCCTGGTAAATTAGCCTCAGAGCTCTGTTTTGGATTCTAATATGTAAAAGTGACCTTATGTTTGTCATAAAAGAGATCTTTTCTCTTGCTGACTATAACAACGTAAGTGCTCTAGGATTAAATTAGGAGTTATATGAAATTTTCGAACAATGGTCTAACTCAAACAAGCTCTCAATGAACACTATAAACACTGGATTAAACAATAAGGACAAACTGATTCCAATCATGATGATTTTTTAGCCATTAACATTGTTCAAAGTATACTTGAATTACTTTGTAAGTTTATCAAGATAGACCCTAAAAAACTAAATCGATTCAAATTTTTGGAACCTGATCTAAACTATATTTTATGATTGGATAAATTAGATATTTTACCACTGTAAAGTATTTAATATTAACCAATCATGATCCATCTAACTAACAACCCACTTATTTGTAAGTGCTGAAATTACTTGTATTTTCAGCACCAGAGAGATTTGAATTTAACTTAGAAATTAGTTGCCTCTCCAAGAGAACTTCAGCAGCCGCAATAAACCAGTATACCCTAGATCTATTGAGCCTAGCAGAGACTAGTTAAACAACCTGAGACTAGATAGTATAAGAGTAAGATTAGGATCGGTATTAGACTAAGAAGTTGCACGAATCTATCCGGCCGAAAATAAGATAGCGTGACGAGCAGACGGTGTACCCTATCCGAAATTACTCTATGAGTTAACCACATCGGTCCTAACTCATCTGGTGCGACCATAAGTCTCAAACAAGACCTTAAAAGCTTAGAATTAACCAAAAATTGATTAGAATTTAGACAAAACATTTTCAAAATGTTATACGACGATAATTTAATCGAAATGTCTCTACGACTCAATAGATCAGAGCCAATATTCCGAACGATAACAGAACTACCCGGAATCGTAAGAAGACCTCGAACCAGAGACGACATACGACAAAGTAGAAACTTACCATATAGTTATATGATAGTACGGCAAAAGCCAACACAAACTTTTATATTTTGAATTTTATTAGCAATGAATTTAGATTTTCATTTGCAAACATAAAATCTTGAAGTCAATATTCATGATCATTTCAGGCGCTAAACAAAATTATTAATATACAATAACGATTGATAAAAAGATCTCAGATCGTTTTCCTAAATTCTGCAGTTTTATATAAAACATGTTTGGAAAATATTTATTGAAAATCAAAACAAAAATTAGTAGCATGACAATAAATTGTTAGTAATCATAAAATCATCAGTTGTCCCAGCTTCATCACCTAAACATAACAGCAACCATAAGCTCACTAATATCATTAAAACACTAAATCTTTTTCTTAAACAAATTTAAACTATTTTAAACTTAAATTCACTTAATTTTAAAATCAGATCATCAAGGCTTATCCTTGGATCTTAATTAACTTTCTATTTCACTAAATTTAAAACTTGATCATCAAGGCCTACCCTTGGATCAAAAAGAACAATTTTGTTCCCCCCCCCCCCCCACCCACTTAACAAGTGTCTAACGACCTCAAACGTCGATTCACTATCCAACCCTTCCAAAAAACCCAAGACTAATAGACATTTTTCAACAAAACTAACCATTCAAATTAGAATAAACAGTGAAGAACTTCGGTTATTCATCCTTCATTTGAACCCTCCTCTTACCAGACCCAGGATAAATCTTAGACTTAGTAAGTTTAAAATAGTATCTAACGAACTACTTGCGTTCTAATTATACCTGAACCTTGTGGATCGATTTACTATTCTCCAACCCTTGAACACAATCACTACCCCTAAGTAAGATTAAGTAAGTTAACATCTTAGCTTATACTAGCCCCGAGAAATTAAAAAATCATTCTTCGGAATCGATATACTTTTCTCTCCAACCCTGAACAATTAGACCCAGGTTAAGCTAACCAAAAAATCGTAAGTACTAACAGTTTAAGAAAGTAGAAATCATCTAACAACTTTTTGCATCCCTCATCCTAAACCTTATGTCATTCAAAAATCTAGGAAATAAACAAACAATCGTTTTACACAACTGTGAAATAGATAACAAAAAATACGATCTTGTAATCACACCTCATACACAAACAGTTGGATATATTAGAACAAAACGACTAACAAATCACACGAAAAAAATTTTCAAAAAATAGAAACGCATTTTCAGAATCAGAAGCCAGCAATTTAGATGAACTTTATAAAATAAAAAATTCAATTGATAAAAATTGTCCCATTCACGATCAATTATATTTTTCCGACTCAGAAATAACTTCAAATTCATCAAAAAGAGGAAAAAGAAGAATAAAAAAGCAAAATAAACATGAACCAGTACACTTGTATAATTGCAATCAACCAATTAGACACATCAATAGTTATATATCAACAGTCATTAAACAAAAAAATGAGCCACAGCCACACTCAAAGTGACGATAGTCCAGATGACGACGATATTTACCCCTTCCTCGTAGATGCACCCGATAATAGAGGACAGCATGACTTTTGCAAGAATTTACTCCTAAATTTGTTTGAACCCGGAATCAGCCCATGCAAAACAGAATTCCCAGATGTAAAAATTAAAAGGCAAATTATAGAACATTATCTGAAAGATATATGTAATTTAACACAACAATACGGAATCTACACCATAGAATTCAGTACACCAAATCCGAATCACCGCAAATATGTAATTCAAACAGACGATCTTGACTTAGAATTTTCAAAAGTATTCTTAGAATATATTAAAAGCGTACAATATCATAACTCACAAAGAGCAAACTCCATATTTACTAACGAAGTTTTTGCAATAATATATAGTTATATTTCAATATTAGAAAAAACAGAAATTCCAAATATCTCACCAACTGAGACATCCAAACATACAAAAGTACGACATGAAATCACACTATTTTCAACTTTCCTACATATAATTAAAGAAAATTTCACTAAAGACGAAGTCTCACAACATACAAAACATGACTTCCAAAAAATAGTTTGACATGGTTTACAATAGATTATTTCACACATAATATAGATTTAATTTCACAAGCAAGAAAAAATTTCAGACCTCAAAATTCAAACGATGATACCGCCATCACAGAACAGTCAGACTACGTTTGGGACCCCGAATGGTCTCATCATGCATTTATAAACATCCCACAATCAATCTCAAGTCAAGCAATAAGTACAATATCTTATCAAAGAGATTATGTAAGAGTAGTACCATTAACCATTGATGCAACACCATTAAACTACAATACATTTTTACCTGATACGCTAAATAACAATTTAAATTCAACCGTCATACACAATGAAAACCTTAATGGAACTAGGAATCTTACACAACAAGATATTCAAACACCATCACACTTCATAAATGAAGAAATCGTCCAAACAACAACAACTACACAACAAAGTATTTCACCGATACGTCCAAATTTAACAACACCAAAAAATACAAACACTTCACTAGCACAAGTACCCTTACAATCAACCGTTAAACCTTCGGTTGCTCCAAAATAATCACATATGGATTATCAAACATATAGACCTATGACAGTACCGTCAAAAACACGAAGAACGTTCACAAGAAACACTTTTGCAGAACACAATTATAATTACGCACATTCATCAAAAACAAACTATCCCCCACGATAAACTAATAATAATCATGTAAGATCTCGATATTTGGATGACCCAATGACAACAACCAACTCAGTAAATTTTCAAACTAATTCACATCCTCCACAGGATCGTAGTGAAAATTACCCATTCTTTCAACAAACTAAAAATAAAAAAGCACCTCATCATACGGATTACTTATCCTCTGATGATGATTATTTACAACCAGATATTTTTGCACCATATACTCAAGAATATCGCGAACAAGGAGTGCAAAAACCATATACATATCATAGAATTTTTTCTCCACATCCAACAGATACACAAAATCAACAACCAATACAAATGCAAAACCCAACTAATACACAATCTTTTCAGCCAATTCAGCCACAAAACCCAATGATCACACACTCGTATCAACGAACTCAAATGCAAAATGAAATACCACTCCCATATTACCTTCAACAACACGAAATAACAAAAAATCAACTTTCAAATTTTTCACAAATGCCAAATGCCGCAGAATCACTACAAATGACAATGAATCCATACCTTATGGGTGGATCATCAATAACATCAAACAAACCATTAATGGTATTCACAGGAACAGACCCTGAATATTCTGTAGAATATTATTTAAATGCAGTAACAGCAAATTTAATTTTAAATATAGGACCTGAACCAATTAATACACCACTAAACCAAAATTGGATACATCGACGCACAGCGTTGATACAAACAACCTTAGATGGCGCAGCCCAAAAATGGTTTTCAGTATTGCCAATAGAAATAAAATCAAATTGGAAAAGATTTACACAAGAATTTTCAAAAATGTTTGACTCCGAAAGAAATAAACAACACCAAAGAGTTTTATGTAATGAAATTCGTAGATTACCAAATGAAACCATCAAACAATTAGCAGTACGTATCGAAACACTAGTTCGAAAAGCATATTCATTAAATACACATGACTACAAAAACACAAAAATGACAGAAATTTTAATGATGACCTTAACACCTCAATTAAGGAAAATAGCAATAAAAAAGAGAGCATCTCATCCTTCCTCAATTCGAGAACCCGATTTAGATTTTTGAAAACTAGTAGACAAACTAGAGCAAGCGGAAATCACAATGAAACTTGAAGAAACAGAAAATCTGAAATTACAATATGTTAATCGAATCGAAACAAACACCACAAATATCAATAACATACAGGAATCAGATGCAGACCTTGTTGAAAAAGTCACTGAAATACTAAATATTTATGAAAAACATCCAAACTTTAAATGCAAACCATCTTTCAAAAAATGGTGTAATTATTGCCGACGATACGGACATAGTATTTCTGAATGTAGACAAAAACAACAAGATAACCAAAACAAACCTCAAAAATATAAAGAACCAAATAAATCATTCTATCAATACATGAAGAAAGATCAAAATCTACCAAACAAAAATGTATACAGCAACAACAGTTCAGGAAAACCACTTCCGAACAACACCAATTACACGAGAAATCAATCACCATATAACTCAAGTTATAGAGGAAGATCACCAGAACGAAGAAATGCACAGAATTCTTCACAAAATCATTATAATCAACCCAATAGTCGAAATAACTACTCCAGATCAAATTCAAATACAACACAATTTGTTTCTAGATCCAATTCCCAATCAAACACAAGAAATAAATACTATCCAAACAATCAATCACGAAACTCATCATATAATAGAAATAGAAACTATTCAAATAATCGAAATAGAAGTTATTCGAACAACCGAAATCAGAATTACCCGAACAATCGATCAAGAAATAACTCATATAACAGATCAAACTATCACAGATCAAACGATAATTATCAAAACAGATCACGAAACAATTCACAAAATCGACATTCAAGTTATAATAATCGATATAGGAATTATTCTCAATCACCACATAGAAATAAAAACCATTATATTAATTCTAAACATCGCTACAGAAGTAGTACACCCAAACATCAAAGACATATTAATCAAGTACAATCAAATGAAGAAACAACATCAGACCCCCCAGGTATTGACGACACAGGAAATAGCGAACTACAACTAAATCAAATAAACTGTGGATCATCAGACACAGAAAGTGATACAGAAAACATTATCTCCATAAATATGATAGCAGTCGAAAACGACTACGAACCTATTATATATGAACAACTTTTTTCATCACATATATAAGAAAATCAATTGGAAGTCCTTCAAAATTATTATATTGAACCCATCCATACTACACAAATGGCACATGAAACTAACGAAATTAACACTGTAAATAAACCCACTGAAAATGACAAAACAAAATGCTTGAATACAAATCACATCTACCAAAATGTACAAAAAGAACAACCCAAAGAAAAAATTTGGACAATACCATTTCTTTTAGAAAGTCCAAGAAACAAAGAATTTCAACCACCAGATCTCGAAATTGATTTTTTAATTGATTCAGGAGCAGAATCAAACATAATTAACATTCCCACATGGAATGAAATCAAAACATTACACCCAAAATTAACGCCTCTTGCAACCTCCAGTAAACTAGCAACAGCACAAGGATCATTATTAGTAAACTATGGAAAAGTTCAATTATTTTTTCTCCCCACAAGAACAATGGAGCAAAATAAAATTTTAAACAAACCATTTAAACAAATATTTCATATCACTGATATTAAACACAATATCATTGGAATACCATTTATCTCTAAATATATACCAACAATCAACATCTTGAATAGTAAAATACTAATCAAAGATAAGTACACAAAAACAAAAAACACAGCCCTAACATTTTTTCAAAGATTAAATAAACAACCACCATTCTTTTCAAAATTTTATCCAATTTATAACCAACAACGGAAACACCTGAAACCACTATCAGGAAACATATTTAATTTTTCAATAAAACAAGTTCACCAATGTGATAAAAATCAAAATAAACAACAACTCTTTATGTCAGACTTTGAATTCAAACCTATCCATAAGTTTTTCAAAATCACAATTTCATCCATAAAATATTTAAAAAATACGAATTCAGACATCATTTTGTTACATGTATATAACAAGTAACACATTTATTAACCCTGTTATCATCTTAGCGAAAGGAGAATCATTAAAAATAGTTTTAGACGCTAGATACCTTAATTCACTAATAGACGAATCAAAATGCAATTGGCCTATTGAACCAATACAAGTTATTTTAACAAAAATAAACGGAAAATACTTTACAACCGCAGATATGAATAGTGCATACAACCAAATGCCACTAGATGAAAAATCACAACGATTAACGCAATTTGTTATTAGAAATCAACAATATGAATTCAACCGCCTATTCTATGGAATATCCATAGGACCAGCAGCATTTTCAGCTTTTATGAGCAAAATTTTTAGACCACTAATACTCACGAAAAACGCAATCACCTATTTAGACGATGTTTTTATGCAATCACAGACAAAAGAAGAAATTTTTACAGTTTTAGAACACTATCACAAAATACTTCAGAACGAAAATCTGAAGGCCGCCCCCGATAAGTCACACTTCTTTTTAACACGAGTTAAATTTTTAGGACAAAATATAGAAAGAAAGACAATAACTCTATTAAAATTACGCATTGATGCTATTCAAAAACTTCAACCACCAAAAAACAAAAAGAAAATCCAAGAATTCCTTGGAATGTTAAATTTTTTAAGCAAATACGTTTATAAAATGCAATGATATTTAAGACCATTCTATAATATCCTCAGACAACAAAATAATTTTGAATGGATTACAGAACATCAAACACGATTTGAAGAAATTAAAAAACTTCTAACTGAACAAATTTCAAATACAATTCCAGATCCAAATCAACCATTCTATGCAATGTGCGATGCTTCAAATTTTGGCATCGGCGCAGCATTATTACAATCACACAATGGTACAAATAAAATGAACCTTATATCAGCAAATTCTCGATTATTCACTCAAGCAGAGCTACGACTCTCAACTTTAATGAGAGATTGTACAGCTATAATTTATACACTTACAGAATATGAATTTCTGATACTTGGATCAAAACATCCAACAGTTCTATTCACAGATCACAAACCAATCATTTTTCTCTTTACACAAAAGTCAAACCCAAATCACCGAGTTTATAGATTTCAATTAATTCTAATGAAATTTCCAAACTTACATATAGTTTGGACAGCAGGAAAGAATCTTGCATTACCAGATACATTAAGTCGAAATACACCACCTGAGTTACTTACACGAAAAACCACAGTTGAAATACCCAAAAATATAAAATTTTACCTTGCAGAAAACGAAACATCACCCCGACTAGAATGCAAATATGCAGTAAAAACTGACATTGAACAGTCACAGATAAATAACCTACAACACTTCCCACTTTACTTAGATTGCCAAAATAACCACTACGAAGTTGATCTACTTGGAACATCAACTTTCAAACCAATTCCATACTCACAATGGATAAAAAATAACACCCAACAAAAAAGAATAAAACAACACTCGCATAAAAAAGACCTTTTTCCGTTAATTGAAAAAGAAAATCTAACTGATAAAATAAATTTATCAGGACCACAAACAAATGATTTAAAATACACAATAAATCAAGTTTTTGACCTCCATGACCCACTTGATACAATTCCTTTATCTAAATTAGAAATTGAAAACATTTTTCTCCCCCCAACAGATAAAATTACAATTAATACCTTGAAACAATATCAAAATCTTGACCCAGTAATTAGACAACTAAAATCATGGCACAAATACAAAACTAAACCCGTAAAGGCAGATACCACAATTTTAGGAAATAAAACACTCCTCCGATATTTTCGAAAATTTAATAATACAACAATTAATGAAAACACAGACCTTCTAGAATACAAATTAAATGAATCTACAGTTCCCTGTCTCCCTTTAAGTATGATTCTCATAGCTTTTAACATTTCACATACACAAAACATTAAAGGACACTCTGGATCAGAGAAAACATATTCAAATTTTATACAAAATTTCTATTTCCCAAATGCACCAATTTGGATAAAAGTACTATGCAATGATTGTATAGTATGTCAGCTAAATAAACCTTATCCAAATCAAAAACAAATAGCACAAAAACAAGATTTTAAAGGACAAAGTTTATACTTTAACCATCGTATCTCATTCGATACAAAAGGACCAATTTCACCATCATCTGAAGGAAACTCCTACATTATGGTAATTGTTGACGCATTTACACATTATGTAGCACTTAACCCAGTACCACATTGTAACGCTTATTACGCTTACACAACACTTTATGAACACTGGATAGCCAAGTTCGGATTACCCGAAATTTTAGTTACAGACAACGGTACAGAATTCATAAATAATGAAATCATCACATTATGTCATTTATATAACATTAAACACAAACCACGTACATCTCATGCACCTTGGACAAACGGCTTAGTCGAAGGTATGAACCGTTCACTACAAGAATATCTTAGATGTATCATCAATGGAAATGATACAAGATACACCGAATGGTCAGCAGATGTAAAATTATTTCCCTTAACATATAATTCACAAATTACGACAACTCTAGGAATGTCACCATATGAAATGGTTTTTAATCAAAAGCCACGTAAACCAATTATGTTTACAGCAAACTCTCATAAAAATGCACAAAGTCATTGTCAACCGAATAAAGACTCAATTTGTTATAACCTACCTTTACACACACATGATGAAGATCATTTTCATCACCCACAAATTCTTAAATTAGCCTCCGGTACACACACCGAATGGATTTTAAATAGAGATAAAAAACACAATGAAATTTACCAAAAAGTAACAAAAAAGTTGTTACAAAGGCAAAACATTAATGAACAAATAAATTCACGCTTTACACCAGCCTCCGATTTGAAAATTGGAACATTTGTTTTAATACCTAATTTTAACACTCAAAAAGGAATTTCAAAAAAATTACAACCCCTTCGTAAAGGACCATACCAAATAATTGCCAAACCCACTGACGTAACATATAAAATCACCGACTCAGACCAAAAAGAAATTGTTCAACATCGAAACAATCTATTACCTTATTTCCCAAAAGAATACGCACTACGCGAACTAACTCAATTATATTCTTTCACATGTTTAAAAGTTATTGAAAATAACCCACATACGGAAAATGAAACAAAAGAACAACATGACATTCACCTCGAAAACCAAAATAAAAAATCAACTACAACGAAAAACAATACAAAAAACCTAGATCAAAATATACATCGAAAAGAAAGAAAAAATAGAAAAATGACAGAAAAAATTATACCCCAAGAACAATTAGAGAAATCAGAACATAGAGAGTCATCACGACTTAGAACTCAACCACGCAAAAACTACAAAACATTCATTCCAAAATCTAAAATATTAAAGAAGGTTGAATTTCAAAAACAACTTTAATTTTACAATCAATAATCTTTGCACCTCTGAAACATTTTAAAATTTCATTTTTCAAAATAACATGCTGACAAACACGCAGCGATTCTAGTTCAAAATTAGCCAATAAGATTCATTCAATCCGTCACCTCCTATAACTCTAACACAAACCAATTAGACGAAAGATATTAAACTCCAGGCATATCTATAACTATAACTTTACGACCTCCAGGTCAAAAATAATCAAACCACTCCAACTTGACAACTAAAATAAATATCACCATAATATCATAACCCTCCCTTATCTAATAACCCAAAGATCAACAATATTTCCCCAACTCAGACCTCAAATACCCCCCAAACAAAAATGTTAAATTAGCCTAAAGTAAAAGAACGACCATATTAAATTAGCCTAAAGTATAAAAATCTCAAAAATACCCCAGATCACTTGACAAATAAAAATAAAATAAAAGAAGACCTCCCGAACACCATAAAGTTCGCCCCCAACAATTTTTCACAAAACTCAACCCACTTGTCAAAAAACCAATAAATAATTCGACCACACTTGAAAATTGCCCCAAACAACAAAAAATATTCGATCAAGAAGCCATTTCTTAAATGCTCTTCTCTCGATCAGTCAACATAATACTCAACATTTTCATAAACTTTTTAACAATATTTAAACTTTTATTCATATTTCTTTTTGATACCTTTGAAGCTTTTGTAATAATCTTAATAATTTTTTGCAATATTTTTTAAATTTTCTATTCCATATTTGAACTATACCTCCAACTCTCAAAAGCCATTGACCATATTCACAGGTACGAGACACAAAACTTATCTAAATGATACGAACCATTTTTAGTAGAACAGATATTTTTTTACTATTTGTAATTTTTATAACATTTTTATCATCCCTCATCTTGACAATATGCAAATGTATAAAGAAGGCAGTCATAACATTCGCCTTAGCAACAATCCTTTTAATCCTTTTTCTAGAAGAATACTACAATAAACATAAATTTTTTCACTAAAAGAAATCAATAAAAAAACCCTCAAAAATTGCTAAACAACAATCACACAGTCAGTCTTCACCGACATCATCCCAAGAAAACCCGACACCACCTACAACTACCCAAAACCCCCAAACATCTACACGAATTTCTTTCCAAGATAAACCATATACCTTTGAAGAAGGACACGCTCGCTTATCTGAACCACTAGAACCAGATCAACGACAAGCACCTCTAAGTGAACCAACATATAACTTGTACCCAACACTACCACTAGAATTAAGTAGAATACGAAATCTTAGTCGAAATCAAAATACAGTTGAAAAATACAGTCGACTCCATAGTTGGGCAGTTGATTTACTTTTCCGGGATTCAAATGTTGGGCAGTTGATTTAGCTTCTAAGGACTCAAGTGTTGGGCAGGTGGTTTAGCTTCCCAAGACTCCAGCAAACCAAAGTTGGGCAGTTGATTTAGCTTCCCAGGAGTCAAGTAGATGTAGTGTTGGGCAGTTGATTTAGCTTACCAGGACTCCAGCAATATAGTGTTGGGCAGTTGGTTTAGCTTCCCAGGACTCATATAGATGTAGTTTTGGGCAGTTGTTTTAGCTTTCCAAGACTCAGGTAGATGTAGTTTGGGGCAGTTTCTTAGCTTCCCAAGACTCCAGAAAACCAGTGTTGGGTAGTTAATTTAGCTTCCCAGGACTCAAGTCTAGGGTAGTTGATTTAGCCTCCCAAGACCCCAGTGTTGGGCAGTTGATTTACCTTTCAAGACGAACCTATTTCTGGGATACCGCAGTCCCATGTGGATCAGAAAATAGCCACAATGTAGTACAACTGAACCCTGATGAAGATAAATATTACCTTCTTACCCCATACCCCACACTAATGCAATCACTCAAAAAATTTTCACCTGAAAGCATTAGAGCTATTGCTCGAAACCCAAATATTGATTTACAATCAATTAGAATATATTCAAAATCCGATATCCAACATCACATTAGAACACAACAATTCCAAGAATTATTAACACAAATGGACACTATACAAAGACAATCAATTGATCAAAACTTACGCAAACTTGCCAAAACAGCAGGATTTGCAGATATCTATACACAAGATTATAGCGGATATTTTAAAGACAATAAAGACTATATATATCTAAACGGTGAAAAATACCGACCACAAGATATCTCACCTATAAATATTTTTAGCTTTGTTACACTAAAAAATGAAATTCTTGATTTTCTAGGATGGCCCTATTACATCTTAGAAAAATTAACTATTTTATACGCAATGTTTAACTTTATAGGATTTCTTTTTTCACTTTTAAAAGGAATCTATAATACATGCGCTATACACACACAAGTAAATAGACAAGCAAGTGTAGCACGCATACTATTTGCAGGATTTTTTGGAATTTTTTCATCATCAATAAACAAAATTCTTTTAGACGCACAAATAAAAGAATATAACACAAAAATAGCGACAAGACAGAACGCGTACGACGAAGAACATAATAATATAGAAATAACGCCTACAGCACCACAGTTGCCACCCCTACCACATAACCATCCATTATCCCTAGTCCCACGAAATTTTCGAAATTTAGCAATAACACATAATCCAAATTTTAGACCAAACATATCGCAAAGTCCCATACAACATATAATGACACATCATTCACAAGATGAAAATACATATGAACAAATTATCGAACAACCTCATACCACCGCTTTTCAGTCTCAAAATAATAATTTTTTAGCCCACGATGAGCCGACAACTTGGATCCCTACACCGCTCAAATTCCCATCCAACCAACCTCAACACTCCAATTACAATAATTCCACTTTTTGCTTTCCCGCCACCCGATTTCCCAACTAGTAATATAACATCAGGCATGAATTCAGACACTAATTCAAATATTTCAGTTTTACACTCCATTTCACAACTCAATAACCCTAATATTGAAACCCCTGATGAATTTGCAGACTCTGAACCATCTCCATCCAATAATTGTCAAACCAACTCCTCAATTTTTTCAAAACCCCCTTTTCAACCAATCCCACCAAATAACCCACTCCCATCCATTTCTACACCCTCTTATGCTTCACAAGTCACCCCAACCTACTCTTCATTTCATTCAGACCGATCATCCAATTCTCCAGATATTCCCCAAATCTCCCAAGAACTCGATAATTTTATCACCCTACAACAACAACTATTACACCCTAACACCCCCACTATAAATCAGATTTCTTCCACAATAGAATCCTCAAACCCACCTACCCCTACACCCTCTTCAGCTTATTCTGCATCATTAGCACAATCATCCACTTCCACCGAATCATCAAAAAGCACTAATATAGCTTATCGCACTTTTAAAAGAAAATTCCCAAACCATCCATTCCCAACCAAACCAGGAACAGCCCGTGAATACATTAATCATCCACATCACACTAACACGAAAGATTTTCTAGCAATCACCTTACCTTCATTTCCACAATATACTTTAAACACCCCTCATGACACTAACGACACACGTAGCTTTGTAGATGAACATGTTTTAATGCCTACACTTCATTGGACATCATATTATCATTTTACTAATCCCCTTTGCCTACCATTATCTAATACTCATGACGATATAGAAAGAAATCAAGATATGCTATATCGACTCACCACACCACTAACACATAGACAATTTACTTATATAGGACATAAAAAATCACTAAAAACGTACACTGCACCCCGAGCTAACGAATTTACGCTAGAATATTACGATCATAACATCATACGAACTAACCAAGACCAATTTTTAGATGATGATCGCTTCTTTAACCCACAACTAACAGAAAAATTCTTCATCAAAACACCATATGTATTTACACTCAATATATTTGATCGAAAATTTGACCACATCATTTCTGAAGCACTAACCGACATGCAAGCTTACGAAAGTTTTAAAGAAAAATTTCAATTATTTTCACTAACCTTCCACTTCCTTGCACCACATGAACGCGATTTGCACTGCTCACACGACATTATGTTACGCACTAAACAAACCCACACATATACATATTATCGCTTCATACAAAATCATTTTGACCTACACACTCCATCAAGACAACCACACCACCGTTTTCAGTTTCTTAACTCTAAATACACTTCACCATTTTTTCTTAATTTCACATATTGCATCAAAGATACTAACCTTCACGGCATCCTCCGCAATTATGATCCCATAACCCAAATGTATATATTTTGTCCCATCACGAAGACCTTTAACGCAGAAGAATCCAGACCCTTCCTTATCCCACATGAATTTATCCAACCTACAGAAATCCCAAAATTAGAATTCATCCACAACACTAAATACAATCACAAATTATATAACCTCATTCAAAACACACCTTATGAGTTTGCAGTTGGCACTGAAGAACTAAAAACTATTAAAGCACTTCAATTGCTTTGGCCACTGCTTCAAACTAAAAACATCATTCGCATACTAGCAAAATTACTAACAAACTCCGACATAATACACGACATCTTCCCCCACGGTTTTTTCCCCGACGACTAACAGGTAAGTATAATTTATACATATTTTTCACTAATAAATTTGAAATAAACACTAACCATTCTTTACTCATGTTTCATTTAGATCTTTAGTCTTCATACCAGGATCATCTGAAGAAACAAAAAAGCAAAATAAAAAATAAACTTGTTACAATTCTTCACTTCACTAATATTTTCCACAAGATAAACTATAAATTTATACCAAATGTAGTAAATTGATTTATAAACTGTTTCCCCAAAAGCAGTAAATTTCATTAAAAATGAAAATTTGTAATTTAATTTTTCCCCAAAACAAGCAGTAAAATTAAAATTCTATGTAGTAAATTGATAAAATGAAAATGCAGTACTAACCTTTTGATATTTTCATTCACTCGCACAAGAATTCTATCCAAACTCGCACAGCTCGCCCACGAAGAATTGTTTAAATAATGAATTTCAGTTTCAAGCTTTCACACTCAACAACTCTAACACGCGATAACAAGTTTCAAACTTTCATTTAACGCGGTTGGAAAGGAATTATATACTAAACAAAACTAATCAACGCAGCTTACTAAACACCACAAATCATAGAATAACAGCATGACTAAGAAAAGAAAACGGTACCCAAACCGGATTAACTCAGTTTAAAACTGGATAATTTATTCTTTTGAAGACTATTATAAAGTCTAAGAAAGAAATCATAAAACACAAAAAAGTCGAAAGTCAAACCCATACCAAAAACAATTTGATTTTTGAAAAAAGGACACAACCAACGAAACATAAGAAAAACCACCATAAACCCAACATAAAATGTTATCACATAACAGGACCTCTCACAGAAACCGCACGAAATCATACTCCCACTCCTGGCCTAACCCACCAGAGAGGACGTCCTGAGCATGCTCTATAGCCGGCCTAAACCACCGCGCTACATCCACGCTTTGTGACCACACTTCTATTTTTAATAAGAGGTACTCAAGGGTGAGTAACTCTTCAAAATAACCGAACTAAAACAAAATGCTTTTGTGAAAACAACCAACCAAAATCATAATTAAAAACTGAACTAATAAAAATTTTTTAAAATGTAAACTATACCTTGCAGTATATAGATCAGCACACAACAACAAAGACGAACATCCAAAGACAAAATGACCCCACTACACTTAAAAAAAGAATGGCCAAACGATATGCCGTCCACAATCACAAACTCAAAGGATTTAGAGTACGACTTGACTTCGCAGAAAAGGACTTCATTGAACTAGACCAATGACCACCTCGAAGTTCAAGTATACGTACAGATCCGAGTTACAAGGCATTCCCTCCACGCACAATCTCCACGCCATTCCCAGACGAGGTCGAACACAAAAGAAGTTCTCTACATAAAACAGAAAAACCCGTCATAGCAAACCATTCTGAACTCAGATTGATTTCATTGGGAAACACCATCGTTGTCATAAGAAGACACAACGATTGATGCCCCTCACTCCAGCGTCCTGGAACTTCTCTAACAAGAGAAACCGGACAAGAGTACGATGTTCGCCAAATACCAACGTCCATCATCCATCCTTTAAATTGCAGAAAGATAATTCTAAAAAACTCTGTAAAACCCGGATGGGTGGAACCTGATCTAAACTATATTTTATGATTGGATAAATTAAATATTTTACCACTGTAAAGTATTTAATATTAACCAATCATGATCCATCTAACTAACAACCCACTTATTTGTAAGTGCTGAAATTACTTGTATTTTCAGCACCAGAGAGATTTGAATTTAACTTAGAAATTAGTTGCCTCTCCAAGAGAACTTCAGCAGCCGCAAAAAACCAGTATACCCTAGATCTATTGAGCCTAGCAGAGACTAGTTAAACACCCTGAGACTAGATAGTATAAGAGTAAGATTAGGATCGGTATTAGACTAAGAAGTTGCACGAATCTATCCGGCCGAAAATAAGATAGCGTGACGAGCAGACGGTGTACCCTATCCGAAATTACTCTATGAGTTAACCACATCGGTCCTAACTCATTTTGTTACTATTTGAATTTTGAACCTGATTCGCCCTCCAAAAAAAATTAAATTAGAACATTAAAATTTTCGGAAAAGTTTGAACGACTCTGTAGATCTTTTTTTAGTAAATTCAAAATTCGAACTCCAAATTCATGAATTAATTATTGTGTTTGAATCTATCAAAAATCAAAATTCAGAGCCATAGCTAAACACAGCGTTTTTCGTAGAAAACAATAAAACAATATTAAAACGCTTTTCAAGAAAACAATAAATGAAACACGTAGACCTATTAAAGGCTATCTTTATAAGCCAACCTCACTTACAAAAGCATTACAATTTTTGATTTATTATTCCCAGTCTATAAATATATATATTTTTTGTTCATGAATTTTGTTTCTGAACTGTTTTTGGGTTACTTGACCGTTTTGATTCAATTAAAGTTTTTATTCAAATAAAATGAAACCGTTGTTGTAAAGCTATTTTTTTCTGTCGGATAGGTTGTGCACCTCTAATCCAAATCAAATATTATTAGTTCCGCTCTCAACATCTGAAATCTCAAAAGAATCTGCTTTAATGCGTCCTGCCGGTAGAACAAACGTGTGCTAGCCCTTTTCTGGTACATAAACAGATAAAATGATAATTTAACCCACCAGGGCTTCATATCATTCTTTGTCCTGGGACGGACTTGTCTACAGCTAGACGCGGAATTTTGCTGCAAAAATGGGCTCCCGTAGTTTGACCGACAAAAATCTTGGTACAACTTTTTATGAAGTGAAAAGTTCCTATAGTTCACGGCCTTTCACTTCATGGAGCGAAAAACTACAATTTTAGAAGCTAAACTGTTTTATGCTTGAGCAACTTTTGATACGAACATAACGGAATATTTGTGTTCGGGTGGGTTTTTTTCTTCAGACAAACTTTCACTTTATATATAACCATTTTTGACGGATTTTTTAAAACATCAATCATAAGATATTATTGTCCTGAGCTTAAATTTAAAAAGATATTTCACCTGTGATCAATTTTCGTAAAGCTATGAAAGTTTATTGTTCCGACTTTCGATATGAAAGTAACGGAATATTTGTGCTCGGGCGGTTTTTTTTCTTCAGCCAAATTTCGACTTTATATCTAACCATTTTTGACCGATTGTTTTAAATATCATTCAAAAGGTGTTATTGTCCTGAGCTTAAATTTAAGTTAAAAAGATATTTCACCTTTCATCATTTTTTTTTAGGTTATGAGGGTTTAAAGATTGCCATTTTGAGCAATTTGTGACAACTAACGGGAAAGCGGAGATTTAATCCGTCTTAGAAATCATTCCAAGTTGGTTGAAAGAAGCTTATTGGCCATAACTGATTTGTTACAAGCAGCGAAATCTAATTTTTTGTACATTATAGGGCGTGTGGGGGGATGAATTTTCGTAGAAAAATTTTATTACATATAATATGTTCATGATATTTGTTTTATTACTGCTCCATAGACCTTAAAAGGCAGTCGGAACATTCAGGGCTTTGCCTTGATACGAGCAGTCTTGTTTGTCTTTATTCGCTGCCGAAAGTTTCGAGCGTAAGAAACTGTATGTGCGTGCTTAGTGCAATATGGTAAGCTTGACAGAATGAGTACGTCCCCCACTCAATTTGTAACCTTTGGTGTTCTTCGCCTGAGTGCAAGCTGAAGACTGATGGGGTTTTTCGGTTATACCCCCTAAACGATAAAAAAAAATCTAAATTTTTCTTACAAATTACAAAGTTTGACTGATTTTCCTTAAAAATGCAGGGCTGATATCCGGAGCGTTAAATCAAGCTACAAACTGGCAAGAAATGCGAACTTAACGACAATTAAAAACGCATGTACCATCCTTTTAATGAAATTTGTACTCAGAAAAATGGCAAAAACTGGAGAAAAAAAATCAGTTTGAGGCTCAATTATATAAAAATGGTTCGTTTTTATCAATCTGACAATGATATACTGCATTTCCTAGTAAAAGTGGCCCAATTATATCATAAAAATTTTCACTTCATTTTTTTCATAATTTAGGGGGTATAACCGAAAAGACCCGACTAGAAGTTCTTTTGAGAATTTCAGTTATGATGCATTATGATTGGTCAAAATTCGATTTAGTTGATCTGAATAACAAACTCCCCCTTCTCTTGAAAGGGGGGAGATTTTTATAAAGATCCCCTTTCTTGTAGATCCTGTTTTTTTTCCAACACGTATATCATACCAGCCGACCACTCTGACTATTCTGCGTACAAAAAACTATTTTAGTAGGGTATAATGTTCTTTCAGTTCTTTCAGTAGCCCGACTGATTTGCTTGAGGATTGGTCGAAGCTCAGATTTGCAATACAATTACATCCTTAAATAGCCTCGAAGCCCAGTTTCAATCGTTATTCAATGTAGTTCATACTGATTAACGATTGAAATTGGGCTCCGAGGTTATTTAAGGAGAAGATTGTATTGTGTTAGTTGATTGAGCACAAAAGATTTTTATTAGAAAACAGTTCAGTAAAACAGTTATTGGAATGCAGTTTTATCAGTTGAGGTAAAATTGAGTAATGTGAGGTATTTTGTGTTTTCTGGGAACCTTTGAGTGTTTGAGATTTCACATATGGAGGTTAATGGCTGTTTTTCAGTTCAAAATTGTTGAAAACGGCTCGAATGTTTTTTCCTTAAGCAGTTATGAGTTTGGTTAGTTTGTAAAAGTACTTTTTGAATTCCGTCAAAAGGGTCGCATTTGAGATTTAGTTGAGCGGTTAAATTGTCTGGAAAGATCGATTGCTTAAAATAGTTTTATCATGAATGACTAATAGCGTGGCAAAAGTCATGGTAATAAACGGATGACCGAAAAGGTGTTAATGGGGTTGATTACGGGAAAGATAGAGCTTTCATTATAATTGTTCCGAATTTCGAAGAAAACGGAATATTATTGTTCGATGTGATTCTTTTATTCAGTCAATTTTTTAGATCAAATTATAATTTTTGACAAAAAAATTATACACCATGGAAGAAACTGACTCTCTGAAATCAAGTATAAAAAGTTATTCTACATCCGATCAAATTTTGCAAAATTCAGGGAGTTTGAAAAGTGCCAATGTGGCCATGCTCTGGTTTTATACTGCACAAAAATATTGTTCCAAATTGGATTGAGACTAGCTAATTGGTCGTATGAATTTCGTACAACTCAAAATTTTACACTTTGATATTCTCCAAAATTTAAAGGTTTTCAATATTTTGTTTTCCCAAAAAACATTTGAAATGAGTTAAGGGACAGCTGGAACATTCAAGGTTTTGCCCGGATATACGAGCAGTCTTGTTTCCGTTTTAAGACATCTTGTATCATACCATTGGAAATTTGGGAACCATCGTTTTGTACTGTTTATAGCCTATTGATTGAAAAAGTTCTGACTGTATGCGATCACGCTGGGACACACATATTCGAGGACAAGAGAACTCTTTGCTTCTTGCAAATTTAGGAGCGTTTCTTTAACTTTGCTTCAATTGCTGCAGCACTGTTTTCAAAGAACCCGGGTTGAAGTTGCTTTGCAATTCAGAAATGTATCAAGGTCTTTCATTTTTTTGCTTCTATGTATCATTCATGTTGCAGTGCCATTTTAACGATATTTGTCTATGTTTCATCTATGAAACATGACTTATACATAGATGTCATCTATCATTCCTACATGAAACGTGGATGAAAATTATCTTGATGTTTCATCCATGAATCATGGCTGGAACCTGGATGTGAAATTTTTGATTCATCCATGAAACATGGATGAAAATTAAGCAGATGTTCCTTCCATGTTTTCCCGGTCCCCAAGTTCACCAATCTTCGATATCTTTGAAAAATTTATCCAATGATAGTTATGTATGTTATTCTGGTTATTATGGTTATAATTCTATTTCAAAAAACTAAAATGTTTTGTTTTCGACTTTTTAAAATAAAAACACACGTGCCAGACGTTATAAAATTCAAGAAATTAATCAATATAACTCCAATGTGGAGCTTGCTGGTAATTTCTAAGCAAACTGATACTTTAGCAGAGCCAGATGTAGGGTCTCCTAATTATAGGAAATTTAACATGAAAAGTTTCATTTAGACACACAGTAAACAATTTGTTCTGGTTAACTTCAATTTTTTTCAATTAGAAAACTATGTAGAACTATAGGGGAGTTTTTTGCAAATAAGTTTCCAAAAGTTTTTCAATTGTTACAATTTGCAGAAGTTTTTAGATGTTGCGAAAAATAAAAACTAGGTTCCTTTGCGTATATATACTTCGGAAGGTTTTCAGATTATAACCAATAGAGCTGCCCTTAATTTGTTCTAAAATCTCAACGTAAAAACACACCTTTGTATTTTCAATTTTTCTAAGTGCTTTTGAGTGCTTTAACTTGCCTCGATTTTTTCTCACTGAGAAAATTTTGAAAATTTTTGAGAAAAATCAGGAAAAAAAGGAATTTAATAATTATTTTGCAAGAAAATTGACAGTTAACGATCCCATTATACCATTACACAAACCATAGAATTTTTTTATACCATTACACAAACCATAGAACATTACCATTGGTATTCCCTATTTTGATACCTTGTAGACTCTATACCCAATGTCAATACATAGCATGGAAGACCGGAATTCTATAACGTATGTTACTACATTGGGTTTTTCATGCTCCCCCCCACTTAATCTAATATCTACAATATCTACTACTCATAGCGGAGTCCGCGACACAACTAATGGCATCGTTGTGGCCTCGTTTTTGCATTGCAATGCAAGTTCAAACCGCGTTTGTTCAATCTTGTTCTCGACTTTGCTCGAATTTGTTCGTTTATCTCAAAAACCGTTGGACTAAGTTAAACTTTCCCGGGCACCGAGCGACTTTGTTATGAGATAATAGACATGACTAAATGTTATTTGATGCGCTTTGGGTACAATTTCAAAGAGTTTTTTTGTGCATATCGAATGTATACATTCGATATGCACAAAATTATATGCACAAAATTATATGTAGTTGTCATTGAATTGTTCCCTGTCTGTGTCTGTTCCTGTTCGCTTCGATGATCGATCCTATTTGGCCTAAGATACAATCTTCTTTTTTTGACCAGAAGGGGTTGGGCAAAATCTGCACTATTTTGGTCCAGAAATATTCGTCGACTATTTGGGTCGCTTAAGGAGAGAAGCACTTGAGCGATTCAATAGGTTGCATTTCAAAGAAGGTGGCGCGGGATAAGGATTTAATTCATTAAACCATTTCCTTAGAAAATTCTTGCTGAAATTTGTAAACAGTAGTAACCTAATATCCCTAAATTTACATATATTTCGAAGTTGAACTTGGATAATGCTCTTCACTTGGCGAACGCAGGTGGTGGTTTTTGTGGACTAATCTACTTGTACTCTGAGGAAGATGCCCGCACTCATCAGGACTGGAAGATGTTGGAGTACATTCCGCTCAATCTGTACGATTTCCTCAATGGCCAATAAGGCCGAGCGGGTGTCGGCGGCGGGGAGGGAGGGTTTGGTTGTTCTTACATTAGGGATTCGACCCCCTGACCATCCAAAAAACCGGTTTTTACGTATTTTGCAAAAAAAATTCTGCGGTGTAAAACTTTTTGCAAAAAAAAGTTCTTCATTATATTTCGCTATGTAGAGCTTTGGAAGTGAAACAGCTTGACCTAGAAACAAGTTTGATAAAACTTTTCGAAGATCGTCTTCGCTCCTCGAGAGAATCCTGATCCGCCTTCAGGGATACTAAGTATGCATATCATCTGCTCATATCGCATCATATCGTTTATATATACAATATTTTGGCTCTTTTCCATTCCCCACTCTTCAAAAAATCAATTTTAATAGTTTTTCTACGTGTTTTTATGGCTCAATGCGTAATGTTAGGATGTGAAGTATGAATAACAAATCTGTTCACAATTTTCAATTCGTTCACCATGCCAATTTTCATTGCACAACGACAGCGTCGAGTAGCTTTTTAAAAATGAAATCGAAAGGCGGAGGGGAGCTAGGGGAGCAGAAAGAAGCCACAAAATCTGACTCATGATATGTTTTAATATAATTGCCAAAAAATTAGTGCAATGAATTGAAGCCAACTGTAAATTATGCTGGTATCTGCAAAATAATTTGATTAAAAATGCTCATTTTCTTCTACCTTTCAAGTCTCGCTACCCTCGAAGATAAAAGTTGTTTGTTTGCCACAAAAGTTGTCGTAATTCATTATTGGTGTGTAGTATGTGGCTTATGGAAAAAGATGCTAATTAAATTAAATTAATGTTTGAAGAAAAAAAATCTAATGAAAAAAAACTCAGAACCCGTGCGATAATTTTGTGTTTCATTGAAATAAGAATGAAATTAATTTCTGATTTTTTAAATCCTCAGAGCCCAAAGAGTGTTTCGAAACTATTCTGCGACTTAATAAAATTATTGCAAATGGTTGGTGTGCAAAAGTAGCACATAAAGTTCCGAAAAGTAAAATTCGTTCAACTTTTCTTTTTTATTGAAATTTTCCTTAATAAAAGGATGAGGGTTGATTAAGGTAATATTCAAGAAAAAAAAGTCAGCCTAAATAAAAATTTGGAGAAAAACGATGTTTCTCTATCTACCCCACTCCGAGAAAGCAAAACTGAAAAATGGATATTTTAGACCATATTTCCTCCGAAGTTGAGAGTTTTTAATAATTCAATTTGAAATCTGATTCAGGACTGAAATGGAAGCACCTCATCTAAGGTTTTTTGGAGGTTCTTCGGAAATGAAAAAAATCGAAAGGAGTTGTGAACATCTATCTCCTTTTATCAGAGAATATCTGAGCAGCCCGCTCGGATTCAGCTGAGAATCTCTAACTCGGATTCAGCAGAGAATCTCTAACTCGGACTCAGCTGAGAATCTCTAACTCGGATTCAGCTGAGAATCTCTAACTCGGACTCAGCTGAGAATCTCTAACTCGGATTCAGCTGAGAATCTCTAACTCGGATTCAGCTGAGATTCTCTAACTCGGGTTCAGCTGAGAATCTCTAACTCGGATTCAGCTGAGAATCTCTAACTCGGATTCAGTTGAGATTCTCTAACTCTGATTCAGCTGAGAATCTCTAACTCGGTTTCAGCTGAGATTCTCTAACTCGGATTCAGCTGAGAATCTCTAACTCGGATTCAGCTGAAATTCTCTAATTCGGATTCAGCTGAGAATCTCTAACTCGGATTCAGCTGAGAATCTCTAACTCGGATTCAGCTGAGATTCTCTAACTCGGATTCAGCTGAGAAACTCTAACTCGGATTCAGCTGAGATTCTCTAACTCGGATTCAGCTGAGAATCTCTAACTCGGATTCAGCTGAGAATCTCTAACTCGGATTCAGCTGAGAATCTCTAACTCGGATTCAGCTGATAATCTCTAACTCGGATTCAGCTGAGAATCTCTAACTCGGACTCAGCTGAGAATCTCTAACTCGGATTCAGCTGAGAATCTCTAACTCGGACTCAGCTGAGAATCTCTAACTCGGATTCAGCTGAGAATCTCTAACTCGGATTCAGCTGAGATTCTCCAACTCGGGTTCAGCTGAGAATCTCTAACTCGGATTCAGCTGAGAATCTCTAACTCGGATTCAGTTGAGATTCTCTAACTCTGATTCAGCTGAGAATCTCTAACTCGGATTCAGCTGAGATTCTCTAACTCGGATTCAGCTGAGAATCTCTAACTCGGATTCAGCTGAGATTCTCTAACTCGGATTCAGCTGAGAATCTCTAACTCGGATTCAGCTGAGAATCTCTAACTCGGATTCAGCTGAGATTCTCTAACTCGGATTCAGCTGAGAAACTCTAACTCGGATTCAGCTGAGATTATCTAACTCGGATTCAGCTGAGATTCTCTAACTCGGATTCAGCTGAGAAACTCTAACTCGGATTCAGCTGAGAATCTCTAACTCGGATTCAGCTGATAATCTCTAACTCGGAGTCAGCTGAGAATCTCTAACCCGGATTCAGCTGAGAATCTCTAACTCGGATTGAGCTGAGAATCTCTAACTCGGACTCAGCTGAGAATCTCTAACTCGGATTCAGCTGAGAATCACTAACTCGGATTCAGCTGAGAATCTCTAACTCGGATTCAGCTGAGAATCTCTAACTCGGATTCAGCTGAGATTCTCTAACTCGGATTCAGCTGAGAATCTCCAACTCGGATTCAGCTGAGAATCTCTAACTCGGATTCAGCTGAGATTCTCTAACTCGGATTCAGCTGAGAATCTCCAAATCGGATTCAGCTGAGAATCTCTAACTCGGATTGAGCTTAGATTCTCTAACTCGGATTCAGCTGAGAGTCTCTAACTCGGATTCAGCTGAGAATCTCTAACTCGGATTCAGCTGAGATTCTCTAATTCGGATTCAGCTGAAATTTTCTAACTCGGATTCAGCTGAGAATCTCTAACTCGGATTCAGCTGAGAATCTCTAACTCGGATTCAGCTGAGAATCTAACTCGGATTTAGCTGAGAATCTCAAACTCGGACTCAGCTGAGAATCTCTAACTCGGATTCAGCTGAGAATCTCTAACTCGGATTCAGCTGAGAATCTCTAATTCGGATTGAGCTGAGAATCTCCAACTCGGATTCAGCTGAGAATCTGTAACTCGAATTCAGCTGAGGGCGATAGTCAAACGCAGTCCTTTTGAAAAACTTGAGTCTGGATTTTAACTTCCTGTTTAATAAAAACAAGGGCTTTTTTCCATTTTTCCTCCACATTTGAATTTCAGTTTTCAAAAGCTAATTTTACGTTGTCACATTGTAATGAAGTTTTGCATGGTGAAGAAATTAACTATTTTGTACACATTTGTTCTTTTTATGGTGGCCAGTCAATAAGCAGAATGGTCTAAGAGCAGAATGGGTCCAAAAGCAGAAAAATATCAAATTTTATAAGCTTATGGAAAAATAAGTATAAAAATTGTCAATATTACCAAAGAAGCAATAGTTTATGCATAATTTAACCGAGATTTTTTTGAAAATTCAAATTGAAAAAATTTGATAAAATTATTCAATTCATGCATATTTTTTTCATTTTCTTGGTATTACCTACGATTATATTAATAATGTTATCAATTAGCCATTATTAATCAATAAAAGTTAATATTTTTTTCTGTTTTTCTGCTCTTGGACCCATTCTGCTCTTGGACCATTCTGCTTTTTGCTCCGCCTCCGTTCTTCATACCTTACATCGTTAAGTTAACGCGTTTAACCATAACTGCACGTAAAATAAATAACTATAAAAATTGAAAGCGTGAAAGGTGAGGGAAAGTGGAAAAGAGCCAAAAAAGGAATTATGAAAATGTATGCGATTTATTTTTTAGTCGTTCTGGAACAGTTTTTAATTATATTAATTTTCTACTGATTTTGGTCGTTCAACATTGGTAGCGCCGTTTTGCAGAAAAAGAAAAATGTCAAAAAAAAATTGGTCGACTTTTTCTAGTCGGCCTTTTATGCCATTCTGACAGCCAACTTTTTGAATTGACAACTTTGTTCAAAATTGGTCGTGAACTTGTGCAAAAATTAATGAATTCTCTATTTCAAGAAGAACTTCGTGAGTGATATTTGTTTCAAACACAATTGACTCTGATCTAATGCTATTAAACACAAAGTTAATTTAAACACAGTTGACTCTGATCTAGAGCTATATAGCAATTAAAAAACGAATTTTGGTTAAAAAGTGTCGATCGATTAAATTGGCACCAAGTGGAACCAGTAAGGGTTAAAAAACTGTGCAATTCAGTTTTTCCAGTGCACCCCCTATAAGAGACTTGTTTCCAACCCTCTCAGAGGTCTCAGAAAACTCATTGATAAATTAGATGACTTAACCACATAAAACTTGTCCCCTTAGTTGAGATGATGCCCTGACCGCCTGACGTGAATTAAGTATTTTTTTAATTTCATTTTCCGGATATGTGATAACGGGGTAAACAGTTGATTCGTGCAAGATCGATCAGGCCGAAGCATGTCGAAAAATTATAACTTTTTTCCACAAAATCAACGCCTCGGGACAGTAAAATGACAATAGTATTCTTAAAATATCTTGAGACTTTTTATGGAAGGAATTTAGTTAAGTTAAAATAGAATGGACTGGATGCCTTTCAACTAAATTCAATATAACAGAGCAGCATTTGTACAATCTCCAATAGGGACGACTATTAAAGCACGGTTATTAAGTTTCTGGTTTCAAGAAAATGGAATAGGTATTAATTCCTTCGTCGTCTGTCGGTTCGAGTGACTGTTTTTATTGTTGTTCTGACTTTCGATATGAAAGTATAACAGAATATTTGAGCTCGGGCTGGGTTTTTTTTTCTTCAGACAAATTTCGACTTTTTAACTAGCCATTTTTGACGGAATTTTTTAACATCATTCAAAAGGTATTCTTGCCCTGAGCTTGAATTTGAAAAGATATTTTACCTGTGATCTTTTTTGGTAAAGTTATGGGGGTTTAAAGATTGCCGTTTTGGCTAATTTGGGACAGTTAATTAACGCGCGATACATTTCGCGCTATTAACGCGTAAGCGGAGACTTGTTCCGTATTAAAAATCGTTCCAAATTGGTTGAAGGAAGCAAACTTGCCTTAATTGATTTATTAATGGGAGCGAAATTTATCACTTTGCGCTTTACATGGCGTGTGGAGGGATGGTTTCACAAAAAATCCCAAATTTAAAAAATTTCATTTTGTTTTTTCATGTTATTATTGCTCCATAGACCTTAAAACGCAACCAGATCATTCAGGGCGTCGCCCTGATACAAGCAGTATTGCTGTGTTTTACGGTGCTTTTGATTGTTTATCATCCAAAATTTCCGAATGCTTCTCAGAAAATTTCAAAGCTTCTTTTTGTGGCAATAAAAGTTGTTAGGAGTGGACATTCAACAACTTTGAAGTTTTTCATTTTTTCAGCGTAATTAAATGGTTTCATTTAAATGAAGTGTGTCATTACTAAAAAGCTTAAAGCAAAAACAAACAAGACTGCTCGCATCAAGGCAAAAACCTGAATATTTCGTTGTTTTTTAAAGTCTATGGAGCAGTATTAACATGAAAAACTTGAATGTAAGAAAAAAAATGAAAGAAAAAATTAAATTTTGAGATTTTTCGTGAAAATCATCCCACACGCCATATAAAAAACAAAGTGAATAATTTTGCTCCTAGTAATAATCAATTATGGCAAATAACCTTCCTTCAAATAATTTGGAACATTTTCTAAGAAGGATTGAATCTCCGCTGGCGCGTTAACAGCGCCAAATATATCGCGCTTTAATCGTCAAAAGTTTTACAAAAAGGCAATGCTTAAAACCCCATAACTTTACGAAAAATGATCACAGTTAAAATATTTTTTCAAATTGAAGCTCAGGATAACAATAATATTTGAAGGATTTTTTAAAATTCCATCAAAAATGGCTGGTTAAAAAGTCCAAATTTGTCTGAAGAAAAGAAACCATTCCGAGCACAAAAATTCCGTCATTTTCGTTACGAAAGTCGGAATAAAAATACATGAGGGAATTGTAGCCCAATTTTTATATTGTTCCGATATTGTTCCGAAGTGACTAAATAAATGTGCTTGGATTGGTTTTTCCCCCCAGACAAAAATTCGACTTTTCAACTTTCAAATGATGATAGAATTCTTTAAATCATTGGAAATTTATTGTTGTCGTGGTCTCAAACATGAAAATATTATTCACCTTTGACCTTTTTTCGTAAAATTAGGTGTTCAAAAAACGCCATTTTAGCCAATTTGGGACAATTAGCGCGCAATATAATTTTTGCTATTAAGGCTAATCAGAGATTTAAACCGTTTTATAAAATGTAAATTGTTCCAAAATGAATTGAAGCAGGCTATTTAATATAATGCATATCGTGCTTAACTAAAAAAAAATCAATTCTATCAATTTTTGAAAGCGAACACTACTCCATAGACCTTGAAAGGCAGTCAACATATAAATTAGTCCTGTGTTCGCTTAACTAGCAGTCTTCTACTCTTTTAAAACAATTGTCACCGATTCTGAATGCAAGCAAAGAAAAAACAAAGAAAAACCCGAATACAAAAAATGTAAGAGAGAGGGGCTGCTCAAACAATTTTTCCATCCTCAATGCTTAAAAACGATCAAAAACTTGCCCCATTTGGCGTCATTTTGAAAACGAACTTTTTTTACATCGTGTGGCTCTAAAAAAACAAAGCTATCATATTGGTGTTATCAACTCCAGTATAAATTATTTAACTTTATAATTAGTGCGTTGAATTTTTCCTTTTCATTGATACTAAAAGATTAATCATCGTCCTAATTTTAATCCCAATATGTGTAGCAGAACTAACGTTACCTTAAATAGCTTTATTTAATTGAAATCAAGGATCCACCAATATGATAACTTTGTTTTTTTAGAGCCACAGGGTGTAAAAAAAAGTTCGTGTTCAAAATGACGCCAAATGGGGCAATTTTTTGATTGTTTTTAAGCATTGAGGATGAAAAAAATGGAAAAAAAACAAGGACGAGATCGTTTTTCTGTTAATTGCTTTCGTTACAAGAAAACATTTTCTGAGTGGTTTGCTCACATATAATAAAAATCTTACCAAACTAAATAATCAAATGCTATGAAAGATTGGCTTGTTCGATGTTTTTTAAAAATTAAAATACAAAAATAGCAATTCCAGCTTCAAGGAAGTGTGGCTACCACTTGCCCGTTCCGGAGTTCATCAGCTTATGAAAAAATTGGTAGAGACTTACAATTTCAAAACAAAACAAGCACCGAAGAGACAAGGAAAAACCCGTATGTTGAGTGTGGAAGAGAGGGCGATTGTCGTTCTGCCTAAGGTCACCTCACTTTTTGTTTGATACTGTCTGATTCTGTAATGCTCAAGCTTAAATAAAAAATTTAAGGTGTGTTCGTATTGTTAAAATTAAATGTTTTGTTGATTGGGAGTTTAAATAGTAAATAAGATCGCCCAATAACCTAGTTCGAGAATAATCTAGAAGTGCACGCGATGATCCTTCGACTAGAGCAAAGGGTTATTCGAAGGGCGATTTCTGGCATTGTCTTCTTCGGAGGAGACAGTTTTCGTTTTCCTGCTAAACTTGACGAAATGTTAATACATTGCCAATGGGTGCCGATTTCAACGAAAGTTTTGAAGGACCTAGGAGCAAAGAGGAGGTCTATTTTGCGTAAAATTTGACAGTTATTAAGTTACATTATTTAGTCTGAAGAGTCAGTACTCCTTTCTTTGATGAGGTTAAAATAGGGTTACTCGTTATTTTTTTATTTGTGACTTTTCGATTACAATTATATCTCTTGGCAACTTTTTTGGGAATCCTTGAGTGTGAGTGAGTCATTTTTTTGTGAAGGTACTGACAAAGAGTGGATTGAGGTAAGTTGTCCTCGGAGCCATCGAAGATTGTGATTTGGCCATGTCTAAGTCCAGATGGCCGCCTTCTGCCCTGTCGTGAAGCACCCAGTTGTGGACTGTGTGCTCCGGAAAAATAGATTTTCCTTGTGGAACCAGATCTAAAGTAGTATTTATCATTGGTTATTATTATGATATTTTATCTCTATAAAATATTAAATATTAAGCAATCATTTTCCATCAAACTAACAACCCACTTATTTGTAAGTGTTGAAACTACTTGTAGATCGGTATTAGACTAAGAAGTTGCACGAATCTATCCGGCCGAAAATAAGATAGCGTGACGAGCAGACGGTGTACCTTATCTGAAATTACTCTATTCTATAACCAAAATAATATAACTCATCTGGTGCAATCAAAAGTCTCGAACAGACCTTAACTAACCTAGAATTAGACAAAAATAAGATTAGAATTAGTAGATATGTCTCTATGCCTCAATAGATCAGATCCAATATTCCGAACAATACGAGAACTACCCGGTATTGGAAGAAGACGGCGAACAAGAAACGACATACGATTAGGAAGAAATCTACCAATCGATTTCATGATAGTACGACAAAAACAAGATCAAACTTATATATTTAGGATACTATCAGCAGTAAATTTAAGTTTTCATTTATTGACATAATGTTTGAAAAACTCCTTTCAAATAAGCTTTCATGGCGCTAAACCTAATAATTGTACAATAACGACTGATAAAAACAACCCTTGTCGTTTTCCTTAAATCAGCTGTAAATTCAATAACATCTTGAAAAATTATTTATTAAATATAAATATAAAATTAGTTAGAATAAATCATAAATTGTTAGTATTATCAACCATCAAATCAGCTTCATTACCTAAATTATAACAGAAATTTTCAAAAACTAACAATCATCAAAACTAACATCTAACCTGAACGCTCTAATTTTTAAATTATCAAGGCTTATCCTTGTTTTCACTTATATTAATTTCATTTAAAATAATAGATCATCAAGGCTTCCCTTGGATCTTTAAATTAATTTCACTTAAATTAAAATAAATTAACTTTATCTTAATATTCTGATCATCAAGGCTTCCCTTTGAACTTTAAATTAATTTCACTTAATTTAAAAGATATTAACTTTATCTAAAAATTCTGATCATCAAGGCTTCCCTTGGATCTTTAAATTAAATTAAACTAAATCTAAATTTCTGATCACCAAGGCTTATCCTTGGATCAAATAGAACAATTTTGTTTTCCCCCTCTCAAATTAAATTAGTGTCTAACGACCTCAAACGTCGATTCACAACACAACCTTTATTAAAGACCCAGAATTAACAGAAATTTTTCAAGAACTAACCATTCTAATTAGGATAAACAGTGAAGAATTTCGGTTAATCATCCTTCACTTGATCCCCCCTCTTAACTGACCCAGGATAGTACTTAAACTTAGTAAGTCATAAAATAGTATCTAGCAAACTACTTGCGTTCTAATTATACCTGAACCTTGTGGATCGATTTACTATTCTCCAACCCTTGATCACAAATCACAACCCGCAATTAAGATTAGATAGGACTATCTTAGCTTAGAATTAGTCACGAGAAAGTAAAAATCATTCTCAGGAATCAATATACGCTTTTCTCTCCAACCCAACAATACCACCCAAGTTAAGCTAACCACAAAAAATTGTAAGAACTAAAAGTTTAAGACATAAGAAATCATTAACCCAAATATTGCATCCATCATCCTAAACCTTATGTCAAGAGACAATTTGGGAAACAAACAAACAATCATAATACACAATTGTTCAATTAACGACAAAAAAAACGACCGGGTAATCACACCACACAGAAAAACAATAGGATACATAAGAACAAAAAGACAAACACTAAGAAAGAAAATTATTAACAACGAAAAACAAAATATTAAGAAACTATTTTCAAAACGAAGAAACGCAAGTACCAAAAATGGAATAAAAAAGGTGACACAAATTAAACAAAATGGTTGTCCATTAATGTTAGACACCATTTTGAGCACAAAAAAATAACGTTTTTGGACACAAATTGCACGAAAAACCCAGGAAAAACAGGCCAAAAATTGCACAATTTTCAATGGACTTTGTCGGTCAAATTTTTCAACTTTTTGGAAAAATCGTAAAATCTTATTTTGCGAGACGCAAGATCTAGTCTATAAGGCCCAGATTAGTTAATAAAGGCAGGCTCAGAACATCAACATGAGAAAAATTCGCGTCCCAACCCAGACCTCTGAAATCCACCAAAAAACAAGGAGTTTGGGCATATTTTTCCAATTTTTTTAAAACTAGGGTCAAAAATCAAAATTTTAAGAACCTTGGACCCTAGAAATGACAATGGGCTATGACTACGATAAAAATCAGATGGATACATTTTAAATTGCGCTAGGGAGAAACTTTTTAAGATTTCACTATAATGAAAAACAAAGAAAATGCAAAGTGAAAAAATATTGTATACTAACAGAGTTTGAGCGTAGCAGTACCTTGCGCCCCGATAAACAGGCACTGCAGCCTCCGCCAAATATATGGACACCTATTTAGTATTATGCAAGGATTGCTTAACATGCCAATTAAACAAAAAAAACACAATGTTATTGTCAACCCACTAAAGAATCAATATGTTATAATCTACCACTACGTACCCACGATGAAGATCACTTTCATCATCCACAAATTTTAAAATTAGCTTCCGGTACACGCACCAACGGATTTTAAACAGAGACAAAAAACACAACGAAATTTACCAGAAAGTAACAAAAAAATTATTACAAAGACAAAATGTTAATTCCCAAATAAATTCCCGATTTACCCCAGCTACAAATTTAAAAATCGGAATATATATTTTAATTCCAAAATTTAAAACACAAAAGGAATTTATAGAAAATTACAAACACTCTGAAAGAGTGCGCCCTTCGAGAACTTACTCATTTATACTCTTTTACAGGACTTAAAATTACTCAAAGTAGCTCAAAACAACATCAAAATCAAATCACTGATATGTACCCCATCCAAAAACAAATAAAAAAAAAGGACAAAGAACTTCCCAAACAAATCTCAAAAAATTTAGACAACAAAAAATCACTCAAACAGAAGGAAAAAATCAAAAATTAGAAGAAAAAATTATTCCATAATATTAAAAAGAAAAATCACCACATAGACAATCATCGCACTTCGTGGTCAGCCACGAAAAGATTACAAAACATTCATCCCCAATCTAAAATGTTAAAGAAAGTTGCATTTTAAAAAACGCTTTAAATTAATTAACTTTTTCTTCTCTTGAAGATATTTTCATGGACCGAACATTTTCTCAAAATTCATGCTGGAAAGCACTTGAACAAACTAGTTCAATTTCAGCCAAAAAGAACCTTTCCGAATCATCACCTTATTTTTGACACGACTTCTTTAGCCGACAAACAATCACCTTCAAACGTATCTCTAACTATAACTTTAAGACCTCCAGGTCCAAAATAAGCAACACGCTCAAATTTGACAACTGAAATAAACAAAACCTCAATATTACGACCCTCCCTATCAACTAGAACAAAAATCAACAAAATTGTCCCAGCTTAGACCTCGAAATACCCTCAAGCAAAAATATTAAATTAGCCTTAAGTGCAAATAACTCTCAAATACCCCCGATCATCCAATAAACAAAAACAACTAGGAAGTCCCCTAATAGCCCTCTAAACTTCCCCTCACCAAAAATTGCTTAAACCTAAGCTACTGCTCAAAAAAGCAATAAATAACCCGACCACACTCGAATTGCTCTCGCCACTTCTCCAAACTAAACTAAATACATCATTCGCTTACTAGCTGAACTAATAACATCATCAGAAAAATTCCACGACGTTTTCCCCCAGGGATTCTTCCCCGACGAATAAGGTAAGTACGTATTAAATAAATTATTCTAGTAAATTCGAAACAAAACTAACCATTCTTAATAACTGTTTTCTCTTTTTCTTTAGTCTTCACAGACACGATCATCAATCATCTACAAAAAGAAAAACGGAATAAAAAGCAGAAAATTTTTTTCTAGAATCATAAATTTAGATTAACCAATTACAATAGATAAAGCAGTAAAGCTTACCCCCAAAAGAGCAATAAGTTGATATATGAACTCTTTTCGCATATGCAGTAAATATTCTTAAAATGAAAATGTATTGTTTTTTCGAACCCCCAATTAAAGCCGTAAAATTAATAATTTCAAAGAAGTAAATTCATAAAAGTTGCCTATAAAATTAAAGCAGTTAACTTTTTCAAAGACGCTTCTTTGTAGTTTTAAATATTCACTCGCCTACAATCCTATCCACAATCGCACAGCTCGCCCACGAAGAATTGTTTAAAATAATGAATTTAATTTTTAACTTTCACTGATAACAACTCCAACCAGTTTTAACACATTTCAAACTTTCCTTTAACCCGGTTGGAAAGGAATTTTATAAAAATGCAAACTAACCAACGCAAGCTTACTAAACACCATAAACCACAACCTAACAGCATGACTAAGAAAAAAAAATGCACGGTACCCAAACCGGAATAAAACAAGCTTAGAACTGGATAAATTATTCTCTTAAAATTATCCGAACTAAACAAGAACGCATTTTTGATAAAAAATTAATACAAGATCATAACTAAAAACAAAATTAACAAAGATTTGTATATGTAAATAATACAATGCAGTATATAGATTACATACAGCCCAAAAACGAGCAGCATGGAACTGGACAACGCAATCACACTCCAACTAAGGAATGGCAAAATACACCCGACATGCTGCCTACAGTCACTACACTCAATGGATTTCAAGTACGAATTGGCATCGCAGCAAAGGAAACCCATTGCAACCGAACATTGTCCATCTCGATGTTCACGTATACGTACAGATCCAAGTCACCACGCACTGCATCCAAAGTCGAATTACACGGCACTCTCGAATATGATTAGACCATTCCTATTCTCTAAAATCAACCAGATCAACACTCATCACAACCGATCAGAAATCATAATACGATCTCCCGAAACTATCGTGATAACATCTCTTCTTCCAAACCAGAAAAAAGAATATGCTCGCAACCTCTAAAGAAAAACACCATCTTCCATCCTACACTACAATACAACATTGAAAAACTAAAACTCTCTAAACCCTTGATGGTTGGAACCAGATCTAAACTAGTATTTATCATTGGTTATTATTATGATATTTTATCTCTACAAAATATTAAATACTAACCAATCATACTCCATAAAACTAACAACCCACTATTTTGTAAATGTTGAAACTACTTGTAGTTTCAACACCAGAACAATTTTGATTAAGCATAGAATACAGTTGTTCTCATTCTGGAACTAACTCGCATAAACCGGTGTACACTAGATCTATTGAGACTAGGAGATATAAGAATAAGATTAAGATCGGTATTAGACTAAGAATTTGCACGAATCTATCCGGCCAAAAATAAGATAGCGTGACGAACAGACAATGTACCTTATCTGAAATTACTCTATGAGTTATAAGCAAAAGGTTATAACTCACTTGATCTAATTTTTTATCAGGCGAAAACATTTTTTTTTGAGTATCAGTGACTAATTGAAAAAAAATGCACACGATGGAAGCTTGCTTTGTCATTCTGAAAGTCCAAATAGTTATTTCGATTGATGAATAAGAGTTCGGTTTAGGTTTTTCGAACGACATCGCCAAATTTCTAGCTCAAGTCGTTTGTACCACACGTGATTCTACAAGTTCGTTTGCTGTATAGTCTCCCATTGTACAAAAGTTATTTTCAAAACTAAGTTTTTCAGTAAATGGTTTAGAATTTTTGGATAATTAACACGACCAAAGGTGGACTCTTATTTTTCTAGCAAAAATGTTAGATGGCAGTTATCAATTTGAAAAAGGATTGCTGAAGCTGAAGTTGAGCCGTTTTTGTCGAACGAAACATCTTGAACTGATCGATGCAAAAAAGCAATTTCAGTTCTTTATTGGCGAAAGATAAATCCGGAAGTTCAATCATGTGATCCGTTCCCAGCAAAACTTTTATGTTCTTATCGACTTTCAAACTCTGATTGCATGACTTGTGGATGATATATTTCTCTATATTTATGTGTCTACTTGATGCACTCAGCGAGAATTGTCCAGGAATTGTCTCGTGTAGTATGGAAAAAAGCTCCCCAAATGGCTGCTGGGATGAGTAACGTGTTGTCACAGAACGAAAAATTTTCCTTCAAGTGGATGTATTTTTCGTAATTTTTCCGTATATTGCATGACTTCCCATCGGCCTTTCGCTTCAAGTTGTCAGAATAAAGTCCCAAATAGTTTGTCGTCTTTTGCTATTTTTTAAGTAATTTACTGAATCAGTGGTTTTCTGAGCTTTTGAGGAGGTGAGTTGAGAATGACTGACTTATAGCATTTTATTAGGACAACGTGATTGGCCTGTAGCCTGTCTTTCATTACTTTTAGGGCAAAATTATGCTCCTCCGTGACAGTTCATAAAGAATCAGATGTTTTGAAGTTGGCATTTGCACTGTGATTTTTTATCAGTCGGAACAAATTTTTCGCTAGACACAATCACGTTTATTACTACTTTGTCTATGAAGGTAAAATTTTGAAAATTAAATTTGGAATTATTCAACGTTAAACAATTTGATGACGAGTTTTCTTCTACCGTAGTATGGTAAAAGTTACAAATCATGAGGGAATGAGCAATACAAGTATCAATAGCAGCAGTAATTATGTTGAGTTGAAATGAGGCTAAGAAAGTAGTGTTTTGATCTCCGCTATTTGGATTGCTCGAGTTTGAAGTTTCCGATAGGAGGTTAAGTTACTCTTTATGATTGATTTCACAGCAGCCGAAAGTGTAGTTACAAGTTTACGATTTAGAGAATTATTATAAAAGCTCTTACGTACAATGTTTCAAACTTTGTCAATTCGGGCAACGACAAAATCTGCGTCAGAATGGGAGGGTCATAAAACTTTAAGTCTGTTGAACCAAAGGTTGAGTTTACTAGGCATGCTTTATTGTTCTGACAATAATTTCGTCTTTTAAACTAGCCATTTTGACGAAATTTTTGTTATATCAATCAAAAGGTTTTGTTGTCTTGGGCTCAAATTTGAAAAGATATTTCACCTGTGATCATTTTTCATAAAGTTATAAGGGTTTAAAGATTGCCATTTTTGCCAATTTGGGACAATTAACGCGCGATATATTTCGCGCTATTAACGAGTAAGCGGAGAGTTAATCCATCTTAAAATCGTTCCAAATTGGTTGAAAGAAACTTAATTACCATAATTGATTTGTTAAAAGGAGCGAAAGATATCCTTTCGTACTTTAGATAGCGTGTGGATAATTTTCAAAGAAAATTTCAAATTTTAGAAAAAAAAAATTTCCTTTTATTTTTTTACATTTAATTGTTAAAAGGCAGTCGGAACATTCAGGCCTTCGCCCTTAATATTTTTACTATTTACCTTTTTTACATGACTTTTCACGTAAAAAAGATGTAAAACTCAAACCACTGCTTTAGTCTTGTCATTGTTGACAAATTTTGATGAACAAATTAGCCTTTCTCAGCTAAGTGAGTGGAACCTGATCTAAACTATATTTTATGATTGGATAAATTAAATGTTTTACCAATGTAAAGTATTTAATATTAACCAATCATGATCCATCTAACTAACAACCCACTTATTTGTAAGTGCTGAAGTTACTTGTAATTTCAGCACCAGAGAGATTTGAATTTAACTTAGAAATTAGTTGGACTCTCCCGAGCACTTCAGCAGCCGCAATAAACCAGTATACCCTAGATCTATTGAGCCTAGCAGAGACTAGTTAAACAACCTGAGACTAGATAGTATAAGAGTAAGATTAGGATCGGTATTAGACTAAGAAGTTGCACGAATCTATCCGGCCGAAAATAAGATAGCGTGACGAGCAGACGGTGTACCCTATCCGAAATTACTCTATGAGTTACACTTCGGTCCTAACTCATCTGGTGCGACCATAAGTCTCGAACAAGACCTTACTAGATTAGAATTAACCAAAAATAGATTAGAAATTAGACAAAAACATTTACAAAATGTTATACGACAATAATTTAATTGAAATGTCTCTCCGACTCAATAGATCAGAGCCAATATTCCGAACCATAACAGAACTACCCGGAATTGGAAGAAGACCTCGAACCAAAGACGACATACGACAAAGTAGAAACTTGCCGTATAGTTATATGATAGTTCGGCAAAAGCCAGAACAAACTTTTATATTTCGAATACTACTTGCAATGAATTTAGATTTCCATTTGCAAACATAAAACCTTGAAGTTACTCTTCAAAATCATTTCAGGCGCTAAACAAAATTAATATTATACAATAACGATTGAGAAAAAGATCTAAGATCGTTTTCCTAAAACTCTGCAGTATTATACAAAACATGTTTGAAAAATATTTATTGAAAAATAAAAAATAAAAATTAGTAGCATGACAATAAATGGTTAGTAATCATAAATCATCCTGTTGTTCCAGCTTCATCACCTAAAACATAACAGCAATCATCAACTCACTAACATCATAAAACACTAAATCTTTCCTTTACACAAATTTAAAACTTTATTAAAACTTAAAGTCACTTAATTTAAAATCAGATCATCAAGGCTTATCCTTGGATCTTAAATCATTTTCTACTTAATTAAATTTCAAACTTGATCATCAAGGCTTATCCTTGGATCAAACAGAACAACTTTGTTCTCCCCCACCCACTTAATTAGTGTCTAACGACCTCAAACGTCGATTCACTACCCAACCCTTTCTAAAGACCCAAGACTAATAGAAATTTTTAAACAAAACTAATCATTCAAATTAGGATAAATAGTGAAGAACTTCGGTTATTCATCCTTCACTTGACCCCCCCTCTTACCAGACCCAGGATAAATCTTAGACTTAGTAAGTTTAAAATAGTATCTAACGAACTACTCGCGTTCTAATTATACCTGAACCTTGTGGATCGATTTACTATTCTCCAACCCTTGAACACAATCACTACCCCTAAGTAAGATTAAGTAAGTTAACACCTTAGCTTATACTAGTCACGAGAAAGTAAAAATCATTCTTCGGAATCGATATACTTTTCTCTCCAACCCTGAACAAATAGACCCAGGTTAAGCTAACCAAAAAATCGTAAGAACTAACAGTTTAGGAAAATAGAAATCATTTAACAACCCTTTGCATCCGTCATTCTAAACCTTATGTCATTTAAAAACCTAGGAAATAAACAAACAATCGTTTTACACAATTGTGAAATAGATAACAAAAAATACGACCTTGTAATCACACCTCATACACAAACAGTTGGATACATTCGAACAAAACGACAAACACTAAAGAGGAAAATAATAACTAAACAAAGACAAATAACACGAAAAAGATTTTCAAAAAATCGAAACGCATTTTCAGAATCAGAAACCAACAGTTTAGACGAACTTTACAAACTAAAAGAATCAATAGATAAAAATTACCCACTTCACGATCAATTATATTTTTCTGACTCAGAAACAACTTCAAATTCATCACAAAGAGGAAAAAGAAGAATAAAAAAACAGTACAAACACAAACCAGTACATCTATACAATTGGAATCAACCAATTCGACACATTAATAATTACATATTAACAGTCATCGAACGAAAAAATGAGCTCAACGCACACTCCAGGTGAAGAAACTCCAGATGATGATGAAATCTTTCCTTTTATAGTAGATGCAGATACCGATAGAGGACAACACATATTTTGTCAAAATTTACTCGTAAATTTATTTGAACCCGGAATTAGTCCATGTAAAACAGAGTTCCCCGATGTAAAAATCAAAAGACAAATCATAGATCACTATCTAAAAGATATATGCAACATAACACAACAGTATGGAATCTACTCTATAGAATTCACTTCCCCAAACCATAATAATAGAACATATACTATTCAAACAGACGATCTTGATTTAGAATTTTCAAAAGTTTTTTCAGAATATATAAAAAGCATCCAATACCATAACTCACAAAGAGCAAACTCCATTTTTACCAATGAAGTTTTCGCAATAATATATAGTTATATCTCGATATTAGAAAATGAACTCCCATTAACAAATGTCTCACCGACAGAAACATCTAAACATTTAAGAGTACGACATGAAATCACACTACTCTCTAGTTATTTAAACATCATTAAAGAAAATTTCACGAAAGACGACGTTTCACAACATACCAAACACGATTTACAAAAAATCTTGGCATGGTTCATAATAGATTATTTCACACATAATATTGATTTAATTGCACAAGCAAGAAAAAATTTTAGACCCCAAAACTCGAACGATGATACCGCTATCACAGAACAATCAGATTATGTTTGGGACCCCGAATGGTCTCATCCCGCATTTATAAGCTTCCCACAATCAATCTCAAGTCAAGCAATAAGTACGATATCTTACATAAGAGACTATGTAAGAGTAATACCATTAACAATTGATGCAACACCATTAAACTATAATACATTTTTACCCGATACACAAAATAATAGTTTAAACTCTACAGTCATACACAACGAAAACCTCAATGGAACTAGGAATCTTACTCAACAAGATATCCAGACACCATCACACTTCATAAATGAAGAAATTGTACACACAACAACTACACAACAAAGTATTTCACCAATACGCCCAAATTTAACAACACCAAGAAATACAAATCCTTCACAAACACAGGTAACCTTACAATCAACCGTTAAACCTTCGGTTGCCCCTAAATATTCACATATGGATTACCAAACATACAGACCCATGACAATACCATCAAAAACACGCAAAACATTCACTAGAAACAACTTTGCAGACCATAATTATAATTATACACATCCGTCAAAAACAAATTATCAACCACAAAGGAATTTTAATCAATATACAAAACCTCGAAACTGGGATAACCCAACGGCCCAATATAATTCCAAAAATTTTCAACCAAATCCTCCACAGGATCGCAGTGAAAATTACCCATTTTTTCAACAAAATAAAAGTAAAAAACAAACATCTTACCAAATGGATTATTTATCCTCAGATGATGATTTCTTACAACCAGATATATTTGCACCAAATACTCAAGAATATCGTAGACAAGGAATACAGAAAACACGTACAAATCATAGGAATTTTTCTCCACAACCGATAGATGCACAACATCAACAACCAATTCAACAACAAAATCCAATTAATACACAATCTTTTCAACCAATTCAACAACAAAATCCAATGACTGCACACTCGTATCAACCATCACAAATGCAAAATGAAATACCACTCCCATATTATCTTCAACAACATGAAATAACAAGAAACCAACTTTCAAATTTTTCTCAAATGCCAAATGCAGCAGAATCATTACAAATGACAATGAATCCATACCTTATGGGTGGATCATCAATAACATCAAACAAACCTTTAATGGTTTTCACAGGAACAGACCCTGAATATTCTGTAGAAGATTATTTAAATGCAGTAACAGCAAACCTGATTTTAAACATTGGACCTGAACCAATTAATACGCCACTACATCAAAACTGGATACATCGACGCACAGCGTTGATACAAACAACCTTAGATGGCGCAGCCCAAAAATGGTTTTCAGTACTACCTCTAGAAATAAAATCAAACTGGAAAAGATTTACACAAGAATTTTCAAAAATGTTTGACTCCGAAAGAAACAAACAACAACAAAGAGTTTTATGTAATGAAATTCGCAGATTACCAAACGAAACCATCAAGCAAATAGCAGTACGAATCGAAACACTAGTTCGAAAAGCATACTCACTAAATACACATGACTATAAAAACACAAAGATGACAGAAATCTTAATGATGACCTTAACACCACAATTAAGGAAAATAGCAATAAAAAAGAGAGCATCCCATCCTTCTTCAATTCGAGAACCCGATTTAGATTTTCGAAAACTAGTAGACAAATTAGAACAAGCAGAAATCACGATGAAACTAGAAGAAACGGAAAATCTGAAATTACAATACGTTAACAAAATTGAAACGACTCCCACTAATATTAATAATATACAGGAATCAGAGACAGACCTCGTTGAAAAAATCACTGAAATACTGAATATTTATGAAAAGAACCCAAACTTCAAAGGCAAACCATCTTTCAAAAAATGGTGTAATTATTGCCGACGATACGGACATAGTATTTCCGAATGTAGACAAAAACAGCAAGACAATCAAAATAAACCTCAAAAATACAAAGAACCAAATAAATCATTCTATCAATACATGAAAAAAGATCAAAATCTACCAAACAAAAATGTATACAGCAACAACAGTTCAGGAAAGCCACTTCCGAACAATACAAGTTATACAAGAAATCAATCCCCATATAACTCAAGTTATAGAGGAAGATCACCAGAACGAAGAAATACACAAAATTCATCACAAAATCACTACAATAGACCAAATAGTAGAAATAACTACTCCAGATCAAATTCAAATACACAACGATTTGTTTCTAGATCTAATTCCCAATCAAGAAATAACTACTATCCAAACAACCAATCACGAAATTCATCATACAATAGGAATAGAAACTACTCCTATAATAGAAATAGAAGTTATTCAAACAACCGAAACCAGAATTACCCGAACAATCGATCAAGGAATAACTCATATAATAGATCGAACTATAACAGATCAAACAATAATTACCAAAACAGATCGCGAAATAATTCACAAAATCGACACCCAAGTTATAATAATCGTTATAGAAATTATTCCCAATCACCACACCGAAATAATAATCACTATAATAACTCTAATAATCGCCACAGAAGTAGTACACCTAAACATCAAAGACAAATCAATCAAGTACAATCTAATCCAGAAACAACATCAGACCCTCCAGGTATTGATGACACAGTAACTAATACGTTACAACTCAATCAAATAAACTGTACATCATCAGATTCAGAAAGTGATACTGAAAACACTCTTTCTATCAATATGATAAAAGTCGAAAATGACTATGAATCTGTCATATATGAACAACCCTTTCCATCACATATATATGAAAATCAATCAGAATTTCTTCAAAATTATTACACTACACCCATAAATTCCACACCAACAACGCAAGAAACAAATGAGATTAACACTACAAATCAAACCAATAAAAACACCAAAACAAAATGCTTGAATACAAACCACATTTATCAAAATATACAAAAAGAACAACCCAAAGAAAAAATTTGGACAATACCATTTCTCTTAGAAAGCCCAAGAAATAAAGAATTTCAACCACCAGACCTTGAAATAGATTTTTTAATTGATTCAGGAGCAGAATCAAACATAAAAAACATTCCCACATGGAATGAAATAAAAACTTTACATCCAAAGCTAACACCTCTTGAAACCTCCAGTAAGCTAGCAACAGCACAAGGATCAACATTGATAAACTACGGAAAAATCCAATTATTTCTCCTCCCTACCAGAACAATGGAGCAAAGTAAAATTCTAAACAAGCCATTTAAACAAATATTCCATATCACTGATATTAAATATAATATCATTGGAATACCATTTATTTCAAAGTATATACCAACAATTAACATACTAAATAGTAAAATATTAATCAAAGATAAATATACAAAAACAAAAGAAACATCCCTAACATTTTTTCAAAGATTAAATAAACAACCACCATTCTTTTCAAAATTCTATCCAATATATAACCAACAAAGAAAACACCTGAAACCACTATCAGGAAACATCTATAATTTTTCAATCAAACAAGTTCACCAATATGATAAAGAACAAAACAAACAAAAATTTTATATGTCAGATTTTGAATTCAAACCTATTCATAAATTTTTCAAAATCACAATCTCTTCAATAAAATATTTGAAAAATTCGAATTCAGATATTATTTCCTTACATGTTTATAACAACACACCTTACCAAGTAACATTACCTTTAGGACTTTTAGGATATTGTGAAACCAACGCTACAATATCACCAATACACGAAAAAGCCTATCGCGTAAATAATATACTCCAATTACTAGATATTTGCCAATCTACAATTCTTAATGAAGAATTATCTATAAATAATATAATAAGTAACGAAAACAGAAATACGGATTATTTCACAAAAACTCCATATTTCAAACCTACATTCAATATAAGTAACTACACAGAGGACCAACAGAAATTTTTAACAATGTTTAATTTCCAACATTCACAAATAACACAAGACGAATTTGAAAAGTTAGCCAAACAGCTAATTAAATATTCATCAGTCTATGCAACATCAAAATTCGATGTTGGCAAAATCAGTTCATCACTACATCTCCCATTAAAACCAGACGCAGTTTTCAAAAAACAGAGAGCAAGTAAAGTACCAATTCACTTACATGATAAAGTAAACAGATTACTCGATATTTTAGAACAGTACAATATTATATCACCAGTTAATAAAGAAGAACAACCAAAAGGCAACACATTCATCAACCCCGTTATCATTCTAGCTAAAGGAGAATCATTAAAAATCGTTCTCGATGCTAGATACCTCAATTCACTTATGGACGAATCAAAATGTAATTGGCCCATTGAACCAATACAAGTTATTTTAACAAAAATAAACGGCAAATACTTTACAACCGCCGATATGAATAGTGCATACAATCAAATGCCACTAGATGAACAATCACGACGTTTAACACAATTTGTTATCGGAAACCAACAATATGAATTCAACCGCTTATTCTATGGAATATCCATAGGACCAGCAGCATTTTCAGCTTTTATGAGCAAAATTTTTAGACCACTGATACTCAAGAAAAACGCAATCACCTATTTAGACGATGTTTTTATGCAATCACAAACAAAAGACGAAATGTTCAATGTTTTAGAAAAATATCACCAAATACTTCAGAACGAAAATCTGAAGGCCGCCCCCGATAAATCACACTTCTTTTTGACAAGAGTTAAATTCTTAGGACATAACATAGAAAGAAAAACAATCACTCCACTGAAATCACGCATTGACGCTATTCAAAAACTTCAACCACCAACAAATAAAAAGAAAATCCAAGAATTCCTTGGAATGTTAAACTTTTTAAGTAAATATGTTTATAAAATGCAATTATATCTACGACCATTTTACAACATCCTTAGACAACAAAATAATTTTGAATGGAATACAGAACATCAAACACGATTCGATGAAATAAAGAAACTTTTAACTGAACAAATTTCAAACACAATTCCAGATCCTGATCAACCATTTTATGCAATGTGCGATGCTTCGAACTTTGGCATCGGTGCAGCACTATTACAATCACATAATGGTACAAATAAAATGAACCTCATATCAGCAAATTCTCGATTATTCACTCAAGCAGAGCTACGACTCTCAACTCTAATGAGAGAATGTACAGCCATAATATATACACTGACAGAATATGAATTTCTGATACTTGGATCAAAACATCCAACAGTTCTATTCACAGACCATAAACCAATCATCTTTCTCTTTACACAAAAATCTAACCCAAACCACCGAGTTTACAGATTTCAACTAATTCTAATGAAATTTCCAAACTTACATATAGTTTGGACTGCAGGAAAAAATCTTGCATTACCAGACACCTTAAGTCGAAATACACCACCTGAATTACTTACACGAAAAACAACAGTTGAAATACCCAAAAACATAAAATTCTACCTTGCAGAAAACGAAACATCACTCCGATTAGAATGCAAATATGCAGTTAAAACTGATATTGAACAATCACAAATAAATAATTTACAACATTTCCCACTTTATTTAGATTGTCAAAATAATCATTATGAAGTTGATTTACTTGGAACATCAACTTTTAAACCAATCCCATATTCTCAATGGATAAAAAGTAACACCCAACAAAAACGAACAAAACAACACCCGTCTAAAAAAGACCATTTTCCACTAATTGAAAAAGAAGATTTAACTGATAAAATAAATTTATCAGGACCACAAACAAATGATTCAAAATACACAATAAATCAAGTTTTTGACCTTCACGACCCACTTGATACAATACCCTTATCTACATTAGAAATCGAAAACATTTTTCTCCCCCCAACAGAAACAATTACAATTTCAACACTGAAACAATATCAAAACCTTGACCCAGTAATTCGACAACTGAAATCATGGCACAAATATAAAACTAAACCTATCAAAGCAGATTCAACCATTTTAGGAAATAAAACACTCCTCCGATATTTTCGAAAATTCAATAATACAACAATTAACGAAAACACAGACCTTCTAGAATACAAATTAAATGAATCTACAGTTCCATGTCTCCCTTTAAGTATGATTCTTATAGCTTTTAATATTTCACATACACAAAATATTAAAGGACACTCTGGATCAGAGAAAACATATTCAAATTTTATACAAAACTTTTATTTCCCAAATGCACCAATTTGGATAAAAGTACTATGCAATGACTGTATAGTATGTCAACTAAATAAACCTTACCCAAATCAAAAACAAATAGCACAAAAACAAGATTTTAAAGGACAAAGTTTGTACTTTAATCATCGTATCTCATTTGATACTAAAGGACCAATTTCACCCTCATCAGAAGGAAACTCCTACATTATGGTAATTGTTGACGCATTCACACACTATGTAGCACTTAACCCAGTACCACATTGTAATGCTTATTACGCATATACAACACTTTATGAACACTGGATAGCAAAATTTGGACTACCAGAAATTTTAGTCACAGACAATGGTACAGAATTCATAAATAATGAAATAATAACACTATGTCATTTATACAACATTAAACACAAACCACGTACGTCTCATGCACCTTGGACAAACGGCTTAGTCGAAGGTATGAACCGTTCACTACAAGAATATCTTAGATGTATCATCAACGGAAATGATACAAAATAATCCGAATGGTCAGCAGATGTAAAATTATTTCCCTTAGCATATAATTCACAAATAACGACAACTTTAGGAATGTCACCATACGAAATGGTTTTTAACCAAAAGCCACGCAAACCAATAATGTTTACAGCAAATTCTCATAAAAACGCACAAGGTTATTGTCAACCAAATAAAGACTCAATTTGTTATAACCTACCTTTACATACACACGATGAAGATCATTTTCATCACCCACAAATTCTTAAATTAGCCTCCGGTACACACATCGAATGGATTTTAAATAGAGATAAGAAACACAATGAAATTTACCAAAAAATAACGAAAAAGTTATTACAAAGACAAAACATAAATGAACAAATCAATTCACGTTTTACACCAGCTTCCGATTTAAAAATTGGAACATTTGTTTTAATACCTAATTTTAATACTCAAAAAGGAATTTCTAAAAAATTACAACCCCTCCGAAAAGGACCCTACCAAATAATTGCAAAACCCACTGATGTCACATATAAAATTACCGACTCAAACAAAAAAGAAATCGTTCAACATCGAAACAACCTATTACCTTATTACCCAAAAGAATACGCACTCCGCGAATTAACTCAATTATATTCTTTCACAGGATTAAAAATCATTCAAAATGAACCACATCTGAAAAACACAGAACAAAATGATAACCCCACCGAAAATCAAAACACAAAACCAACCGCCACCAAAAACAATACACAAAACCATAAAGAATCCCCAAAACAAAGAAAAAATAGAAAAATGACAGAACAAATAATACCCCAAGAAGAAATAGACAAATCTGAACATAGAAAAACAACAAGACTCCGAAATCAACCACGTAAAAACTACAAAATGTTCATCCCCCAATCTAAAATATTAAAGAAAGTAGAATTTAAAAAGTAATTTTAAGATTTTATACTTCACAATCTTGAAACCTCCGTAACATTTTTCATTTCAATTTTTCAAAATAACATGCTCACAAGTACGCAATAATTCTAGTTCAAAATAGACCAATAGAATTCATCCAATCCGCCACTTTCTCTAACTCAAACTAAGATCAATTAGACGAATAATCTAGAACTCCAGGCACATCTCTAACTATAACTTTACAACCTCCAGGTCAAAAATAAGCAAACCACTCCAACTTGACAACTAAAATAAATATCACCATAATACCGTACCCCTCCCTTATCTAATAACCCAAAGATCAACAATATTTCCCCAACTCAGACCACGAATACCCCCAAAACAAATTTGATAACTTAGCCTAAAGTAACAAAATGAAGATTTTAATTAGCCTAAAGTATAAAAATCTCACCATACCCCGGATCATTTGACAAACAAAAATAAAGAAAAAGACGACCTCCCAGTCACCATGAAAATTGCCCCCAACAATTTTTTACAAAACTCAACCCACTTGTCAAAAAACTAATAAATAATTCGACCACACTAGAAAATCGCCTCAAACAGCAAAAAATATTCGACCAAGAGATCATTTCTTAAATGCTCTTCTCTCAAACAGTTGCTCAAATACTTATAAATTTTAAACATTTTTTTTTCAATACTTGAAGCCTTTATAATATTTCTTTTTGATATACTTGAATCTTTTCTAATAATCCTAATCATTTTTTGTAACTTTTTTTTAATTTTCTATACAATACTCGAACTATTCCTCCAACTTTCCAAAACCCTTGAATATATCCACAGGTACGATTTTAACAACTTGTCTAAATGATACGAACAATTTTCAGTAGAACCGATATTTTTTTATTATTTGTAATTTTCATAGCATTCTTATCATCCCTCATTTTGACCATCTGTAAATGTATAAAGAAAGCAATCCTCACATTTGCCCTAGCAACAGTCCTTCTAATTCTTTTTTTGGAAGAATATTATAATAAACACAAAATTTCTCACTAAAGTAACAATTCAAAAATCCATCAAAAATTGCTACCCAACAGTCACAAAATCAGTCTTCACCGACATCATCCCAAGATAATCCAACACCACCTTCAACTACTCAAAATCCTCAAACATCTACACGAATTTCTTTTCAAGACAATCCATACACTTTTGAAGAACGGCACGCTCGTTTATCAGAACCACTAGAACCAGTTCAACGACAAGCACCTCTAAGCGAACCAACATATAACCTATACCCAACACTACCACAAGAACTAAATAGAATAAGAAATCCTAGTCAAAACCAAAACACAACAGAAATAAATAGACAAATTATACATCCTCGACGAAATAGAAATTTTCAAACGCCCCGAGTTCATTTTGATATACCTCAATCCCCATCACAAACCACTCCAGAAAACACCACTGGTATCACACCAGAAACTCCTACACTTTTTTCACAACGTAGCACCTCAAGCTTACCATCTGATTACTTAGGTTCAACACCAACATCTGAACAAATACGTGAAAATCCTTTTAACCCCCCAAACCTAACATCACGACTGCCATATTGGACTACACATTCATTTACACAAGGTGAACCAAATTTAGTCAATGACCCCATAGATATTTCTACGGATACAACAACATCCTCATCACTTCCAGAAACATTATCACTACCATCAACACCATCAATAAGCCAGTTTTCACCACCACCCTTTAACTTAAATTTTCCAAATAATCTCGACGCCAGATATCGAGAACAATCATCAATAAATATTCCTTTAAGATTAGATTGGAATACATTCACAGCACCTCCACCATTATTTGGACAACATCAAGAAAGTAACCGCCTTCATAACTGGGCACTTAATAGATTACAATATCGCCAAGATATTCACAACGATATCCGTGATCACAATATTCAAATACTCCAACAAAACAGTTTACAATTAAAGTTTGAAATCACAGTTAAATTAAACAATATTACACAACATCCCTACCCATTAAATCCACCTAACATAACAGCTCAATCACTACCACCACCGTTTATAACTACTGAAGTAATATATAAATACGACAGATACACCAAAAACACAATTGGTTACATTACATTTTATAACCCATACTCAGGATTATCATACACATGTATATTCTAAAATTATTAATTTTTCTCCAACTCCCTTTTCTAGTAACCTCAAATCAAAACATAAACCCTTCCCCTCGTACAGGACCACAAGATTTATTAGTAACACATTACGATTGCGAAGAAAATGAACAAAAAACATTACACAAATATGCAATAAATCAAGTATCACAATGTGAAACAGAACCACAAGCTATAGAAACCACAGATATAATAGCAACACTCTATTCAAAAGCCCGAGCAACAACAGTTACAGGTTATAAATTCACAGCGACATTTTCCGAAAAGAAAGTACATTGTTCACAAGTCTCGAACGGAAACAAAAACCGACTTGACCATGAATCATTCTATCAAAGTAATATAGAACGTCTTTTACATCTCAATCCCGACGATTGTAAAAATGAATTACTTAGACTAAACATCACACAAAATAAAAATTCCCAAAGAAAATTAGTTAATTTTCAAGTTTTTTCAGACTCTGTACACCAATCACAACTTGAAAGACACCAAGGACATATAAAACTAGACGAAAAATACCCGTATAACGGCGCACACGGACGATTAACCTATGACCTACATGATAAACATTGGATACCACACATTGGTATAAATAACCCATCAAACTGCAAAGCAGACACAAAAAATAAAGGATACCAAGAAATAATGTTTTTCGATTGGAAAATACAACTCGAAAAAATACAACTCACACGAGATTTATCTGATAATACAATGATCTATCAAGGAATCCGACTACCTTGTAAAAATGATCAAGGATATTGCGACCCTACAACAAGAGCACAAGCAACAATTGTTTGGTTCCCCGAAGATACATGTACAACATTTCAAGTAGCAAAAATACACGCTCGTATGATAAAATTTCACGAAAAATATTTCATACAATCAATTCCTTATGAACACGTCCATCCATCACGCAAACTAAGTTCCGATTTTAGAAACATAGACAATATAGAAAATAAATTGACACGATTTCAAATATATCAAGAAACAGAACTTGCATGTAAATACAGGAATCCACTTCACAGAACACAATACTCTGAAATATTAGTTGAATACGAAAAAGGATTCGACATGACCACTGGAAAAGTAAAAATCGACCCATATGCCACAGGTCATCCTCTAAACGAAGGAACATCCTATATACCAGTTAATTTTGAAAAAAGCAACGGACAACCTGGTGGACATCTAAAACCTTATGACACCAGAAGCACACGCTTACAAGAATTATCACTAATGAATACTACATATTTCGGTAATATCCACTATGATATTCATTTGGATATGAAACTAGACTATACAATTAGCCGCATTTTTCAAGAAATGTCACTCTCCGAATTAGAAACACTACACCAACTATGCGAATTAGAACGAACACAAATATTACAATCACTTGCACTAGCAGTATTAAAAATACCCTACGCAGGATACTTATTATCAGGAAATAGATCAAATTTTTTAGACTACGAAGGAAACATCTTATGGTTTTATACTTGTACTAAAAAAGTATCACCACTATACGTTTTTGAAGATAAACGATGTTATAAAAGAATCCCTATCTTTTATAAGAATAAAGTACATTTCGTGGATACACTTTCACGAAGAACCTATTTCTGGGATACCGCAGTCCCATGTGGATCAGAAAATAGCCACAATGTAGTACAACTAAACCCTGATGAAAATAAATATTATCTTCTCACTCCATATCCCACATTAATGCAATCACTCAAAAAATTTTCACCAGAAAGCATTCGCGCTATCGCTCGAAACCCAAATATAGACTTACAATCAATAGGAATCTATTCAAAATCAGATATTCAACATCACATTAGAACACAACAATTCCAAGAATTATTAACACAAATGGACACTATACAAAGACAATCAATTGACCAAAACTTACGCAAACTTGCAGAAACCGCAGGATTTGCCGATATCTACACGCAAGACTATAGCGGATATTTTAAAGACATTAAAGATTATATATATCTAAACGGCGAAAAATACCGTCCCCAAGATATATCACCAATCAACATTTTTAGCTTTGTTACACTCAAAAATGAAATCCTTGATTTTCTAGGATGGCCCTACTACATCTTAGAAAAATTGACTATTTTATACGCAATGTTTAACTTTATTGGATTTCTTTTCTCACTCTTAAAAGGAATCTACAATACATGTGCTATACACACACAAGTAAACAGACAAGCAAGCGTAGCACGCATACTCTTTGCAGGATTTTTTGGAATTTTTTCCACATCTATAAACAAAATTCTTTTAGACGCACAAATAAAAGAATATAACACAAAAATAACAACACGACAAAATACATACGACGAAGAACATAACAATGTAGACATAACGCCAACGGCACCACAATTACCACCCTTACCAAATAACCATCCACTATCCCTAGTCCCACGAAATTTTCGAAATTTAGCCATCACACATAACCCAAATTTTCGACTCACCACATCACAAAGTCCCATTCAACATATAATGACACACCAGCCACAAGATGATAATACTTATGAACAAATTATTGAACAACCCCATACCACCGCTTTTCAGTCTCAAAATAATCATTTTTTTAGCCCACGATGAGCCGCCAACTTGGATCACTACACCGATCAAATTCCCACCCAACCAATCTTGCCTCTCCAATCCCAATAATACCACTTTTTGCTTTTCCGCCACCCGATTTTCCATCTAGCAATGTAACATCAGGCATGAATTCCGACACTAACTCACATATTTCAGTTTTATACTCCATCTCACAGCTAAATAACCCGAATATTGAAACCCCCGATGAATTTGCCGACTCAGAACCATCCCCATCCAATAATTTTCATAACTCTTCTAATTTTTCTCAACCCCCTTTTCAACCCATATTATCCAATAACCCTGACCCAATCACTCCCACACCCTCTTATGCTTCCCAAGTTACCCCAACCTACTCCTCATACCATTCTGACCAATCATCTCATTCTCCAGACACCCCCAGAATCTCCCCAGAGCTAGATAATTTTATTACCCTCCAACAACAACCCTACCACCTAAACACCCCGACCATAAACCAAATCTCCTCCACTACAAATTCATCCAATCCCCCTACACCCTCTTCAAATTATACTGAATCATTAACACCATCATCCACATCCACTATATCTTCACTAAACACTAACAGAGCTTACCGCACTTTTAAAAGAAAATTCCCCAACCATCCTTTCCCAGCAAAACCAGGAACAGCCCGTGAATACATCAACCACCCCCAGCATACTAACACTAAAGAATTTTTAGCTATCACTTTACCCTCGTTTCCACAATACACCTTAAACACCCCTCACGACGCTAACGAAACACGCAACTTTGTAGATGAATACGTTTTAATGCCCACTCTCTCTTGGACCTCATACTATCATTTCACTAACCCTCTTTGCTTACCTTTATCCAACACTTCCATCGATATAGAACGAAACAAAGACATGCTATATCGACTAACTACACCACTAACCGCTAGACAGTTTACTTACGTTGGATATAAAAAATCACTAAAAATACACACTGCACCTAGAGCTAACGAATATACACTCGAATACTATGATCACAACATCATTAGAGCTAACCAAGATCAATTCTTAGACGACGATCGCTTCGCTAATCCACAAATCACCGAGAAATTTTTCATCAAGACACCATATGTATTTACACTAAACATCTTCGACCGAAAGTTTGATCACATTATTTCAGAAGCACTAACAAACACACAAGCATACGAAAGTTTTAAAGAACGCTTCCAAATCTTTTCACTAACCTTTCATTTCCTTGCACCACACGAAAGAGATTTGCACTGCTCACATGATATTATGTTGCGCACTAAACAAACACATACATACAGTTACTATCGTTTCATCCAAAATCACTTTGACCTCCACACACCCTCTAGACAACCACACCATCGTTTTCAATTCATCAATTCAAAATACACTTCACCGTATTTCCTAAATTTCACATATTGTATTAAAGACACTAACCTCCATGGTATTCTTCGTAATTATGACCCCATAACCCAAATGTACATTTTCTGCCCCATCACCAAGACCTTCAACGCCGAAGAATCCCGACCCTTCCTTATCCCGCACGAGTTTGTACAGCCTATAGAAATCCCAATTTTAGAATTCATCCACAACACGAAATTTAACCACAAATTATATAACTTAATCCAAAACACACCTTATGAGTTTGCAGTAGGCACTGAAGAACTAACCACTATTAAGGCACTTCAATTGCTTTGGCCACTACTTCAGACTAAAAATATCATCCGCATTCTAGCTAAACTACTAACAACTTCAGAACTAATTCACGACATCTTCCCCCACGGTTTTTTCCCCGACGACTAACAGGTAAGTATGAATTAAATGATATCACTAACTAATTAAAATATTAAAAACTCACCATTCTTTATTCATGTTTTCTTTAGATTTTTAGCCTTCATCCTAGACCATCTGAAAAATTCACAAAAGAAAAATAAAAAATAGCAAACTTCAAAACTGTTTAAGACCCTATTAAACTTTTGCACCAACAATTAAATAAATATAATACCAATGCAGTAAATTAATTTATAAATTTTCCCCCAACAGCAGTAAATCTAATTATGATGAAAATTTGTATCTTAAAATTCCCCCATAACTAGCAGTAAATTTCCAAATTCTATGCAGTAAATTAATAAAATGCAATTGCAGTACTAACCTTTTGATATTTTTATTCATTTGCACAGAAATTCTATCCACACTCGCACAGCTCGCCCACGAAGAATTGTTTAAAATAATGAATTTCAGTTTCAAGTTTTCACACTCAACAACTCTAACACACGATAACAAGTTTCAAACTTTCCTTTAACCCGGTTGGAAAGGAATCATATACTAAACAAAACTAACCAACGCAGCTTACTAAATACCACAAATCATAGAATAACAGCATGACTAAGAAAAGGAAACCAACGGTACCCAAACCGGATTAACCCAGTTTAAAACTGGATAATTTATTCTTTTGAAGACTATTATAAAGTCTTAGAAAGAAATAATAAAACACAAAAAGTCGAAAGACAAACCCATACCACAAACAATTTGCTTTTTGGAAAAAGTACATAACCAACAAGACATAAGTAAAACCACAACAAACCCAACATAAAACGTTGTCACATAACAGGACCCCTCACAAACACCGCATGAAATCATACTCCCACTCCTGGCCTAACCCACCAGGAAAGGACGTCCTGAGCATGCTCTATAGCCGGCCTAACCCACCGCGCTACATCCACGCTTTGTGACCACACCTTTATTTTTAATAAGAGCTACTCAAGGGTGAGTAACTCTTCAAAATAACCGAACTAAAACAAAAAGCTTTTGTGAAAACAACTAACTAAAATCATGATTAAAAAATATTAAACTAATAAAAGTTTTATAAAATGTAAAATCACATGATGCAATATATAGATCAGAATACAACACCAAGGACGAACATCAAAAGACAAGACGACCTCACTACACTCGAGAGAGAATGACCAACTACAATCGATATGCCGCTCACAATCACAACTCAAAGGATTTAGAGTACGACTTGACTTCGCAGAAAAGGACTTCATTGAACTAGACCAATGACCACCTCGATGTTCAAGTATACGTACAGATCCGAGTAACCAGGCATCCCCTCCACGCACAATCTCCACGCCATTCCCAAGCTAGATCAGACACAAAAGAAGTTCTCCCCGAAGAACAGAAAAACCTGACATAGCCAACCATTCTGAAATCAGAATTGATTTTGTTGCAAAGACTCAGTCGTTGTCACAAGAAGAAGCGGAAGAAAATTATGATGTTCGCCAAATACCAACGTCCATCATCCACCCTTGAATTACAGAAGAACTGTTCTAAAAAACTCTGTAAAACCCGGATGGGTGGAACCTGATCTAAACTATATTTTATGATTGGATAAATTAAATGTTTTACCAATGTAAAGTATTTAATATTAACCAATCATGATCCATCTAACTAACAACCCACTTATTTGTAAGTGCTGAAGTTACTTGTAATTTCAGCACCAGAGAGATTTGAATTTAACTTAGAAATTAGTTGGACTCTCCCGAGCACTTCAGCAGCCGCAATAAACCAGTATACCCTAGATCTATTGAGCCTAGCAGAGACTAGTTAAACAACCTGAGACTAGATAGTATAAGAGTAAGATTAGGATCGGTATTAGACTAAGAAGTTGCACGAATCTATCCGGCCGAAAATAAGATAGCGTGACGAGCAGACGGTGTACCCTATCCGAAATTACTCTATGAGTTACACTTCGGTCCTAACTCATGAGCCTGATTAAGTGGTTTCCGTTGGGTCTCGCTGTTTTTCTTTTCGTAGAAAAAGACATCAGCAATCCAGTCTGAGCCGTCAGTCGTTCTGATGTTGCAGGTACTGGCTAGATTTGTCAGCGCTTCCTAGAATGGCTCAAAGGTTTCCCTGTTGTCCTTTTTGGGTTGATTTTTGTTTGGTATTTTTATTCTAGGATTTTTCAGAAGAATTTTTTTACGATTTCATCAAATAATTTCATTGCGTTCTTATTCCCTGTTTTCTGACTTACTCTATTTGTACCCAGCTCATTTTTTTGATTGCAAGATCGGAACGTGAGTTTCAGAGACTTCTGGTACGCTAAGATTTTTGATGTCGAGACTCTTTTTTGCGATAATCGCCTATTCAAATTTGTTGCTCCATTGTGTGATAAGGTCAAAATGAAGAGATTTTTTTATACATGTTGGATTCGTTTGTTAGCGCCATATAAAAGCCCACTGTTCTAACAAGTAATAAACCGTCTATGTAAAAACAAAAAACAAAATGAAAAACAAGGAAGAAAAACTCTGAAATAAAAAGTCTTCTTTAAAGTTAAAACTAACAGTGAATGATCAACCGATGGCCAATTCATGAGCGAGACTGAAATGTATCTGGTCAATAACAAAAATCATATAAAGTGTCATAAAAATTACAACAAAAACAATGCAGTCTTTTGAATAGTTATGACTGTTTTTTGTATTAAGTGTCACAACAAATCACAACAGTTACAGTGTAATTTGTTGAATAGTTTCATTACTGATTTTTTTTAGAAAAGTAGAGTGTGGTATTGTGGGAATTGCTCACTGCTTTCTAAAATCTAGGAATATTTATGACCGATGACCCTGATTCAACAACTGCGCCCCATTCTTTACATTGAAACTCGACAAAAATTAAAGAAATCTTCCATATTCCCAAATTAAAACGAAACAAAATCACAAATTTTTTTTGGTATAGCGTGATTTCTAAGTTCAACAATCTCGCTGCGTATCTTGAAGTTCACCTGATACTGTAGGTCTAGAAAAAGTTTAAAAGAAAAATTCACGGATATATACCGGGGTTTCTTCACTGAAAAGTTCGCAGACACCGATTTATGTACTTAGTGAATCAATTGTGCTGGCAGCTGCTACATAAACTGATTTTCCTAGATATCAGGTAAAACTGTTTAAAACTGGGAAATCTGAAGCGTTTGGATTACATAACAAAACGTTCTTATTATCATTATTTTAATACGATTAAGATTATTTCATTTCGGAACAATTTTGTGGGCGGAAGAGTTATTCGTGCTGAACTTTTAGCATCATATTCAGCTCACTTTCAAAATTTAAACGAGTGTTTTACGGAGGATTAAATCTCTTTCAGGATAGTGCGTAAAACACCCGCTTGGGAACACGTAGGTTTCAAGTTCAATTCCTAACTTTGACCTGAATATAAAAATCACCAAATCCGGGCAGACCAAAATGTGCAACCATACGTCGCAGCATGCATGGTTCCATGGAAGCCATGAAAAAATGCCGACGTGACGCATGACGGGACGTATAGTTGCACGTTTTTTTTAAAGGGGGACCTTAGATTAGACAATTCTGAAAATTTTACCAGGGCTGTTGAGAAGTGATATGTGACCATGGATGCTTAAGTTAAATGGACAATTTAAGTTAAAAAATCTAAAATACAGAGGCGAAGCAGAGTTCCGCAACACTTGGGATGCAAAACTTTATTGGGCTAAAAGATAATGAATGGAAAAAAGACAAGTCAAAAAAACCTCCGAATCAAGTTCAAAATAACTACTTGAAAAAACAATTTGAAAAAAACTAAACAATTACAACTGCAAAAGTTTCACGTTTCTATCTGATGAAGTTCATAGACAATTTTTAAAAAACGGTAGAAATTTTGTCTAATGGACACATTTTTAAAAAAATGAATTCTTTTTAGAATACTTTTTTTGAAAATCATCTGTTGCTTTTTCTCAATCAATCAAAGCGTTTTTTTTTCTTAACAATGCCAAATTGGATTTTCATTTGCTGGTACACCATCAAATAAATGTTTGTCTCGTAATGATACTGATAATTGTTCAAAAACGAACCACAGAGTGAAATTCGTTTATATCTATGATCGCAACAAATTCGAGAAAAGTTTTCATTATAATATTTTGAATTTTATTTTAATCAGTTAAAATTGAATTTATTGGTGGTATGAGGTTGGAAAACAATTTCTCTATATTATTATTATTTTTTAATCGTATCAAAAAAAAGAGGAGTATCATTTTTTTTGTACTAGGAAAACCCCAACAGGCAAATTTAATGACCATATCTATAGTTAGTGTCCAAGGTTCCGTGCACTTTCCATAATTTCCTTTTGATCTTCTGGAAGTGCTTCATATTTTGATTCCCTACGTTTTTGTTACGATAAAAGAAACGCACTAATTTTTTGGGTTACACGAAGCTTCAGAAGTGTTGCCCACCTAACCTAAGCCACTTAAAAGCGTTTGCAAGAACCTAATTACCTCAAAAAATGACAACATGCTTGCTTGCTTCTTAAAAACACCGCAGCTTTAGTGATAAACGCTTGTGCAACATAACAATGATTCTTCCTACTGACCCAAACACATCGGCACTGTGCAGGAGTTTCGCTAAATTGTTCCCAAAAATTTGCCTGTGTTCTGAATGCCTCACGCATCTAATCAAAGCTTCTCGGTCTTCTTGGCAAAGTTGCAACGCAAAACACCTTGATACTGCTGAAGTCAAAAATTAGAAATCCTAAAGAAATTGTAAGTTTTTGAAACTGAATCATAAATTCAAGTAATTTCATATTTTTTCCGATTTATGAAAATCAATTGGTTAAATTAAGTAGCTGCAGCAAAACGAGCATGCTTGTTGCTATTTTTAATGTTACTAGTCTCTTATTTTTGCTTAGATGACAGATTTTGGAAAAAAAATGATTTTTTTTGTTTGTCAATAGATGAAATTTTTTATTAGATATCTCAACACTTTTGAATTATTGAAAAGTTTCGATAATAAGATATTGCAATAAAGGTTTTTGCTTGTTGGTTTTTCAAGTTTGGAATTTTTCCATGAAAAAATAGTTTTCATATGTAACACCATGTGTGTTGCGACGTATGGTTTGCATGGTGATAAAAAAGTCATAACACAATAAAAGCGTTCGTGTACAAAAGATACGTTTTTTAAATTTTTTTTTCGCATTTTCCAGAGAAAAAAAAATTGTGCAAATTGTCTTCCATACACAGCACCATATATGTTGCGACGTATGATTTGCATCATGAAAATTTTTCATATCTAACCAACAGCTTACATAACGATGAGAAATCGTTTTTATCACTATTTGAATCCGCCAAAAAGCTATTTTGAAAATTTTCGAATAAAACGTATGTGCTACGCATGATTAGTCATTTTCCATGCAAATCATGCATGGATGTACAATCATGCACGGGCAAGCATGTACAATCTTCATTTTTGAAGAAATTTCTTCAAAGACTGAGCAAAACCTCACTCGTTTGTAATAGAGTGTTATCATGACATAGGAAATACTTTGTTTAAGTCAAGCAGTTAGCTTAACATTTTCACAAATTTCTACTCGCTGAATATAATGCCTTAAGCCGAAGACCTACTATTCCCATATCATGTAGTGTCTGGAAAATAGTCTGTTTTTATTATCTGTTGATTTTAAACTTTATATTTGGCCTTGTATAGTCTGAAGCCCTATATCAATTTGCTTTGAGATTCTTTGATGCTTTGAGAATCTTTGAAAGTTTATTATGACCTATTTCTGATTTTTTTGACATCCGGTTTTAATCATTCGGCTGCTCCATGACAAGGGAATCCGGATTACACCATTATATATAAAATCAGCTCCGATATAATAGAAAGATTACCTGCATTGGAGTTCTATGGATGGGGGGAGGGTTGGGGATAAGGTTTAGTAAACATGGGGTTGGGCGTAGGGATAAACGTAGGGGAGTGGGAGGAGGAAGTTAGTTCGACTATGTTTAGATTGCGAGTAGGCTGTGAATAACGCAGAAAAGTTTTGCAAAAAAAATGTATGCATTATAATTCATTATTATCTATAATAATGGATTTAAATCGATTATGTTTTTACGAAATTAATCGATTATAACGACAATGTAATCAATTTTGCGGTCTAACTTTGCAACTATAAAGGAATAAAATGACAACAGTTCAGACAAAAATTTTCCATTAAAATCGATTATTATCCATAGAACTCCGGTTCGGGTATTGCAAAATGGGATTTCTTTGGCTAGTAATTTTTGCTGTCAATTAATAAGGAGCAATTATTTCCTTTCTTTCGACAAAACTAATAAGTTATATAACCACCTATATTAAAATCCCTGAAACTTTTATTTCAAATTATGTTTTGGTTTTTTTGTAAAAAAAGCACTCACCTTGTATGGTGCTGAATGAAGAGTTTTTAATTTTTTTGAAGAATCAAATTATGATAAAAAAACTGCCGCACCGAGCGCCCAAGGATTTTAATTGACTATAATGGGTTACCGAGACAAAAAAAACCGTTATAACCCATTACAGATGTACAATTCAGACCACGAAATCGAATATATTGCCATTATAATCGATTAAATTTGAAAAAAATAATCCACCATATTCCATTATAATCGATTATAATCCATTTCATTTTTAGAACTAAGTTCGAATATTTTCAAATTTTAGCAAAGTTTGCGAGAAGTTTGCAGAATGTATGCCATGCCTTTTTCTAAATGCCATGTCTCAACGTCATCCCTTCGCCCCCTCAAGCGTTTCACCCCCCCCCCCCTCAACTAAAGGGATGGAGTAAACTGGGGGGTAGGTAAACTGGGGGGGGGGGGTTAAAGTGGGGGTGGGGTAAACTGGGGGGGGTATCAAACTTGGGGGCAGTAATTTAAACGTTGAATTAAAAAAAAGGATTGAATTAAAAAAAAGGGAGAAAAAATATAAATTTTATTCTGAAATGTAACATTTTCTGAAACGTTATACGTAGCAACTGCACTAAAAACGAAAAGAGATCACTTTGAGCAAAAATTGTAAATTTCATGAGTAACCCCTCGAAAAAATCCATTATAATTGATTATAATCCAATATAATGGGTTTTATTGGCAAAAAAATTATTAGGATTATAATTCTTTTTTAATGGATTATGATCCATTATTTTGTCATTTTATAGATGCCGACCATATTATTACACAATAATCGATTATGATCAATGGGTGCTCGGTGCCGGCTGATATGCGCTTACGTATCTTTTTACATCTTTGAGCCTATCTTTGTACATCTTTGGGATCTTGTTAACACTCCCCCTTTTGAACCTTGTTATTTATTTCCCTTCTTTATGCATATTTTTTGACAACCATTTCTGAATAAAATATGTAATTCAAAAAGGTCAATAATTAACTGGGTTTTCATTTTTGCGCGTTCGTATTTGTATTAGTCACTATTTGTATAATACCTACGTAAAAAATTTTAATTAAATATATTTTCTGAGATTACGAGGCCAAACTGTGCACTGAATAGGCGCACAATTTTGTGTCTGTATATTCCTGGATTCCAAAAACTAATCTTTAAACATGTTCCAAAATGTAAGTGGATTCCACGTACAAAACTTTCGTGGATTCCGCGTTCATATCAATGCAACGTAAACTTTGTCAGAACATTTGTTGTGTCGCGGATTCCGCAACAAGCGAATATAGCTAGTTGTTTTGGGCTCCGCAACTGTAAGTGGATTCCGCAAAATGTAAGCGGAATCCGCAATTGTAGGCGGATTCCGTAAACTGTAAGTGGCTTCCGAATTTTGTTCAATACTGAACTGCATATGAACAATTGAAAGTTATGACCAATATTATGACCAATATGACCAATGTTATGACCAATATGTTGCACAGAGAGGAAGCAGAAAACTTAACACTTTAAGTTAAAAAATCTAAAATACAGAGGCGAAGCAGAGTTCCGCAACATTTGGGATACGAAACTTTATTGGGCTAAAAGATAATGAATGGAAAAAAGACAAGTCAAAAAAACCTCCGAATCAAGTTCAAAATAACTACTTGAAAAAACAATTTGAAAAAAACTAAACAGTTACAACTGCAAAAGTTTCACGTTTCTATCTGATGAAGTTCATAGACAATTTTTAAAAAACGGTAGAAATTTTGTCTAATGGACACATTTTTAAAAATTGAATTCTTTTTTGAATACTTTTTTTGAAAATCATTTCCTTTTGATCTTCTGGAAGTGCTTCATATTTTGATTCCCTACGTTTTTGTTACGATAGAAAAAACGCACTAATTTTTTGGGTTACACGAAGCTTCAGAAGTGTTGCCCATCTAACCTGAGCCACTTAAAAGAGTTTGCAAGAACCTAATTACCTCAAAAAATAACAACATGCTTGCTTGCTTCTTAAAAACACCGCAGCTTTAGTGATAAACGCTTGTGCAACATAATAATGATTCCTCCTACCGACCCAAACACATCGGCACTGTGCAGAGAGTTTCGCTAAATTGTTCCCAAAAATTTGCCTGTGTTCCGAATGCCTCACGCATCTAATCAATGCTTCTCGGTCTACTTGGCAATGTTGCAATTCAAAACACCTTGATACTGCTGAAGTTAAAAATTAGAAATCCTAAAGAATATGTAACTTTTGAAACTGAATCATAAATTCAAGTAATTACATATTTTTTCCGGTTTATGAAATTCAATTGGTTAAATTAAGTAGCCGCAGCAAAACGAGCATGCTTGTTGCTATTTTTAATGTTACTTGTCTCTTATTTTTGCTTAGATGACAGATTTTGGAAAAAAAATGTTTTTTTTTGTTTGTCAATAGAAGAAATTTTTTTATCAGATATCTCAACACTTTTCACTTATTAAAAAGTTTCGATAATAAGATATTGCGTTAAAGCTTTTTGCTTGTTGGTTTTTCAAATTTGGAATTTTTTCATGAAAAAATAGTTTTCATATGTAACACCATATGTGTTGCGACGTATGGTTTGCATGGTGATAAAAAAGTCATAACACAATAAAAGTGTTCGTGTACAAAAGATACGTTTTTTAAATATTTTTTTTTCGCATTTTCCAGAGAAAAAAAAATTGTGAAAATTGTCTTCCATACGCAGCACCATATATGTTGCGACGTATGATTTGCATCATGAAAATTTTTCATATCTAACCAACAGCTTACATAACGATGAGAAATCGTTTTATCTCTATTTGAATCCGCCAAAAAGCTATTTTGAGGATTTTCGAATTAAACGTATGTGCTACGCATGATTAGTCATTTTCCATGCAAATCATGCATGGATGTACAATCATGCACGGGCAAGCATGTACAATCTTCATTTTTGAAGAAATTTCTTCAAAGACTGAGCAAAACCTCACTCGTTTGTAATAGAGTGTTATCATGACATAGGAAATACTTTGTTTAAGTCAAGCAGTTAGCTTAACATTTTCACAAATTTCTACTCGCTGAATATAATGCCTTAAGCCGAAGACCTACTATTCCCATAACATGTAGTGTCTGGAAAATAGTCTGCTTTTATTATCTGTTGATTTTAAACTTAATATTGGCCTTGTATAGTCGGAAGCCCTATTTCAATTTGCTTTGAGATTCTTTGATGCTTTGAGAATCTTTGAAAGTTTATTATGACCTATTTCTGATTTTTTTTGACATCCGGTTTTAATCATTCGGCTGCTCCATGACAAATGAATCCGGATTACACCATTATATATAAAATCAGCTCCGATATAATAGAAAGATTACCTGCATTGGAGTTCTATGGATGGGGGGAGGGTTGGGGATAAGGTTTAGTAAACATGGGGTTGGGCGTAGGGATAAACGTAGGGGAGTGGGAGGATGAGGTTAGTTCGACTAGGTTTAGATTGCGAGTAGACTGTGAATAACGCAGAAATGTTGCAAGTTTTGCAAATGATTTTGCAAAAAAAATGTATATATTATAATTCGTTATTATCTATAATAATGGATTTTAACGGATAATGGATTGTGTTTTTACGAAATTAATCGATTATAATGACAATGTAATCAATTTTGCGGTCTAAATTTGCAACTAAAAAGGAATAAAATGACAATATTTCAGACAAAAATTTTCCATTATAATCGATTATTATCCATAGAACTCCGGTGCGGGTATTGCAAAATGGGATTTCTTTGGCTAATCATTTTTGCTTTCAATTAATTAGGAGCAATCATTTCCTTTCTTTCGACAAAACTAATAAGTTATATAACCACCTATATTAAAATCCCTGAAACTTTTATATCAAATTATGTTTTGGTTTTTAGTAAAAAAAGCACTCACCTTGTATGGTGCTGAATGATGAGTTTTTACTTTCTATGAAGAATCAAGTTATGATAAAAAATTGTCGCACCGAGCGCCCAAGGGTTCTAATTGACTATAATGGGTTACCGAGACAAAAAAACCGTTATAACCCATTACAGATGTACAATTCAGACCACGAAATCGATTATATTGCTATTATAATCGATTAAATTTGAAAAAAAATAATCCACCATATTCCATTATAATCGATTATAATCCATTTATTATTTAGAACTAAGTTCAAATATTTTCAAATTTTAGCAAAGTTTGCGAGAAGTTTGCAGAATATATGCCATGTCTTTTTCTAAATGCCATGTCTCAACGTCATCCCCTCGCCCCCTCAAGCGCTTCACCCCCCCCCCCCCCTCAACTAAAGGGATTGGGTAAACTGGGGGGTAGGTAAACTGGGGGGGGGGGTTAAAGTGGGGGTGGGGGTAAACCGGGTGTGGGGGTAAACTAGGGGTGGGGTAAACTGGGGGGGGGGGGGGGGTTATTAAATTTGGGGGCAGTAAACTGGGCGGGGGAGTCAGCTGGGCGCGGGGTGGGGAGTTTGTGGTAAAAAAAAAACAGTAAAATGAAGTCTTACACTGCGTTGAATTTAAAAAAAAAGGGAGAAAAAATATAAATTTTATTCTGAAATGTAACATTTTCTGAAACGTTATATGTAGCAACTGCACTAAATAGGAAAAGAGATCACTTTGAGCAAAAATTGTAAATTTCATGAGTAACCCGTCGAAAAAATCCATTATAATCGATTATAATCCAATATAATGGGTTTTATTGGCAAAAAAATTATTAGGATTATAATCCATTTTTAATGGATTATGATCCATTATTTTGTCATTTTATAGATGCCGACCATATTATTACACAATAATCGATTATGATCAATGGGTGCTCGGTGCCGGCTGATATGCGCTTACGTATCTTTTTACATCTTTGAGCCTATCTTTGTACATCTTTGGGATCTTGTTAACACTCCCCCTTTTGAACCTTGTTATTTATTTCCCTTCTTTATGCATATTTTTTGACAACCATTTCTGAATAAAATATGTAATTCAAAAAGGTCAATAATTAACTGGGTTTTCATTTTTGCGCGTTCGTATTTGTATTAGTCACTATTTGTATAATACCTACGTAAAAAATTTTAATTAAATATATTTTCTGAGATTACGAGGCCAAACTGTGCACTGAATAGGCGCACAATTTTGTGTCTGTATATTCCTGGATTCCAAAAACTAATCTTTAAACATGTTCCAAAATGTAAGTGGATTCCACGTACAAAACTTTCGTGGATTCCGCGTTCATATCAATGCAACGTAAACTTTGTCAGAACATTTGTTGTGTCGCGGATTCCGCAACAAGCGAATATAGCTAGTTGTTTTGGGCTCCGCAACTGTAAGTGGATTCCGCAAAATGTAAGCGGAATCCGCAATTGTAGGCGGATTCCGTAAACTGTAAGTGGCTTCCGAATTTTGTTCAATACTGAACTGCATATGAACAATTGAAAGTTATGACCAATATTATGACCAATATGACCAATGTTATGACCAATATGTTGCACAGAGAGGAAGCAGAAAACTTAACACTTTAAGTTAAAAAATCTAAAATACAGAGGCGAAGCAGAGTTCCGCAACATTTGGGATACGAAACTTTATTGGGCTAAAAGATAATGAATGGAAAAAAGACAAGTCAAAAAAACCTCCGAATCAAGTTCAAAATAACTACTTGAAAAAACAATTTGAAAAAAACTAAACAGTTACAACTGCAAAAGTTTCACGTTTCTATCTGATGAAGTTCATAGACAATTTTTAAAAAACGGTAGAAATTTTGTCTAATGGACACATTTTTAAAAAAATGAATTCTTTTTTGAATACTTTTTTTGAAAATCATTTCCTTTTGATCTTCTGGAAGTGCTTCATATTTTGATTCCCTACGTTTTTGTTACGATAGAAAAACGCACTAATTTTTTGGGTTACACGAAGCTTCAGAAGTGTTGCCCATCTAACCTGAGCCACTTAAAAGAGTTTGCAAGAACCTAATTACCTCAAAAAATAACAACATGCTTGCTTGCTTCTTAAAAACACCGCAGCTTTAGTGATAAACGCTTGTGCAACATAATAATGATTCCTCCTACCGACCCAAACACATCGGCACTGTGCAGAGAGTTTCGCTAAATTGTTCCCAAAAATTTGCCTGTGTTCCGAATGCCTCACGCATCTAATCAATGCTTCTCGGTCTACTTGGCAATGTTGCAATTCAAAACACCTTGATACTGCTGAAGTTAAAAATTAGAAATCCTAAAGAATATGTAACTTTTGAAACTGAATCATAAATTCAAGTAATTACATATTTTTTCCGGTTTATGAAATTCAATTGGTTAAATTAAGTAGCCGCAGCAAAACGAGCATGCTTGTTGCTATTTTTAATGTTACTTGTCTCTTATTTTTGCTTAGATGACAGATTTTGGAAAAAAAATGTTTTTTTTTGTTTGTCAATAGAAGAAATTTTTTTATCAGATATCTCAACACTTTTCACTTATTAAAAAGTTTCGATAATAAGATATTGCGTTAAAGCTTTTTGCTTGTTGGTTTTTCAAATTTCGAATTTTTTCATGAAAAAATAGTTTTCATATGAAACACCATGTGTGTTGCGACGTATGGTTTGCATGGTGATAAAAAAGTCATAACACAATAAAAGTGTTCGTGTACAAAAGATACGTTTTTTAAATATTTTTTTTTCGAATTTTTCAGAGAAAAAAAAATTGTGAAAATTGTCTTCCATACGCAGCACCATATATGTTGCGACGTATGATTTGCATCATGAAAATTTTTCATATCTAACCAACAGCTTACATAACGATGAGAAATCGTTTTATCACTATTTGAATCCGCCAAAAAGCTATTTTGAGGATTTTCGAATTAAACGTATGTGCTACGCATGATTAGTCATTTTCCATGCAAATCATGCATGGATGTACAATCATGCACGGGCAAGCATGTACAATCTTCATTTTTGAAGAAATTTCTTCAAAGACTGAGCAAAACCTCACTCGTTTGTAATAGAGTGTTATCATGACATAGGAAATACTTTGTTTAAGTCAAGCAGTTAGCTTAACATTTTCACAAATTTCTACTCGCTGAATATAATGCCTTAAGCCGAAGACCTACTATTCCCATAACATGTAGTGTCTGGAAAATAGTCTGCTTTTATTATCTGTTGATTTTAAACTTAATATTGGCCTTGTATAGTCGGAAGCCCTTTATCAATTTGCTTTGAGATTCTTTGATGCTTTGAGAATCTTTGAAAGTTTATTATGACCTATTTCTGATTTTTTTGACATCCGGTTTTAATCATTCGGCTGCTCCATGACAAATGAATCCGGATTACACCATTATATATAAAATCAGCTCCGATATAATAGAAAGATTACCTGCATTGGAGTTCTATGGATGGGGGGAGGGTTGGGGATAAGGTTTAGTAAACATGGGGTTGGGCGTAGGGATAAACGTAGGGGAGTGGGAGGAGGAAGTTAGTTCGACTAGGTTTAGATTGCGAGTAGGCTGTGAATAACGCAGAAAAGTTTTGCAAAAAAAATGTATGCATTATAATTCATTATTATCTATAATAATGGATTTAAATCGATTATGTTTTTACGAAATTAATCGATTATAACGACAATGTAATCAATTTTGCGGTCTAACTTTGCAACTATAAAGGAATAAAATGACAACAGTTCAGACAAAAATTTTCCATTAAAATCGATTATTATCCATAGAACTCCGGTTCGGGTATTGCAAAATGGGATTTCTTTGGCTAGTAATTTTTGCTTTCAATTAATAAGCAGCAATAATTTCCTTTCTTTCGACAAAACTAATAAGTTATATAACCACCTATATTAAAATCCGTGAAACTTTTATTTCAAATTATGTTTTGGTTTTTTTGTAAAAAAAGCACTCACCTTGTATGGTGCTGAATGAAGAGTTTTTAATTTTTTTGAAGAATCAAATTATGATAAAAAAACTGCCGCACCGAGCGCCCAAGGATTTTAATTGACTATAATGGGTTACCGAGACAAAAAAAACCGTTATAACCCATTACAGATGTACAATTCAGACCACGAAATCGAATATATTGCCATTATAATCGATTAAATTTGAAAAAAATAATCCACCATATTCCATTATAATCGATTATAATCCATTTCATTTTTAGAACTAAGTTCGAATATTTTCAAATTTTAGCAAAGTTTGCGAGAAGTTTGCAGAATGTATGCCATGCCTTTTTCTAAATGCCATGTCACAACGTCATCCCTTCGCCCCCTCAAGCGTTTCACCCCCCCCCCCTCAACTAAAGGGATGGAGTAAACTGGGGGGTAGGTAAACTGGGGGGGGGGGGTTAAAGTGGGAGTGGGGTAAACTGGGGGGGGGGGGGTATCAAACTTGGGGGCAGTAAATTAAACGTTGAATCAAAAAAAAGGATTGAATTAAAAAAAAGGGAGAAAAAATATAAATTTTATTCTGAAATGTAACATTTTCTGAAACGTTATACGTAGCAACTGCACTAAAAACGAAAAGAGATCACTTTGAGCAAAAATTGTAAATTTCATGAGTAACCCCTCGAAAAAATCCATTATAATTGATTATAATCCAATATAATGGGTTTTATTGGCAAAAAAATTATTAGGATTATAATTCTTTTTTAATGGATTATGATCCATTATTTTGTCATTTTATAGATGCCGACCATATTATTACACAATAATCGATTATGATCAATGGGTGCTCGGTGCCGGCTGATATGCGCTTACGTATCTTTTTACATCTTTAAGCCTATATTTGTACATCTTTGGGATCTTGTTAACACTCCCCCCTTTTGAACCTTGTTATTTATTTCCCTTCTTTATGCATATTTTTTGACAACCATTTCTGAATAAAATATGTAATTCAAAAAGGTCAATAATTAACTGGGTTTTCATTTTTGCGCGTTCGTATTTGTATTAGTCACTATTTGTATAATACCTACGTAAAAAATTTTAATTAAATATATTTTCTGAGATTACGAGGCCAAACTGTGTATATAGCTAGTTGTTTTGGGTTCCGCAATTGTAAGTGGATTCCGCAAAATGTATGCGGAATCCGCAATTGTAGGCGGATTCCGTAAACTGTAAGTGAATTCCGAATTTTGTTCAATACTGAACTGCATATGAACAATTGAAAGCTGAGCTGGAACTCTTATCTCTAGCAATGCGGAATTTAAAAGCAACGATTTAACCATTGTCAGCAGAGCCCACGAACAAGTCTCATTGTTTACCCAAATCGGTGGATGTCATCTTTTAGTATTTTGGAAACACAAAACCGATTATTTTCAATATTTGGAGTCATTGAGTTGAGAGTGTATGGAAATACAACACATAGCATATCGCCAAATTAGGCCAGCATTTTGGATTGCATCAATCTCAAATACTGATTTCGGAAACACAACGCCGAAAAAATTCAGTAATTGTAGTCATCGGGTTTAGAGTGTATGAAAACACAAGACAAAACAGCATATCGCAAAAATAGACCAGTGTTTGGGATTCCATCGATCCCAAATACTGGTCATTATTTGGGATGGATAGAATCCTAAAACTGGAACAATATGGAATAAAATATTTATTTGGAGAGTGATTAGAAACCCAACACATAGCAAATTGTCAATTTAGTTCAATATTTGGGTTTTCATCGATCTTAAATACTGGTCAGTAATTGGGATTCCATTAATCCCAAACACTGATCTAGTAAATTTTTATTCTGGTGGAAACAAATCATGTAATAAAAAGATATAATTTTAAACGCTACTACATACATACATATATGTAAACGGAATCCGCAAACAAAATGCGGATTCCACTAACTGTTTCGGATTCCGCAAATACGGTTGCGGATTCCGCAAATTCGTCTATTTTTGGAGCGATTTTGAGCGGAACAGTGTTTTAAGTATTTGTTTGTGGAATCCATAACAGCAGAGTAGATCAAAAAAATGGCAATGATACGGATTCTGCGACCAAATCTGATTTTGACCTGTTGTGGAATCCGCATACAATGCACAGAATGCACAGCTTGGCCTCGTAATGGAAAATTGTTTTAAGCTACTGAAAATGTGGCCTTCAAAGTTGAATCTCTGAAAATCGAAATTGGGCGGGGGGGGGGGGGGGAAATAGGTAACAAGATCCCATCTTTGTAACGAACTTTCCATTTTGCAATAGGGATATATTTAAAAAAAATATTCATGTTATTGTAATTTTTTGATACTTGTATTTGTGAAGTCATTAGATGTTCATTCCAAAACTACCCAAGGCATGCAGTTTTTGTTCTATATGGATGTGATCCTAAGTCTTATTGCTTTACTTTCATAGAAAAAAAAACTTTACATAAATTCAATTCATTGTAACATCAACTATAATAAATGCATAATAGATAACTTTATAGTTTCTAGAAATAAGTGTAAATAGTTATTTTTGTAATTCGAGTAATGGTTTTGACTTTTCGATTGAAAAAAATTTTCGAGCTTGCAACACCGTCTCAACATTTGGGATACAAATCAAAGCTTTAATTCTAAAAAGGCGCTAACAAATTTTCTAAGTAACGTTTCATCGTTAGCGAATTAGAAATAATGTTGGAACTTTTTGTTTTCTATCAGTTGAAGACGCTGACCGCCAAAGAGGCTTCCATGGACAGCAAAAAAAATAACAGTTTTAATGGAAAGTAAAAGCCAATATTTTGGAAACGGGTAGATTTCTATTCGTGTCAAATTCGCTTGCCCCAAATCAAGTTATATTGATAAACTCAACTGAAAATAGAGATATGTCGTAATAAAATCCTTTTTCTTGCATTTGAGGTGCCCAAAACTTCCAAAAAAAACGTTGGTCAAATTTTTTTAGTACAAGTTTTACGGAAAACCATGAATTTCGGGCTTGACAGAAATTATTTAGATATATTGGAATGTTGAGAGACTGATGGCCGGGTCATTACAATAGATGTTTATAATGATTGTATAATTATCTGTCTCTACATGATCAGTGCTGCCATCACCAGTTTCTCTCCTGTTGGGTCCTCGCGACATGCGCCCATGACAGCCTTGAACTTACACACTATGGTGACAAAGTCCATGAAGGACACGGTACATGTGTCCTCGATGCCATGTCTGCAAACAAAAAATACCAGTTGATACTTAAAAATACGTTAGGTGGTGAAATGATTAAGGTCAGCGCCTTATAAAGGAAATGTCGGGAGTTTGAGATCCTCCATGAGAAGTGCTCAATGCTTGAGAGAGGGGCAAAGTAACCATCCCTCAAAAATAACCAGCAAATTTGCATGCAGAACTTAAGAAAGAGCATGAATCAAAAAAGGCTCTAAGATTAAAAATATGCAGAAAGTATTGGTCGTATTTGAGTGTTAAATTTGGTGGAAAAAAATATTTCTAAAGTTCTTACATCACTTCTACTTTGTGGTTATGCTTTTCTCTGTCCAACTGGTTTTCCTAATCAATTTCCTAATCAAATTGTTGCTAAAATCTTGAGTACAAAATAGGCTTCTCTGTCGTATTTCGCAAAATTACGCGGTAGTTTAAACCTCATCAAAACACAAAAAAGCACAGCTCGAACACGCAATTTAATAAGTTTGCATCTGATTTTATACGCTCTTGGTAATCAAATTTTGGATGAATGAATGCATCCGATAAATTGTCTTGCAGGCCACTTCTGCAGGAGGAAAAAAGGAGCGAAATTTGCCAAAACTGAACTTACCGGAATCCTGATTCACTAGGTTTTTATTATTAGAAGACTCCAAAAACCCTGTGAGTCTGAATCTGTAAAAGTATTTGGTGAACATTGAAAGTTAAGCCGGCAATGGACTCAAAAAAAAATTTAAATGATTATTAACGCTTTCAAATTTGTCAGTCTTCAAAAATTTCAAGAAAAATTGATTATAATTGATTAAAAATGGATTAAACGCTTCTGTTTTTCAAAACAAAAAAACATTAGGTTTGATTAAAATCGATTGTAATCATTTTTTTCAAATTTTTGAAAATTATAAACCAGTTTGGTTGATCAAAATACTTTTTAATCGATTATAATCCATTATTTTTCAAAAAAAGTCATCTTTTCATTTTGTTTTATATTAATGTGGGCTTTGTAATTTTAGTTGGTATCAAATTTTTTTCAGTTTTTTTTCAATTCGGTTTTTTTTAACTTTTAACAAAAAAGGCTTAAAATTGAAGAAACATGATAAAAAACGTCTTGTCATTATTATTACTAGGTTAAGTCGACGTCTGTCCAGGGTAGCGGCCATTTAGCCGATGGACTTTAGGCCAAAAAAAAACATGACAAGTCAGGCCGAAAATAAAAATAATCAATGGGATACCTTGGTCGGTTACCTTAACTTTACGTCATTTTTTTACTGGGTTACCTTGCTCAGTACATCTTGGGCCTTTTACTGGGGCCTTCCAGCTTTTACTGGGGCCTTCGGGGAATTTTACTTCAATTTCAATGGTTTGGAGTGGCAGTTTCAATAGTAAATGGTGTTCACGATTAAAGAAGACTTCGTAAAACCAGTGTTTTTGAGCTTTACTGTACTGAAGTACTGAACTATGCATCCTATTAAAAAGATGAAAAGTTTTTTTTTTGTTTTTTGAAACATTTACCATTTTTAGCGCCCGACCATAGTGTTTTTTGATCCATACCAAATTGAAGCGCTACCTCCAGAGAAACTATTTCAGTATAATTTTTTTTTAAAATTAAAATTCCGGAAGTTACCTAAGCTTGAAATTTTTGAAAACTGGAGGAGTTTGGGTGACAAAATTATATTTTTAGTATTTCAACCGAGGGTTGTTATTAATTAATAATTATACACGTAAAAATTTCAATCTGGGGAGAGGAAGGAGGTGGCGTGTTGTGATGGGAGGCGGAGTGGTTGTGTTGGGAGTGGGGGGACGTGGAAGGTTGGTGGTTTTTTTTCAACCTGGAAGAGGTAGTAATTTCAACCTGGGGGGTAGTGATTGTGTTGAGAGTGGGGGGGGGGCGTGGACAGTTGGTGGTTTGAACAAATTAAACTATCGTATTTGGCCATTGGGGTGATGCACCTTCAGGTGACATGTGGGTGTAGGTAGGATGCACCTTCAGGTGACTGGTGGGTGTACAGATGATGCACCTTCAGGTGACAAGTGGGTGCAGGTAAAATTCACCTGCAGGTGAAAGATGGTTCAGATAATGATGCTTGTTCTGGATATCTTTTCATTTTAGATTCGATTGTATCATCTACAATATTTGATTGTGTCATCTGTATCATTCAGTTTGATTGTCATCATCTACACAATTTTCCAAGAGTTAGACAAGTTTTAGAATATAACCTCTGTATAGGAGTAATGGTTATAGTGAAAACTTTTATAAAGGTCTAATCGGAAAAAAGGTCAATAATAATGGACCCTTTTGTTATGCGACTGTTCGTGCACAGATTGACTAGGGCCATACCAACGCTACTTATTTTTTGCGCTGACATGTTTTAATGCAGTTTATGACTTGAAAAGTCATTTTAAGAAGATTTTCATTTTTTGAGTTTCAAAAAAAAAACAAGCGGGAACTGGAAAAGAGTCTGAATTTTTTCTTCACATTGTCCGATTTTTACAAAAATGGGTATGCGGATTAATTAGGCTAAGACAATGATACTTGGCCTCCATACGTAACCTTAAAAAACCTCTCGTTACACTGTAAAATCGATGCTAATGTGAGGTGGGGGTTAGGAAAAAGAGACAAATTCTGATACTAGTATTGCTGTTTTGACAAGGGACCGCGTTTTAACATTTGTGTCGATTGTCATGCCCCTCTAAAAGCATATAGTTTAAAAAGCATATGATTCAATTTTTGTTTTCCTACAATTGCAATTTTTATCAGCGTGCGATTAGGCGAGTGTGAAAACTTAACACGTCAAGTAGTTTTGCAAGTATTAGGCTAATTTGTTTTTCATCTGAATGCACACCAAATGCACATGCAAGCCGCTACACCCAGTTTTCACAATCGAAATTCGTTCGGATTAAATATGCTAAATAACGTAATTGCTCGTCTCTTTGATGTACTTTTCCCCGCCAATATAACCTTTTCAAATAAGCACAGAGTTTGCCTTTGTTTTGTTACTATGTGCTACGCAAAAGTATATAGCTATCAATTTGTTTTATACATTAAGAAACCATTATCTAGAAAAAATCAAGTTTGTAAAGTTTCGAAATAATGTTTGATGCATATCATTCTGTTGTTTGTTAAAACTAATTAAAAAAACTATCGGTTAACAGTCAAGTTTGAAAAGTTTCAAATCACTATTTGATGCGTATCATATGTGTGTCGATTGGCATGCCCCTGTAAAAGCATATAGTTTGAAGACTCATACTCATAGTGGCACATTGATAAGTTTTTAGATATGTGTCCCTTTGTGTGCCCCTGTGAGTGTCTGAAAACCATTCCCTATGTGTGCCCCTGTGAGTGTCTGAAATTGCTTCCCTATGTGTATCCCTGTGAGTGTTTGAACAAACGTCCCTATAAGTGTCCCTGTGAGTGTCCAAATATGTTTCCCTTTGTGTGTCCCTGTGAATGTCTGAATATGTGTCCCTACACGTGACCCTGTGAGTGTCTGATTATGAGTCTATTTTTGTGCCCCTTTGGTTGTCTGATTATGTGTCACTATGTGTGCCCCTGTCATTGTGTGAATACGTGTCTCTGTGCGCCCTTGTGAGTGTCTGAATAAACGTCCCTATGTGTGCCGCTGTGAGTGTCTGAATATGTCTCCCTTTGTGTTCCCCTGTGAATGCCTGAATGTAAGTCCCTATAAGTGCCCCTGTGAGTGTCTGAGTATGTGTACCTATGTGTGCATCTATGATCGTCTGAGTATGTGCCCCTATGATTGTCGGAGGGTGAGTGTGTCCCTGAGGTTCTATTTTTTAGGTGGGAGGCATGATGTGTTTGCTAGTTTTTAAAATAATTTTCTCAAATTTTTTAATTTCATTTTGCTTCTTCTGTTTATGTCTCAACCACCTGAAGGTGGATCCTACAGACAGCCAACTGTCACCTGAAGGTGCATCATTCCTACAGTCAACTGTCGCCTGAAGCTGCATCCTACCTACATCTACCTGTCACCTGAAAGTGCATCCTGCCTACGCCCATCTGTCGACTGGAGGTGTACCCTACTTGATACAAACAGTAATCGTTTGAAATCGGCTGACTGGCTAAAAGTGCGTGAATAAGAGGAACTGATAAACTAAAAGAAACTGTAATTTTGTACTTACAGCTTAAACTTAATATAAATCTGGTTTTACTGTGTACCCATGCAGACTAGCTAACTTATAACCCATCATAATTGATTTTTTATGAGGGAATAATTTGATAAAAAATGAACTATAATCTATTATAGTAGATTATAGTAGGTTATAACCGATTATAAGAAATTATAAAAGATTTTCGAAAAAAAATAATGATCAATTATAATTGATTATAATTTATTATAATGTCACGAAAAATTTTATCATTGAAATGGATTATAAATTGCTTAAACGTCTAAAAACACACAATTAATTTAAATAATGGAATGGATTAAAACACGTTCACATATTCAGTACTGGTTTCGCGTCAGAAGCAGCCTCCGCTGAGTCTATGAGTCAAAAATCAATCTGATCCCAAGTTACCTACTTGAGTTTGAATGGCGTGAGCGAAACGGACTGTACGATATTGAAGCATTCCTAAAATTTCGTACCAATCTGAATCAATTTGACAATATGCAGGTATTTTTTTCTGTTGTTAGAGTTTTCATCATTTTCGAAGTCAGATTTGGAACCTACTCTATGAAAAAACAATGAAAAAGTGTTCAAATTGTTGTCGAAAACCGGGACATGCTAAAAAAATTGGCCCCATGTTTTTGGCATTGTTGAATATGTATAAAAAATTTTCATGTGGTGACTTTTTTGATAACGGAATAGTAATATCTTTAATATATTGATACCAACCTTTTAAAGAAAGGATAGAATTTTTGTGCGCGGTGTGGTTATTGTTGTCAGACAAAATTCAACTTTTTACTTGTCATTTTTGAACGGAGTATAGGCATATTTTTTTGAACTTTAGCTAGGCTTAAACTACATCACTTTGCCTGCTGTACTTTATTAAGGATCTCAGAATGATCTGAAAATTTTGTAAGAATCTGACAATTGTTCAATTTTTTGAAACTTCATCAATTTTACTTATAAAATAGACTTTTTAACAGGTATTCCCTTATTTGTAAAAAACGGTAAAATTTTTCAGTCCTTCGACTTTGCTTTGATACAAAAAGTTTTGGTAGAGTTTGTTTAATTTTTTTGGATTTGATTTAAAAAAGAAAGAAAATTTTATAGAAGGAGAAATGGCAACTGAATGAGGTTATGCCAATTTTCGTTTCTAATTAGTGAAGTGGTTATAACAATAATCCGTAAAGTACTGAATAGTTTAGGTTACCTGGCAACTGCCATTCCCAGAATTTTTCTCGGAACAAATATCTTCATCTGCGACAGAGCCTTCTCCAATTCCAATGACGTCATATTATTTGCCTCCTTTTCCGCACAGTTAGCCAAGAAAACTCTCTCGCACTTTTGTAAGAATCGGTGAACGTTCAAAAACTCCTAGAGAAAAATCACTCATTCAAGCAAATATAAGGAAGACACTATACCATCGCTTTTGAACTAGAAAAAAATTATAACTCAGTTGTTATTTTTTAAGACAAGTTTTTGACAGAGAATTTTCAAGTTTAAAAAGAGTTCGAGGTGTTCGAATTGTAGATGAATTTTTACCTGTCTCTAAAAATCTGTTTTAAATAAGTTTTTACTTGCCTGAAAATCAAGATGACCGCTTCCATCTACGTCGAAAAGGGCCATCACGGCATATGCGTTGTCCATTTCGGGGAACTCGCTACCAATTTTGCTCATGCTTTCCATCAGCTCAAGCAGCTCCTGATAATCATCATATGACGTCGAAGTGACCAGTTAAAAGTTACATTCACTAATTAGATCAAGTGCATTTTAAAGTGCGTTTTGAGTAAATGAAGTCAAAAAAAAATCAGGAAAAAAAAACAGAAAAAAATTTGTTATTTTTTGTAAAAATAGACCTATCGATCTGTAGTTTTGGGTATTATTGATTGTTTCGCGAGCAATTTAGAAATGCTGGCAGATTATGTTATGGAAATTGAAAAACTCTTGAATGATTTCTCAAATGGATTTGATTTCTGTTCAACTGTCAAAATTAGGAGGTTATCAAAAAGTTTTCTTCAAAATTTTAATACATTTTTTGTTGACTTGTGGTGTAAGGATTGTTTTAGCTGCTAACGTATGACAAGCATCAACCATAGTAAGCCTCGAATCATCAACCTTATGATTACGAGGCGGGGTTGTTAGCCATTTCGCCTTCTTTTGCTTGAATAGTACTAAATTTATAAATTATTTATTTATGTTTTATTTTAGTTTGTCATCCTAGTCACCACTTTCCTCTACAGAAACTACGCCGTCTTCGCCAGCCAACTGGTCAAATTTGTTCTTCAGCTCCAAAATATCTGCCGGGTTTTCTGAGTCGAACTTCGACATTTGTTTTACTCGGCCTCCTTTCATTCTGAGAGCCGATCTCATTTCTCCGCCATCTGTGTGGTTGCTAGGAAAGTCGGTGATCACTCTCAGGTAGAATTCACCCTTTTTGTCTGCCGTCTCAGTGCTAAAAGTATCGTATAAAGTTAACCGAAATAAATCGCATTCAAATCATTCATCTTTTTCGATCATCCAGTTTGATTTGATATGATTTGCATAACCCACAACCAGAAAAAAAACCTCTATTGGATGTAACCTTGTTGTTGCTCCTTTAAAAATTGTTGCTCCTTTAAGTCAAACTGATACCTGGGAACTATACAATATTGTCCAATCGGCAGCTTAAACGTCTGTGAAACCTCTCTGAAATTGACGAACTTTCCCATGCAAGACTTCGCAATCGGTTTGTGGTCTTCGAAGTATTTAGACGACAAGCGGCATCCGTCTTCTATGTAATCTTCCGCATCATCAGTGATCGGGAAGACTGTATAACCGATGGCTAGAGGAGAGTTGTCGAAGCCGCGAAGGGTTTTGAGCATCAGTGAAATCGTAACAGAACACATGATGTTGTCTTGGCCTGTTTCTGTTATCACAAATCTAAACTGAGGGTTGAGTCCAAACGTCTCCTTGTCCAAGCTTCCGCCTGCTGACAATCCTTTCACCCAACAGCCGTCAAACTCAGAGACACAACCGGAGTTTATTTTGTTATTACAAATCGCAATCTTGCTAAACTGGACGCAAAAGTCTTGAAACGAAATCCAGAACTCTCCGTCATCATTGGCTGATCCTACTCCTAGTTTCGCTTTAGTCACGTCTGGAATGGAGTCCCAGAGATTCGATTTATCGCTCCAGTCGCCGTTCCATTCAAGATTATCTTGGATCGGGTTGCGGAGACGAATCAAAGGGACCGATAGTTCACCATGGCTTAATATATCAGTAGAAGTTAGAGCATAGACACGGTTTTTAACCAGCCCTTGGAAAATTTCTCCACTGTCTTCTGACGACGTTGACTCAATCACACACGACATCAGTTTGCCTTCTTGTACGCCTGTCGCAATCCTTTTGAACAAGTTCTTGTACTGTTTTTTGAGCGTGATCGTTTCCAAAGTGCCGCCTGTCATGTCAATTAGAACTTCGCCCAGCCTCGCGCCTTTCAAGGCCGAGTAACTGTTGAACAACTTCGCATACGCCTTTTCAACCAAAGCAGGCCACATTTCGCCTTCGTCGTTCGACTTTGAAAACATTAAATTTCCATCTTTAGTGGGCAGCCTGTCATCTATTATGACTTCGACCCACTTTCCGAACTGCCAAAAATGGAACTGGAATGCACCGCAGTAGTTTTTCTTGAAGTTCTGTGTTTTGGGACATACTCTGTTGAAGTTATCTTCGTCGTCGGGCAGTAAGGAAAGCGCAGCTGCCACGTTTGAGTCTCCTAAATGAGCGAACTATAATTATTATTAGCGTAATGAGTCTATAACCTCACGTTATATGTTTGTTATAACTCGCGCCAAATTTGTTCATAATTACTCGGGCTAAAACCCAACAACATCAAAATAATTTTTTTTTCAAAACTCTGTAATTATTTACAAAAAGACAGCCTAAGTTTCTTTAAATTTATTTCCTTTTTTTTGGGGCCTAGGAAGTTAGACGACCGTAAAAAATCTAATTTAGGCGATAACTCTTTTGAAATTTAGACAATAAAAGCCCTGGCCATCGAACTTTTTTGCTTGATGGACATTTATAGTGCGTTTTTGAAACGCAAAAACTATACAACTGTGACTTTAGAAAAATTCGATCGTCTAATTTGATTGTTGTCTAATTTCCTAAGCCCTTCTTTACCTACAACTAGTAATTTGAGCTAGAACTTTAAACGCCCCTCCTTCTGAGGATTTCCACCCTCTTGCGACCCAAAAAAGTCTTCAAAATCTCCCTTCAATACTATTTTACGGCACCTAGTTTCGGTCACCTTCTACATTTTCTTAGAGGCAATTTTGGCTATTGCGCTAGCCCTTTTTTACACTTGCCTTCCAAAAAGTTTCTCAAATAACTTTTTGACTTGTTTACTCAAAGATATGCGCTTGACCAATATATTGATACTCGACCAATTTGTTGATCATTCGAGTCCCCCTCGAAATGTCTTTTTTTGATATTCGATTTCTATTTTTGCGAGACCAAGATGATTTTCACTTCAAACTTTGTCAGATGATGAAAAACAATAACTTCAAATTTAATTCTCAACTTCGGCGTTCGGATAAAGAGACAATAAATTTTCAATTTTTATTTGATAATCCAGCAGTTTTTTTAAAGTGAATACAACTCCAAAGACTCTAAACAGAACAAAGAGTCTATAAAAAACTCTCGATGCCGCAACTTTTAGGGTTTTGCTCCAACGCACGCAGTCGAGTTTGAGATATTGCCAAATATTTGGCAAAATCTTTTTTGGTCAATTTTACGTTGGAATACTTTTTACGTTTGATTTTGCACAAAAAATTTATATAAAAAACCAATTCATCTAAATAGTTTTCTTTTTGGTCAATTAAAAATCTCAAAGCCATTGATATTGTCAATGTTTTGGCAAAAAAAACTATTATGAAGTTCTGGATGTTTTTGTTTTTAAACAAACTTCACAGACATTTATGGCCTTGATGTCCGCAGTCTTGTAATGTTTTGAGCTTTACGTAGCGTTTCAGAAATGGTATATTAAAAAACTCAAAATTTTTTTAAAGCTTTTAGCATTTTGTTTTCAAAGCGATCACTCCTTCATAGACTTTAAAAAAAGATATAGACTCTAAAAACAGACTCTTACTATCGAAATACTCAAAATGTTGCCCTGGTACAAGCTGTTACAAAAAAATATTCTGGAAAGCACTGTGATCGAATAAGATTTTGATAAAGAAAAAAATGCCTTACGAAATAACTTTTGAACTATACAATTTTTGTTATATAAACCACGATCACCATTTTTACTAAATTGAGTACAGTGCAAATATCCGATGGAAAATTAGTGCAAAAATCCAGAACACATCTTTTAGAATGCAAACACTCAAAAACATCCCTGAATGAATATCCATGTTTATACAAAACAACTAAATTATCTCATGAACACCAGATTCAAAATTTTTTTCAAATATTATGAATCCACCATTGAGAGGGAAGTTATAATTCATCGGAACGATCATCTATAAAGAAAAAAGAGCTCACTTACGAGCTCGTTTACCCTTAAATTGCTATTACAACGTCATAAAATGTTTCAACAAAACCAATTAAACTAAGCAACACCGTGATCAATTAAGAAATTACTCTGATAGATTATATACTTTTTGGATTAAAAATCACGATTACAATTAATACTAAACTGAAAGCCGCGCTTATGGCCGATGGAGAAGTAGTGCAAAAATACCGAATTACAGCTTTTGCATTTCAAACATCCAAAAACATCCTGAGCAACAATTCAAGATTGTACGAAGCCGCTCTATTATCTAATGAACATCAGATTCAAAAAAATTCTACTGAGAGGCAAGTTATAGTCCATCGAATTTATTTTCTATAAGAGAAAAGAGCTCACTGAGTTTTTCTTCAATTTGCAATTATGACGTCATGATAATGTTTCGACCTTCGATGAAAACGATGAAATAACTCTGCTCGGTCTGTTTTCTTCTTCAAACAACTTTCGATTTTTAGCTAGCTTGTTTTAACTAGCAGTTTTTTATCCAAAAAATGTTGTATAAACTCAAGTTTAGCCCAATAAACTCATTTTACCTGTTATCATATTTATACAGTTATTGGTTTGTACTTACCTAAAATTGTTTTTTAGATAGCGTGTTGGGGAAGATCTTAAACTTTTTTTTGAAAAAGTGTCTCTTAAACGATATTTTTGTGTTTTACGTAACGTGTGGGGTATGGTATTTTATAAAAACTTCCAGAATTTTTTTTAAAACCGAATACTTCTCCACAGACTACAAAAACAGTATAGACGCTAGTAATAGACTCTCGCGGATGAATTACTTACGGTTTTGCTCCGATACAAGCAATCGCGTTATAGCTATTGCCAGATTTTTGGCAAATATTTTACTGTCTAATTAACTCTGGAAAACGTATTAAACTCATTTTTTGCTCATAAAATTATCGAAGAAAACAATCAATCTAACAAGTTCTTGATAAATTAAGAAACTCAAGGTCATTGATCTTCGAAATTGCCAATGCTTTTGCGTTAACATAAAATTATTATTATGTGAGTTTGTATGATTGCACTTGACTTCCAGTAAATCATTTCTGCGGTTTGCTGAAAAAAAAAACAATGCTGGTTGGTAGAAATTTGGTTTTCTTAGTAACTAAAATAAGGCCTAAGTCTCGTACTAGGTTTTATCATAGATCAAAATTGATTATTACCTTGAGTTAAATTGTTATTCATATAAACAGATAAAAATATAAAAAGAGTGTCTAAACAAAGATGGATGAATAAGGAATGATTGAACAACAAAAATAGGGTTGGGGTATTAATGATAAAAATAAAATTTTCAGTTAAAAGAAACCATTTAAATTTTATCTCTGTCAGTTTTGTAACGTTAATTTTTACAAAAGACTTTTCACTAAAATAAAATACAGTAATAAATTGAGAAAAGGAAATTTTTTCAACCCCACTGAGCGAGTGGGGAAAAAGTTAGTTTTGAAGATTCAGGTTAGTCTATTTCTCAGCTTTTTCTTTTTACTTCACACTCTTAGTGAAACTGACGTTTGCATCTGTTTGAAAAATCAAAAATTAAAAAGATCAGGGCAACTTATCAGTTTTGCTCCTGCCTCTCTTAGTTAGAAATTTGGAGTCCTTTTCAGTATCGCAAAACGACTAGGGGCTTTGTTGCCGCGCTGTATGCTTTTCAAGGAAGGACAGTTAACTAGTCCGCTAATGGGTGACAAACTTGTTTTCAGTATCCAGGCCAAAAGCAGGAGCAAAAGTCAGTCCAATCTTGAGCGAATTGTTTCAATTGCACCGGTATTTAAAAAGTAAGAAAATTAAGTTAAACGTTAAGGTAGTATGTATTGTATATGCAAAACAACAGAGGTGTGTGGCCGAAAAAGCTCAACTTGCTTCCATTTCACTTTTTCGAGAGTCGTCAAAAAATCAAGAGCAAAGTTGGCATCTTTTTTCTTGGAAAAGCTTTCGAGTTTTATTATAAACATTAAAATGATGCTTTCTGTCTTCAATTTTGAAGAAAAAACACTTACCGAATTCACCTGCAGAAACATCTCCTGCGCCTGCTCCAGCAACAAACATAGCTGGTTTTTTGAAAATATCTTTGGGACGCAGCCATACAACGCTCGGGTCACTATTAAAATAGTCGGAATCGGCAGGATCAATCGAAGCTCCGAATGCAGGGAATTCACAGTCTTCAAACAGGGTTCCTCTTGAAGTATGCCAATCCCGAATCTGATGGAATCTTAAACATAATTACCATATATGAGTAAAATTCTAGTCACAATTTCGATAAGATCCTAATAATTTATTCAATCAAAACAATTTCTATTTATGCATGAAGAAACAATTCATGATGGAAGAGCGCTAGTCATACATTTTGCAAGTATGGAAAAATGGTCAATATGTGATCAACTATATGGTCAAATTGTATCATGGGAGTTCTATGACTAGCATTTTTTTGTGAATGTGGGCAGACAACTTTAAAGTTTTGCGTATCAAAAAAAGTCTCAAGAAGGCCAATCGCGAAAAAATTTTTGCTCGCATCTTAATTTTCCCTATAAGGGACTTTGAGAGAACTCTGTTAAAAATAGCAGTTTTGGATATCTTCAGCAAGCAGGCAAATTCATAATGATTAAATTTTTAGCGCTTGTGTTAATGGCTTTTAGAGGAAATGTTCCAGCTCAACTGGCCAATACTTTTTGTCCTTAATTTACACACTCAGCAAGTCGGTTACCTTTTGAATGGCTTCATTTTTGTGTTTGAGCGGTTAAACTGAGTGTAATTTTAGAAAAGAGAGCGTCAAACTTCAGTATTTGTTAGAAAAAGGCCGAATACATAATTAAAGAGGTTTGACTGCTGGTTTTTAAAGCAACACAGCACATTGGAATCATTCAGTAAAGCAGCATTTGAATCTCGAATCATCATAAAAATTATAATTGAGGTGACTGAACTTTTTTTGATTTTGTCTTCATATTTTAGTTTTTGCTCTCGGTAGAGTCTTTTAAAGCAACTTCAAATAACTCAACGAGAGCTCGTTGCAAGTAATCGAATGTGGTATCGAGCTAACACTCTTTGCTGAAAAAAGGATAGTTAAGGATGTTGGGGAAAAAAATTTGAAAAACATCTCTCAGTGTGCCGAAAAATTGGTTTCAAAATTAGTTTTTTTGACCGAAATTGGGATGAAATTGTGTTACCCATTACTTTGCAAATGGTCTCAAATTTCGCAAATGATTTCTACCTGCCAGCGCTTTTGTACGAAATAAAAAAACGTCAATTTATCTTGCCGGTAACCCATACACTAATAAAAGAGAATTCTATTTTCTGTGAATGACTAAACTTGATTCGATCCCGTTGCATTCAATGCACATGAGTAAAATTGAGATTTAAAAAATTTTCTTGATTACTTGAACATGCTTCTCATTTTAGATACAGTTTCTATGAAGTTGGCTCGTTGAAAGCTGGGTGTTGTTGTTGAAAATTTATTTTGCTAATTTATTTTTAGTACCTCCAAGAAGAAATTATAGATCGAATCTTTTGTACTATATTGCCCAAGTCAATAATTCAACATCAATGTCATACGGTCATGTATAATAATCTCTATTCCTGAATCCGAACAGATTGGCAAAACGATGAACTCTCACTTATGCAGAAACAACTGAATGATATCACAAAGCCTAACACACTGTGAGTCTTGACTCCCTACCAAGGGTATCAGATATCTAACTTAAATCAAAGTACTTAGACCGGTATAATTAAATCTGCTATATAAACATCGCTCAGAAGTTTGCTACTGTCCCGCTGGATGCCATTAAACCTAAGTTTTAACTTTTTGAGTTTTACTTTTTGCTTGGGACTCGAACTTGAGTTTTACAATCCCCATGGGGTTTGAGTGTTTGTGTGTTAGTCGGAACCGAGCCCTGTTGTTCAATTTTTTCTTCCTGATTCTTCTCGTGCTCGCCTGATGCATCGCTTTACTCCGTGTTTGCTGTCTTCTATCGATTACATTTCTCCATGGTTTGTGTTTTGCGGCCATTCTCACTATCTTGTTGTCTTCATATCCTGTGTCGGTCTGTTGAGTCATAGTGTTTCATATCTACCACTACTAGTACCACCCTGTCCTGGCTGCCGATTGGTGACACTTTTTTGGCCTCAACAAAATTCCACGCATGCCTGGAACTCAGGCAATTTCTCAATAAATTGCATTTCGTGTACGAACGAAGCTCTTGATACTAGTTTTCTCCTCCTTCCTATCTCTAGGCGATTCGAATACAAATTTCTTCTTTTCCTCGATTTCCTTTTTCAATGGCCTTTATTGGTTGATTGGGACCGGGTTACACGAATTCCCCCCCCCCCCCCCCCCCCCCCCAGATCGTGTTCTTCTCAGCTCGTTTTGGTAATAGAGCCGTTTTATCTGAATTGGACGACACCAGTCGTCGCTTGATGATGACGCCTCAGATTCGGATGGTCAAATCTTCACAATTTTGATAAACTTTTGGGTACTGGGGTGGCTGCATGGTGTCTTCCCTTGTTGTGTTTTCCCTTTTTTTGTTTGTGTCTACATTTCTAGGTTTTCCTTTTTCTTTTCTGCTGGGCTTCTTCTAAGCCTGTGGTCGGCAAGATTTTCCTCCCTATATGAGTCGCCCCGCCATCTGTCACATTTTGTAACTTTGTCAGGCTTTCGCGTCAAGTTGCTTATATTTCTAATTCCACCTCGCACTGGCTAGATTTAGGTTACATCCCCTTTAAAACTTGTGTAGTGCTTTTGCCTTCTCAATTCGCGTTGGGTTAATATCAAGTTTATCTTTTCAGTTGGGTTAATCAGTTTTTGACTTGAATTGAATAGTTGTTTGACGAGTGGATTGTTTGTATATGGTTTGCTCGACCGCTTTCGAGTGAATCTTCAATTGCTTGGCTAGCTTTCTTTCGTTTTCCGCTAACTTTTTGATCAATTGATTCGATGCGCAATTCTGATTGGCTAAACAATTTAAAATAATTTTGATAATCATCTCGTGATTGGGCATGAACAAGTTAATTGACGCCAGAACAAACTCTACATCATGCTCACTATTTCCACTCCAACTGGATATTCCGACATGTAATCAGTCCCATTTTAATTTTGTCAAATGTTCAGAAAGATGAAAGAGGACACAAAAAAAGTGACTCATTTTAGACATAAAATACAATTGGAGACAAAATTGAAAGAGACTAATCTATCAATCTATCTCGTTAGCCTAGTTTCACTGGTTTATGGTTTTCGCTTGCGTGTATTGAGCTGATTAGTACCTGTGGTTTGTAATGACGGTAATGTTCCCCCGTAAAAATTTATGCAACTGATTGCCGACACTACTTCCGATAGATCAAGGTTGGTCTCAGAAGACGTTTTCGTTTTCTGTTATTTGAGTTTAAGCACTGTGCTTTGCTCCGCTTTTTTTCGAGTGTTTTGTATTTGTCGGTGTTTTTTAGAAGAGGTCGCAGCAGTGCTGCTGTTTGAGCTCGTTGTAGTATATACCTTGTGGGTGGTGAACTGATCCGTTAAATTTTTTGTTGTTTGAATTTTTTGATTCAGTTTCTTCAATAAGTGGTCTTGTGTCTTGGCTATTTTACAACTAATTTGTAATTGTTCAGATGCAAAATGACATTTGATCAGTGAAATTGATAAGTTTTCTTCAACAAGTTTCTAAAAAAATTTCTTCCGTTTTGTTTTTATATGGTGTTCCTCTAAACTTTTTCTAACTATCAAAATCTCACCTATATCTTTGTCAATTCTGTTCTTTTTGGCAATTCGCTGGCTTCTCAGTTAGCCCGTAAAATCCTGTTTGAAATTGGTATGTGCATGAGTCTTTTCCTCCAATGGTGCTGAAGTTGCACTGGTTTTTTTTTTCATCCAAAATGATGTTTGAGTATGCGTATCGTAAGTCTTTTTTTTGGTGAACAAACAACTGTGTTTTCTACCGTTTGTTTCAACGATTTGTGCACTGTTGTCCCTTAGTAGTTGATCAGATCATATGGCACATAGTACTCATGTGGATGGAACTGTTGATCTTCCTGGATTCCATTTTTTTTGATTTTTTGGTTTACTGTGACCACGTTTAGGCATATGATTCGTTAAACCAAGCATTTGTCCAGTTTAATAAATAATTCAAAATTGATCAAATTGTTTAATTTTTTCCACCCATAGTTGAAATTGAATTTGTATCCATCTCTTCTTCTTTTGAAAGGAGATTGCGTTTTTTAAAGTTTCTGTTTGCATCGCCTGGTTATTTGCAGTTCCAAATCGTACAGACAATTGTTGGAGATTATCCTTGACACGTTATTTGATCACTGTGTATGAAATTTCATTTTTTTTTCGAATTTTTAAAATTTGGTTCTGTTTAGGTTTGTCTTCCACAAAAATGGTACCACACTTTGGTGATAAGTTTTGTCCAATAACAATTGCTTTTGCTCGTCGACAAGTGTAAAAGTTTCTGATTGAACTTCTGATTATCTATAGAACTCAATTTCAACGATCAGTTTTTTTGGAATGATATTTTGTCCTTTATAGTAGGCCTTGCTGTGTGTTCTGGAGGGATATTTTAAAATTTTGCTGCATTGTTGCTTGCTCGCAAACTTTGGTATATTCTATCGTTTAATTTGGATATTGGACTTCCCGACTTTGCAATGTTTTCAGTTGTCTGTTTTCGACATGCGAAAAGACCGTTTAGACCGTCACATGAATCTTTGGAGATGTTTCATCCCAAAAGTTTCTGTTATTGCTATCACCAAAAAAATTTTCTCGTTATCTTTCCTCCCATCAAATGTTCGCTGTGAAAAAACTGCATTGGTGACCAGGTCGTTTTTGTCTAATTCAAGATGCAAATTTATCGTTATCCACGTTCTGCTCATATATTTCAGCGTCTGTCTTTTGCTGGACATGTTTCATGATATTTTGGCCCAACTTTTTTTCCGCATTTTTAACAGTACTTCTTTGTTCTCTCTATTTTTATTGTCCTCTTGTTCTATAGTTTTCTTGTGAACTATTGTGTCTACCTCTCGGCCGTCAACTTTCCGTTTCGTTCTGATTATTGAAATGCCCTCCATTATTCTTGATTGAGTATACCCCATGGTGAGTGAGAATTCGATGGTCCATAAGAATGGGTTTTTATCGTCTTTATGTGTTAATACTTTTTTCTTGTCTAATCGCTTATGCGTGTGCAGCTTCCACTATCAGCTCGTGTTTCCGCTAGCAATTCTTCTCCAATGTTTTCATTGTTATTTTGGGCAGTAGGCAAAGCTCATTTTCATTTTTGTCCTCTACGATCTGCTCAGGACGCTAATTCTACTAGGTCTACTTCCTGTGACACGGTTATCTCCTCCAGACCCCTCTAGATCTTCTACTTTTTTCAGGTCTATCCTGTCCACTAAGAAGTCGTCTCCGTAAGGGGAATTTGCGGGTTTTGCCCTGGCACTCTGTCGTGTCTGCATCGAAAAGGGTAGATCCGGTTCCATGTTCCTGAAAACTTCTATCTGCTCGGGGTTTTCCCAGTCCTCGTCTGCATAGTGTAAGGTTTCGTTATCCGCCTCAATTTTTTCATTAGGATCCAGGTCCAACGATGGGATTGTTCCTTCTTCCAGTGACTCATTTTTATTTTTCTTTTCCCAGGATCCTCTCTCATTGACTTAGCAAGCAGAGTTCATCATCAAGTAACCGCCCTCCTCCATTTGGTGAGGATGGTAAGTCGTAGAATGAGCATGAGCTACATGAGAACCTCTCATGAGCTCCTTAGTAAGCTCTCCTACAAAAGCAGTTCCATTGTCTGATTGGAATGTTATCGGGCATCCGTGTCTTGAAAACTTGATTTCAACCACTGTATGTCATACATATTTTTTGGTTATCGACCTGCACCACTTCATTAAACTCGGATGACTCGATTGACTGTAATGGGAATAGCAATTCAATTTTTTAGGATCTTTCACCTGTTGGCATGACAGTCATGCCTTCACCGAGTTCTCGCATGCCTTCTTCATTTCAGGCCATTCAAAACGTTTCAAGATCCTCTGATATAATTTATCGATTCTTTGATGGCCCATTAGATAATAAGACCTAAATAAAAGTTTTTGTGGCAACACTATCGCGTTGGGTTTGTATAGGAACTGGTCCTCTTCTCTCCTTATGCAAGCAACTATTCTATCCTCGTTCAGACATAGATGTACCTACTTCTGCATATAGTTTGTCATGGATTCTGTATCTCGCCTTCAAGTATCTCTTCATGACCCTCCGGTGACTGTTCAACTCATTGGGCTGATGCGCGTCATCTTCAAATTTAACGCATCAAGTCTTTGCCATTGACTGTGTCAGAGTTTAAATGGTTCTAGGTCAATTCTGACTGCTTCCGTCTGTGGATTTAGGCTCATCGAACGTTTTGAAACCGCTATCATCTCCAGATCTTCTGTCGCGTTACCAAAGACTTTCTCACTCGGTAACAGGTAGCGATCTCTATCAGAGTCTTGATACACCTCCCTGTCCAAGTCTCTTGCTCGAGTCTCCACCAGTAACGTGTGGATCACCAATCTTGTCAATTCTGATCCCGTGCTTGAGTTCCTGTCTGAGTACGTGTCAACCTACGGTTTCATCGAGGTGTCTTTGACAGATGAGTCTGTCGTGGAGCATAACTCTGATGCAGTTTTTGATGTAAATGATCTACTCATCCATCTAGACTCCCCAAACAAAACATTGCCCACCTGGTCTTGTCCATCTACGTATCAAATTCCTTCAGTGTCCGGCTTTTCGGACAAATTTTCTTGCTCCGAGTTTTTCGACTCGGCTTCTATCAGACCTTGATCGGGCGCCTCGAAAGTGACTATTTTCTTCTGAGTTCCGATCTCCTGTTCCTTTATCTTTTACGATGTCTTTAATTAAACACTTTGAGGAATTGAGGATACTAGTTGCTGAACTACTGTCCTAAAATCCCTTTCAGTTTCTTTGTGCTGGCGACTTGATGGTTTTATCCGTACTTTCTCACTGACTGTCAGCAATGCCATTGCTGCTGCCCATTCAGGGTCATCTCTATTCATTTTTCTCTCCAGCAATCCAGCCATTACCCGCATCACTTCTGGCATGACCTGCACCGTTTTATCTAGCAATGCGAGGCTATTTATGTTCATACGGGAGAGTTCCTAATGAACCAGGTTTTAACATAGCAACAAATCCAAGGGCACTGGGTACTTTTTGGAAAAGATCTCAATTTCTGCCGCTTTCTCCTCAAGGGGAAGTCTTCGTAGGTCTCTTTGTCCAAAAAACGAGAACCCTTCCTTGATCTCCGCCTGATTGGCCTGCTTCTGCTTCAACCTTCATAAACCTCAGTTTTCTTGCTGAGGCTGTCAGCATTCTGATGCTTTTCACGCATCGTGTGCTCGATTATCATGTGGTAGCCATCCAACCTGACTATCCATCGACCAATGTAACTCTGGTCGATTGAGTAAGTTTTCAACCAGGAAAAGGCTTGGTTATTGACTCGCAACTTAAAGCAAGCAGCCCCAAATAGGCGCGTTACTTTTCCAAGAACGTGACTACCGGAAACATTTCTGCTTTTGGCGCACCGTATTTTATCCCAGTGACGCTCAATACCTTTCTGCCGTATGCAATGGGACGAAGAACTGTTCTCCCATTCCATTCTTGCTCCTAATGCAGTTTTCCGGAAATGGCTACGACTGAAGCATCGGTGTCGAGAACATACATACCTTTCTCCGTTGGTACCCTGGTTTGCAGCTACATTGTGAAAATTGCCATAATTGTTTCTGTGATAACCTGATCTCATCGGAGGCTTCAGTAATAGATATTTCTTGGACTCCAGACGCAGCTCTTCCGGTGTAGGTGCCTTGTTGAAATAGGTGTGTAGTGTGTCGCTAACCTTGTCTCGAGGTCAACGTTTTTCACGCCAATAATGAACTTTGAGGCTACTGCCAATTTCATCCTGCTGTTTAGCTCGTCCGGTTGACTACGACTTCTAAGAATTTCTAAGTCATCCAAGAGTTTGTCTCGGATTTCATCTTCACGTTGCCTACGTTTCTCGAAGCGCATCATCACTTGGTGTCCTAGCACTCCCGAGCCAAAGCGATTCAACAGGTTTTCAAGGATTTTCTCAGCAGTGTCCCTCTCGTATTGCTTTTTGTCTCTTTCAAGTTGCTGGTGAGCGCACTGCATTCTTGTCTTTCGGTCAAGTCTTCTTACTCAAAATGCAGCTTCAGGACTTCTATCCAGGCGTCTATGCAACCATCAGATTCATCCTTATAACATCTTGCTTTCTTGAACACCCTTTTAGAGTTCTCGCTGCGCTCATTGGTCGTGGACAACCTTGTGAGAAAAACCTCCAAAAACGTGTTCAGAGGTTCAAATGCCGTGGCCACTGTCGTTGCATCCTGTGAATATCCCACTTGATCAGCCATCTCTGTTTTTGAGGCTCTGGAACTTTCTCTGGTGCTCTTCCTTGGTCCGAACGATTCCAATTTCTGAATTCACCTCTTTCACTAGCATCTGCGTCTCGTGTAGGTCGTTCGCTCGAGATCTTCCTACTGCCAGTAGGGCTTTATCTGATTATCACCGGTGGCGTTGCTGGATGAGCTACCCCTTCCTCATATTGATCCATAGTTCCTTCCACTGTTTGGATGCTCGTTGAAGTTCACTCTTGGCTCTCTGCTAGCCTCTCTCGAGTGTGCTCCTCTATTCCTAGATCCTCTTCTGATTCCCAAGAGACCGTCCATTCAGTCCATGATAGCCTGAGTGCGTGTTTCCATCATCTCATCTATCCTTGTATCGAGAGTCCCAAGAGTCAATGGGTTTACAATTCTCATCCTAAAAAATTGCTATTAAAGCCTACTTGGGCTGTAATTTTTTTTTCTGTCTAAAAAAATGGTATCTAATTATCATCAGTTATAAACCTCTTCACTGGTCGCTTGACATATTTCCTGTCTGGGTTATTAACCCTTATCAGTCCATTATTAAGGTCGATCATCACGTCAAAACTCCTGACGAAGTCACGAAGTTACGCCCCAAGATGAACTGATCCGAATCGTCCAGATTCTCCACCAGGACAAAACTCATCCAGAGGTTCCGTCCTCCCATATGGAGGACTTTTATTGGAGTTCTCCCGGCCACGTAGATGGCTCCGCAGTTGGTGGCTGCCAACCATAAGCTCGTCGGTATCAGGTCCTCCCTGGTGAAACCCATCCTTTTCCATGTCTTTATCGGCATTACACTGACTACTGCTACTCTGTCTAGGAGTCCTGTCACTCCGATCTTCTTTCCATCGGTGTCTAGCAGATGTGCTGTCTTATCTGCTTCATATCCAACGTGTACCGCATCTTGTTCCATCATGGCATCAAGACCAATTCTACGGACCTTCAGTTCTTACTGACTCGAATATATCTGTTCTTCTTGGTCATTGTTTATCGTGAGGTACGTCTCCGTATAAGCGTATAAATACTAATCCCATCCACGTTAAGCACCACTTGATTTGGTACGTAGACTTCGATGTAACGCCCGTGAAGTTTCATTGTTCGAGTGCCACCCGTTGTTACCAAGGCTCGCACAGCTCTAGAATCAGTTCGTGTCTCTGCTTGTCTCAGATAATCCGCATAATTATCCAGATCCATAATGGTGAACTCCGAAGCTTCACTCAGCTTCCTGATTACCCGATGTCCCGCCACCGAGATTTTCGACTGTACTTTACTTCCTTGTGGCACCATCCCGAATGTCTGTCCGGATATCACGTTCAACCTCATGCTTAAACTGCTCGGAGCTTTCGTTTCTTCCACCACTGATGCTTCAAAGGCTTTGAGCTGTTCTTGAATTCTCTTGTTTTCGAGTTCGAGCTGGACATTTTGTTCTACTTCCCTTGTCGCCAACTCTTGTTGAGCTCTATTCAGGGCACCTCGTGCCGCTGCTTTATAGTCAATTTTAAAGTCTTTAGCTGCGGTTTCAGGCTCTGTTCTACTCCTTTTTGCTAGCACGGCTTGCATTTTCTTCGCATTTGCTTGCATTTAGCCAGCTCCTGCAGTTTCGTTTTCCGCGGTGCTTCCGCTTGATGTCCGCCACAGCATTCCAAAATTGTTGACGATCTAATTTAAAATGACCCTCCAGGTTACAAAAAAAAACATTTGGGGCCGAATTTTACAATCACTCTCATGAAATCCTCATGATTTATGTCCGTTGCGTCTTCATCTTCGATGCTAAAACCGATTGCTTTCATGCCCTGTTTGTAGGTTGGGCATGCTGATACATGATGATCTTTGGAACTGCATTTTGCGTCTCTCTTCCATATCATCCCTGGATTTGTACCAGTTGGTACCCTGGTTTGCAGCTACATTGTGAAAATTGCCATAATTGTTTCTGTGATAACCTGATCTCATCGGAGGCTTCAGTAATAGATTTTTGTTGGACTCCAGAGCAGCTCTTCCGGTGTAGGTGCCTTGTTGAAATAGGTGTGTAGTGTGTCGCTAACCTTGTCTCGAGGTCAACGTTTTTCACGCCATTAATGAACTTTGAGGCTACTGCCAATTTCATCCTGCTGTTTGGCTCGTCCGGTTGACTACGCCTTCTAAGAATTTCTAAGTCATCTATGAGTTTGTCTCGGATTTCATCTTCACGTTGCCTACGTTTCTCGAAGCGCATCATCACTTGGTGTCCTAGCACTCCCGAGCCAAAGCGATTCAACAGGTTTTCAAGGATTTTCTCAGCAGTGTCCCTCTCGTATTGCTTTTTGTCTCTTTCAAGTTGCTGGTGAGCGCACCGCATTCTTGTCTTTCGGTCAAGTCTTCTTACTCAAAATGCAGCGTCAGGACTTCTATCCAGGTGTCTATGCAACCATCAGATTCATCCTTATAACATCTCGCTTTCTTGAACACCCTTTTAGAGTTCTCGCTGCGCTCATTGGTCGTGGACAACCTTGTGAGAAAACCTCCAAAAACGTGTTCAGAGGTTCAAATGCCGTGGCCACCGTCGTTGCATCCTGTGAATATCCCACTTGATCAGCCATCTCTGTTTTTGAGGCTCTGGAACTTTCTCTGGTGCTCTTCCTTGGTCCGAACGATTCCAATTTCTGAATTTACCTCTTTCACTAGCATCTGCGTCTCGTGTAGGTAGTTCGTTCGAGATCTTCCTACTGCCAGTAGGACTTTCTCTGATTGTCCTGGAATTTCTCGGCCTGTTATCACAGGTGGCGTTGCTGGATGAGCTACCCCTTCCTATTATTGATCCATAGGTCCTTCCTCTGTTTGGATGCTCGTTGAGGTTCACTCTTGGCTCTCTGCTAGCCTCTCTCGAGTGTGCTCCTCTATTCCTAGATCCTCTTCTGATTCCCAAGTGACCGTCCAATCTGTCCATGATAGCCTGAGTGCGTGTTTCCATCATCTCATCTATCCTTGTATCGAGAGTCCCAAGAGTCTGCTCTTGTTGACTTCGAAGTTGCTCCACAACATCTCTCAATCATTTCTCTCTTTCTTCAGCTTCCCGCTTCATTCGCGACAAATTTCTGGCCAATTTTTCATCAACTCTCTCCTTTAAGCGTTTGTCGTGACTTCAAGGCCTCTTCCATTGATGCTCCGTTGTCCTTCAATGGAGTCACTAGTGGTGGCGTCACCTAGTTCGTGCCAGGCAGTTTTTTACTGATTGAAATTTGCGCTGTTCCTCACTGTCCTGATTTTTTTTCATAAAACAACTCTAGTCCCCTTCTGTGGAACTCTCTTGACTGTTGTATTCCATCAATAGTCTTGTTTATGGTTCTGACCGCACCAAACCGATCCGAATAGCTAGTCTCCATGTTTTCGGATGCCTCGTTTTCATGAGTCGAAGTGTTTAGGCTTACTTGAGACTCAAAGTCAGCAATTTCTCCGTTGTCATCTTCTTCTTTTTGAATGTCTTCTTCATCACCTGATGCCGTTTTCAGATAAAACGGAAAAAAAATTCCCAAAGTGTTCTTGACTCGTTGAGAAAACAAGGAGAAGGTTGCTGATTTCTCTGTCAACCCATGCATCAAGGTATTGTCAGTAGATGAGCCTCCTACTGCTGGATTTTCAGTCGAAATGTCAAACAGATCCGACATTTCCTCCCGATCAAGAATCCCGGTCGAAGTAGCGAAATCGTGGCCCTGTTCTACGGGAGTAGATTCTTTCGTTAACGGGAGTAGATTCCCATTTCCTTCCGTTCCACTTGCTGTCCGATTCTCATCCAGACTACTTGTTTCAACCACCATTCTGCCTGAAATTGTCTTCCCCTTCTTGTTCCGAGGCTTCTCGGTCCTTTCTACAAAAGAACAATTTTTATTGATTTCCTTTGTTTCTTTGGTATGAATTTCCTAGAGCTATCAATTAGCTTAGGAATCCTCGACTTGTCTAGACTGATATTACTCTATCGCTTTTTACTGCTCACACACTTGATTCTCTTGCTACCGTATTTGTTGTCTGACAACTGATAATTTTAACACAACATGATAATGTCCAAAAGTTTTAACAAGAAAGTGACCGCGAATCTTAATAAGTTATCATAGTACAGCGTATATAAAATTTATCTGATGATGTCAATATCTTTAAAAAACAGTGCAGTCACCACCCAAGCTAGAACAATTATTAAGAATTAAAAAACAAACTTTACTCAACTTGAACAAAAGTTTTCAAAAATGTATGAGATGAGTCTGTCGTGGAGCATAACTCTGATGCAGTTTTCGATGTAAATGATCTACCATCCATCTACACTCCCCAAACAAAACATTGTCCACCTGGTCTTGTCCATCTACGTATCCAATTCCTTCAGTGTCCGGCTTTTCGGACAAATTTTCTTGCTCCGAGTTTTTCGACTCGGCTTCTATCAGACCTTGATCGGGCGCCTCGAAAGTGACTGTTTTCTTCTGAGTTCCGATCTCCTGTTCCTTCATCTTTTACGATGTCTTTAATTAAACACTTTGAGGAATTGAGGATACTAGTTGCTGAACTACTGTCCTAAAATCCCTTTCAGTTTTTCTGTGCTGGCGACTTGATGTTTTTATCCGTACTTTCTCACTGACAGTCAGCAATGCCATTGCTGCTGCCCATTCAGGGTATTCATTTTTCGCTCCAGCAATCCAGCCATTACCCGCATCACTTCTGGCGTGACCTGCACCGTTTTATCTAGCAATGCGAGGCTATTTATGTTCATACGGGAGAGTTCCTAATGAACCAGGTTTTAACGTAGCAATAAATCCAAGGGCACTGGATACTTTTTGGATAAGATCTCAATTTCTGTCGCTTTCTCCTCAAGGGGGAGTCTTCGTAGGTCTCTTTTTCCAAAAAACGAGAATCCTTCCTTGATCTCCGCCTGATTGGCGTGCTTCTGCTTCAATCTTCATAAACCTCAGTTTTCTTGCTGATGCTGTCAGCATTCTGATGCTTTTCACGCATCGTGTGCTCGATTATCATGTGGTAGCCATCCAACCTGACTATCCATCGACCAATGTAGCTCTGGTCGATCGAGCAAGTTTTCAACCAGGAAAAGGCTTGGTTATTGACTCGCAACTTAAAGCAAGCAGCCCCAAATAGGCGCGTTACTTCTCCAAGAACGTGACTACCGCAAACATTTCTGCTTTTGGCGCACCGTATTTTATCTCAGTGACGCTCAATACCTTTCTGCCGTATGCAATGGGACGAAGAACTGTTCTCCCATTCCATTTTTGCTATTAATGCAGTTTTCCGGAAATGGCTACGACTGAAGCATCGGTGTCGAGAACATACATACCTTTCTCCGTGGGCACACGTGGCCTTGGCTCTTCGAACAGCTCCCGCTTCATGTTCTAGAAGGCTTCTTGTGCTCTTTCATTCCGTTCGATTTGCATGCTTTTGTTGCGCATCAGTTGCTGCATTGGGTAGATTTTGTCAGCGTATCCTTTTATGAACTTTTAAAACCTAGGCAGCTCATCAGCTGAGTGTTCGTTTTGGGGGCCTTCCATGTTAACACGGCCTCCACCGCATCCGGATCCGGCCTCACCACGTGCTTGTCTACCTGTCTTCCCAGATACTTTAATGAGGGTTTGCATTTCAAGCCAGCGCTTTTCATGCACTCAAAGACTTCGTCAAGTGTGTCAATAAGGTCCAACAAGGTGGGTGTCGCTTCGCTACAACTACGTCATCCACATACCACACCACGAGATTCCCATACTTCTTCGTTATGCTGGTCAAAGCATGAGCCATCAGTCTTTGAAAGGTCGACGCGCCTTGCACCAGCCGAAGGGTATCCTCTTCCAATGATACAAGCTTAAATCACATGCAAATCCGGTCTTTTCTCTATCCTGTTCCCGCAAGGGAACCTGCCAGAAAGCAGAACCCAGGTCCAGTCTGGTGAAAAACATGGCATCGCCAAGTTTCGAGAGGCTCTGGTTTATGCGTGGTATTGGGTAAGCGTCCATTATAGTCATCACATTCAGGTAGCGAAAGTAGCAGCAGAATCTTAGCTTTCCTCGTTTCTTTTTGGCGAAAAACGTCTGTGTTCCTCTTTAAAACTGCCCTTACAACTCAAACTCTCCTTCCCCAATCTTACCTGTTAGACACTATTAGATATTCTACTTCCAGCATAACCGGTTTTAGACTCTAGTTCATACAAAGAGGCGAGTTCCGGAAAACTCGATCAGCTCGATAAGCCGTCAACTATTTCAGAAATATTTCACCTAAAACTTTCAACTCATCAATCCTTTTTAAAACCAAATCTTTGTTTGCGTGAGTTGGACAGTCCTTTCCTCGATGCTTCTTCAGCTTCGGCGTTTCTTCATAGTCCGTCCTCATTGGCAAAGCGTAGCCAAATTTCCTTCCACGGTGTATTGAAACCGTTGAGTGCGGTGTTTTCAACAAAACACTCACACACAGCCCGTTTCGTGTGACAGAAAAGATCCAGCCTAAAACCACTGAAATCTGACTGTTTGGGTTCGATGCCAGGAAAACCTGCTTAGTATCACTCAATGGGTTTACATTTCTTATCCTAAAAATTGCTATTAAAGCCTACTTGGGCTGTAATTTTTCTTTTATGGTAAAAAAAATGGTATCTTATTATCATCAGTTATAAACCTCTTCACTGGTCGCTTGACAGATTTCCTGTCTGGGTTACTAACAATTATCAGTCCATTATTAAGGTCGATCATCACGTCAGAACTCCTGACGAAGTCACGAAATTACGCCCCAAGATGAACTGATCCGAATCGTCCAGATTTTCCACCAGGGCAAAACTCATCCAGAGGTTCCGTCCTCCCATATGGAGGACTTTTATTGGAGTTCTCCCGGCCACGTAGATGGCTCCGCAGTTGGCGGCTGCCAACCCTAAGCTCGTCGGTATCAGGTCCTCCCTGGTGAAACCCATCCTTTTCCATGTCTTTATCGGCATTACACTGTCTACTGCTACTCTGTCTAGGAGTCCTGTCACTCCGATCTTCTTTCCATCGGTGTCTAGCAGATGTGCCGTCACATCTGCTTCATATCCAAAGTGTACCGCATCTTGTTCCATCATGGCGTCAAGACCAATTCTACGGACCTTCAGTTCTCACTGACTCGAATATATCAGTTCTTCTTGGTCATTATTTATCGTGAGGTAGGTCTCCGTATAAGTACTATAAGTACTAGTCCCATCCACGTTAAGCATCACTTGATTTGGTACGTAGACTTTGATGTAACGCCCGTGAAGTTTCATTGTTCGAGTGCCACCCGTTGTTACCAAGGCTCGCACAGCTCTAGATTCAGTTCGTGTCTCTGCTTTTCTCAGATAATCCGCATAATTATCCAGATCCATAATGGTGAAGTCCGAAGCTTCACTCAGCTTCCTGATTACCCGATGTCCCGCCACCGAGATTTTTGACTAAACTTTACTTCCTTGTGGCACCATCCCGAATGTCTGTCCGGATATCACGTTCAACCTCATGCTCAAACTGCTCGGAGTTTTCGTTTCTTCCACCACTGATGCTTCAAAGGTTTTGAGCTGTTCTTGAATTCTCTTGTTTTCGAGTTCGAGCTGGACATTTTGTTCTACTTCCCTTGTCGCCAACTCTTGTTGAGCTCTATTCAGGGCACCTCGTGCCGCTGCTTTATAGTCAATCTTAAAATCTTTAGCTGCGGTTTCAGGCTCTGTTCCACTCCTTTTTGCTAGCACGGCTTGCATTTTCTTCGCATTTGCTTGCATTTAGCCAGCTCCTGCAGTTTCGTTTTCCGCGGTGCTTCCGTTTGATGTCCGCCACAGCAGTCCAAAATTGTTGACGATCTAATTTAAACTGACCCTCCAGGTTACAAAAAAAAACATCTGGGGCCGAATTTTACAATCACTCTCATAATATCCTCATGATTTATGTCCGTTGCGTCTTCATCTTCGATGCTAAAACCGATTGCTTTCAAGCCCTGTTTGTAGGTTGGGCATGCTGATACATGATGATCTTTGGAACTGCAGTTTGCGTCTCTCTTCCATATCATCCCTGGATTTGTACCAGTTGGTACCCTGGTTTGCAGCTACATTGTGAAAATTGCCATAATTGTTTCTGTGATAACCTGATCTCATCGGAGGCTTCAGTAATAGATATTTCTTAGACATCAGACGCAGCTCTTCCGGTGTAGGTGCCTTGTTGAAATAGGTGTGTAGTGTGTCGCTAACCTTGTCTCGAGGTCAACGTTTTTCACGCCATTAATGAACTTTGAGGCTACTGCCATTTTCATCCTGCTGTTTGGCTCGTCCGGTTGACTACGTTTTCTAAGAATTTCTAAGTCATCCAAGAGTTTGTCTTGGATTTCATCTTCACGTTGCCTACGTTTCTCGAAGCGCATCATCACTTTGTGTCCTAGCACTCCCGAGCCAAAGCGATTCAACAGGTTTTCAAGGATTTTCTCAGCAGTGTCCCTCTCGTATTGCTTTTTGTCTCTTTCAAGTTGCTGGTGAGCGCACTGCATTCTTGTCTTTCGGTCAAGTCGTCTTACTCAAAATGCAGCTTCAGAACTTCTATCCAGGTGTCTATGCAACCATCAGATTCATCCTTATAACATCTCGCTTTCTTGAACACCCTTTTAGAGTTCTCGCTGCGCTCATTGGTCGTGGACAACCTTGTGAGAAAAACCTCCAAAAACGTGTTCAGAGGTTCAACTGCCGTGGCCACTGTCGTTGCATCCTGTGAATATCTCACTTGATCAGCCATCTCTGTTTTTGGGGCTCTGGAATTTTCTCTGGTGCTCTTCCTTGGTCCGAACGATTCCAATTTCTGAATTCACCTCTTTTACTAGCATCTGCGTCTCGTGTAGGTCGTTCGTTCGAGATCTTCCTACTGCCAATAGCGCTTTCTCTGATTTTCCTGGAATTTCTCGGCCTTTTATCACCGGTGGCGTTGCTGGATGAGCTACTCCTTCCTCTTATTGATCCATAGGTCCTTCCTCTGTTTGGATGCTCGTTTAGGTTCACTTTTGGCTCTCTGCTAGCCTCTCTCGAGTGTGCTCCTCTATTCCTAGATCCTCTTCTGATTCCCAAGAGACCGTCCAATCAGTCCATGATAGCCTGAGTGCGTGTTTCCATCACCTCATCTATCCTTGTATCGAGAGTCCCAAGAGTCAATGGGCTTTCATTTCTCATGCTAAAAATTGCTATTCAAGCCTACTTGGGCTGTAATTTTTCTTTTCTGTCTAGAAAAAATGGTATTTTATTATCATCTGTTATAAACCTCTTCACTGGTTGCTTGACATATTTCCTGTCTGGGTTACTAACCCTAATCAGTCCATTATTAAGGTCGATCATCACGTCAAAACTCCTGACGAAGTCACGAAGTTACGCCCCAAGATGAACTGATCCGAATCGTCCAGATTCTCCACCAGGACAAAACTCATCCAGAGGTTCCGTCCTCCCATATGGAGGACTTTTATTGGAGTTCTCCCGGCCACGTAGATGGCTCCGCAGTTGGCGGCTGCCAACCTTAAGCTTGTCGGTATCAGGTCCTCCCTGGTGAAACCCATCCTTTTCCATGTCTTTATCGGCATTACACTGACTACTGCTACTCTGTCTAGGAGTCCTGTCACTCCGATCTTCTTTCCATCGGTGTCTAGCAGATGTGCCGTCACATCTGCTTCATATCCAACGTGTACCGCATCTTGTTCCATCATGGCGTCAAGACCAATTCTACGGACCTTCAGTTCTCACTGACTCGAATATATCTGTTCTTCTTGTTCATTGTTTATCGTGAGGTCGGTCTCCGTATAAGTACTAATCCCATCCACGTTAAGCATCACTTGATTTGGTACGTAGACTTCGATGTAACGCCCGTGAAGTTTCATTGTTCGAGTGCCACCCGTTGTTACCAAGGCTCGCACAGCTCTAGATTCAGTTCGTGTCTCTGCTTGTCTCAGATAATCCGCATAATTATCCAGATCCATAATGGTGAACTCCGAAGCTTCACTCAGCTTCCTGACTACCCGATTCCCCGCCACCGAGATTTTCGACTGTACTTTACTTCCTTGTGGCACCATCCCGAATGTCTCTCTGGATATCACGTTCAAACTCATGCTCAAACTGCTCGGAGCTTTCGTTTCTTCCACCACTGATGCTTCAAAGGCTTTGAGCTGTTCTTGAATTCTCTTGTTTTCGAGTTCGAGCTGGACATTTTGTTCTACTTCCCTTGTCGCCAACTCTTGTTGAGCTCTATTCAGGGCACCTCGTGCCGCTGCTTTATAGTCAATCTTAAAGTCTTTAGCTGCGGTTTCAGGATCTGATACACTCCTTTTTGCTAGCACGGCTTGCATTTTCTTCGCATTTGCTTGCATTTAGCCAGCTCCTGCAGTTTCGTTTTCCGCGGTGCTTCCGCTTGATGTCCGCCACAGCAGTCCAAAAATGTTGACGATTCAATTTAAAATGACCCTCCAGGTTTCAAAAAAAAACATCTGTGGCCGAATTTCACAATCACTCTCATAAAATCCTCATGATTTATGTCCGTTGCGTCTTCATCTTCGATGCTAAAACCGATTGCTTTCATGCCCTGTTTGTAGGTTGGGCATGCTGATACATGATGATCTTTGGAACTGCATTTTGCGTCTCTCTTCCATATCATCCCTGGATTTGTACCAGTTGGTACCCTGGTTTGCAGCTACATTGTGAAAATTGCCATAATTGTTTCTGTGATAACCTGATCTCATCGGAGGCTTCAGTAATAGATTTTTCTTGGACTCCAGACGCAGCTCTTCCGGTGTAGGTGCCTTGTTGAAATAGGTGTGTAGTGTGTCGCTAACCTTGTCTCGAGGTCAACGTTTTTCACGCCATTAATGAACTTTGAGGCTACTGCCAATTTCATCCTGCTGTTTGGCTCGTCCGGTTGACTACGCCTTCTAAGAATTTCTAAGTCATCCATGAGTTTGTCTCGGATTTCATCTTTACGTTGCCTACGTTTCTCGAAGCGCATCATCACTTGGTGTCCTAGCACTCCCGAGCCAAAGCGATTCAACAGGTTTTCAAGGATTTTCTCAGCAGTGTCCCTCTCGTATTGCTTTTTGTCTCTTTCAAGTTGCTGGTGAGCACACTGCATTCTTGTCTTTCGGTCAAGTCTTCTTACTCAAAATGCAGCGTCGGGACTTCTATCCAGGTGTCTATGCAACCATCAGATTCATCCTTATAACATCTCGCTTTCTTGAACACCCTTTTAGAGTTCTCGCTGCGCTCATTGGTCGTGGACAACCTTGTGAGAAAAACCTCCAAAAACGTGTTCAGAGGTTCAAATGCCGTGGCCACGGTCGTTGCATCCTGTGAATATCCCACTTGATCAGCCATCTCTGTTTTTGAGGCTCTGGAACTTTCTCTGGTGCTCTTCCTTGGTCCGAACGATTCCAATTTTTGAATTCACCTCTTTCACTAGCATCTGCGTCTCGTGTAGGTCGTTCGTTCGAGATCTTCCTACTGCCAGTAGCGCTTTCTCTGATTTTCCTGGAATTTCTCGGCCTTTTATCACCGGTGGCGTTGCTGGATGAGCTACCCCTTCCTCTTATTGATCCATAGGTCCTTCCTCTGTTTGGATGCTCGTTGAGGTTCACTCTTGGCTCTCTGCTAGCCTCTCTCGAGTGTGCTCCTCTATTCCTAGATCCTCTTCTGATTCCCAAGAGACCGTCCAATCAGTCCATGATAGCCTGAGTGCGTGTTTCCATCATCTCATCTATCCTTGTATCGAGAGTCCCAAGAGTCTGCTCTTGTTGACTTCGAAGTTGCTCCAGAACATCTCTCAATAATTTCTCTCTTTCTTCAGCTTCCCGCTTCATTCGCGACAAATTTCTGGCCAATTTTTCATCCACTCTCTCCTTTAAGCGTTTGTCGTGACTTCAAGGCCTCTTCCATTGATGCTCCGTTGTCCTTCAATGGAGTCACTAGTGGTGGCGTCACCTAGTTCGTGCCAGGCAGTTTTTTCCTGATTGAAATTTGCGATGTTCCTCACTGTCCTGAATTTTTTTCATAAAACAACTCTAGTCCCCTTCTGTGGAACTCTCTTGACTGTTGTATTCCATCAATAGTCTTGTTTATGGTTCTGACCGCACCAAACCGATCCGAATAGCTAGTCTCCATGTTTGCGGATGCCTCGTTTTCATGAGTCGAAGTGTTTAGGCTTACTTGAGACTCAAAGTGAGCAATTTCTCCGTTGTCATCTTCTTCTTCTTGAATGTCTTCTTCATCACCTGATCCCGCTTTCAGATAAAACGGAAAAAAAATTCCCAAAGTGTTCTTGACTCGTTGAGAAAACAAGGAGAAGGTTGCTGACTTCTCTGTCAACCCATGCATCATGGTATTGTCAGTAGATGAGCCTCCTACTGCTGGATTTTCAGTCGAAATGTAAAACAGATCCGATATTTCCTCCCGATCAAGAATCCCGGTCGAAGTAGCGAAATCGTGGCCCTGTTCTACGGGAGTAGATTCTTTCGTTAACCTCCTATTCCCATTTCCTTCCGTTCCACTTGCTGTCCGATTCTCATCCAGACTACTTGTTTCAACCACCATTCTGCCTGAAATTGTCTTCCCCTTCTTGTTCCGAGGCTTCTCGGTCCTTTCTACAAAAGAATAAAAGATTTTTTATTGATTTCCTTTGTTTCTTTGGTATGAATTTCCTAGAGCTATCAATTAGCTTAGGAATCCTCGACTTGTCTAGACTCATATTACTCTTTTTACTGCTCACACACTTGATTCTCTTGCTACCGTATTTGCTGTCTGACAACTGATATTTTTAACACAACATGATAATGTCCAAAAGTTTTAACAAGAAAGTGACCGCGAATCTTAATAAGTTATCATAGTACAGCGTATATAAAATTTATCTGATGATGTCAATAATTTTAAAAAATAGTGCAGTCACCACCCAAGCTAGAACAACTATTAAGAATTAAAAAATAAATGTTACTCAACTTGAACAAAGGTTTTCAAAAATGTGTGAGATGAGTCTGTCGTGGAGCATAACTCTGATGCAGATTTAGATGTAAATGATCTACTCATCCATCTAGACTCCCCAAACAAAACATTGTCCTTCTGGTCTTGTCCATCTACGTATCCAATTCCTTCAGTGTCCGGCTTTTCGGACAAATTTTCTTGCTCCGAGTTTTTCGACTCGGCTTCTATCAGACCTTGATCGGGCGCCTCGAAAGTGACTATTTTCTTCTGAGTTCCGATCTCCTGTTCCTTTAACTTTTACGATGTCTTTAATTAAACACTTTGAGGAATTGAGGATACTAGTTGCTGAACTACTGTCCTAAAATCCCTTTCAGTTTCTTTGTGCTGGCGACTTGATGGTTTTATCCGTACTTCTATTCTCACTGACTGTCAGCAATGCCATTGTTGCTGCCCATTCAGGGTCATCTCTATTCATTTTTCTCTCCAGCAATCCAGCCATTACCCGCATCACTTCTGGCGTGACCTGCACCGTTTTATCTAGCAATGCGAGGCTATTTATGTTCATACGGGAGAGTTCCTAATGAACCAGGTTTTAACGTAGCAACAAATCCAAGGGCACTGGGTACTTTTTGGATAAGATCTCAATTTCTGCCGCTTTCTCCTCAAGGGGAAGTCTTCGTAGGTCTCTTTGTCCAAAAAACGAGAACCCTTCCCTGATCTCCGCCTGATTGGCCTGCTTCTGCTTCAATCTTCATAAACCTCAGTTTTCTTGCTGAGGCTGTCAGCATTCTGATGCTTTTCACGCATCGTGTGATCGATTATCATGTGGTAGCCATCCAACCTGACTATCCATCGACCAATGTAACTCTGGTCGATCGAGTAAGTTTTCAACCAGGAAAAGGCTTGGTTATTGACTCGCAACTTAAAGCAAGCAGCCCCAAATAGGCGCGTTACTTCTCCAAGAACGTGACTACCGCAAACATTTCTGCTTTTGGCGCACCGTATTTTATCTCAGTGACGCTCAATACCTTTCTGCCGTATGCAATGGGACGAAGAACTGTTCTCCCATTCCATTCTTGCTACTAATGCAGTTTTCCGGAAATGGCTACGACTGAAGCATCGGTGTCGAGAACATACATACCTTTCTCCGTGGGCACACGTGGCCTTGGCTCTTCGAACAGCTCCCGCTTCATGTTCTAGAAGGCTTCTTGTGCTCTTTCATTCCGTTCGATTTGCATGCTTTTGTCGCGCATCAGTTGCTGCATTGGGTAGATTTTGTCAGCGTATCCTTTTATGAACTTTTAAAACCTAGGAAGCTCATCAGCTGAGTGTTCGTTTTGGGGGCCTTCATGTTAACACGGCCTCCACCGCATCCGGATCCGGCCTCACCACGTGCTTGTCTACCTGTCTTCCCAGATACTTTAATGAGGGTTTGCATTTCAAGCCAGCGCTTTTCATGCACTCAAAGACTCCGTCAAGTGTGTCAATAAGGTCCAACAAGGTGGGTGTCGCTTCGCTACAACTACGTCATCCACATACCACACCACGAGATTCCCATACTTCTTCGTTATGCTGGTCAAAGCATGAGCCATCAGTGTTTGAAAGGTCGACGCGCCTTGCACCAGCCGAAGGGTATCCTCTTCCAATGATACAAGCTTAAATCACATGCAAATCCGGTCTTTTCTCTATCCTGTTCCCGCAAGGGAACCTGCCAGAAAGCAGAACCCAGGTCCAGTCTGGTGAAAAACATGGCATCGCCAAGTTTCGAGAGGCTCTGGTTTATGCGTGGTATTGGGTAAGCGTCCATTATAGTCATCACATTCAGGTAGCGAAAGTAGCAGCAGAATCTTAGCTTTCCTCGTTTCTTTTTGGCGAAAAACGTCTGTGTTCCTCTTTAAAACTGCCCTTACAACTCAAACTCTCCTTCCCCAATCTTACCTGTTAGACACTATTAGATACTCTACTTCCAGCATAACCGGTTTTAGACTCTAGTTCATACGAAGAGGGGAGTTCCGGAAAACTCGATGAGCTCGATAAGCCGTCATCTATTTCAGAAATATTTCACCTAAAACTTTCAACTCATCAGTCCTTTTTAAAACCAAATCTTTGTTGGCGTGAGTTGGACAGTCCTTTCCTCAATGCTTCTTCAGCTTCGACGTTTGTTCATAGTCCGTCCTCATTGGCAAAGCGTAGCCAAATTTCCTTCCACGGTGTATTGAAACCGTTGAGTGCGGTGTATTCAACAAAACACTCACACACAGCCCGTTTCGTGTGACAGAAAAAATCCAGTCTAAAACTACTGAAATCTGACTTTTGGGTTCGATGCCAGGAAAACCTGCTTAGTATCACTCAATGGGTTTACATTTCTCATCCTAAAAATTGCTATTAAAGCCTACTTGGGCTGTAATTTTTCTTTTCTGTCTAAAAAAATGGTATCTTATTATCATCAGTTATAAACCTCTTCACTGGTCGCTTGACATATTTCCTGTCTGGGTTACTAATCCTTATCAGTCCATTATTAAGGTCGATCATCACGTCAAAACTACTGACGAAGTCACGAAGTTACGCCCCAAGATGAACTGATCCGAATCGTCCAGATTCTCCACCAGGACAAAACTCATCCAGAGGTTCCGTCCTCCCATATGGAGGACTTTTATTGGAGTTCTCCCGGCCACGTAGATGGCTCCGCAGTTGGCGGCTGCCAACCTTAAGCTCGTCGGTATCAGGTCCTCCCTGGTGAAACACATCCTCTTCCATGTCTTTATCGGCATTTCACTGTCTACTGCTACTCTGTCTAGGAGTCCTGTCACTCCGATCTTCTTTCCATCGGTGTCTAGCAGATGTGCCGTCACATCTGCTTCATATCCAACGTGTACCGCATCTTGTTCCATCATGGCGTCAAGACCAATTCTACGGACCTTCAGTTCTTACTGACTCGAAAATATCTGTTCTTCTTGGTCTTTGTTTATCGTGAGGTAGGTCTCCGTATTAGTACTAATCCCATCCACATTAAGCATCACTTGATTTTGTACGTAGACTTTGATGTAACGCCCGTGAAGTTTCATTGTTCGAGTGCCACCCGTTGTTACCAAGGCTCGCACAGCTCTAGATTCAGTTCGTGTCTCTGCTTGTCTCAGATGATCCGCATAATTATCCAGATCCATAATGGTGAACTCCGAAGCTCCACTCAGCTTCCTGATTACCCGATGTCCCGCCACCGAGTTGTACTTTTGACTGTACTTTACTTCCTTGTGGCACCATCCCGAATGTCTGTCCGGATATCACGTTCAAACTCATGCTCAAACTGCTCGGAGCTTTCGTTTCTTCCACCACTGATGCTTCAAAGGCTTTGAGCTGTTCTTGAATTCTCTTGTTTTCGAGTTCGAGCTGGACATTTTGTTCTACTTCCCTTGTCGCCAACTCTTGTTGAGCTCTATTCAGGGCACCTCGTGCCACTGCTTTTTAGTCAATCTTAAAATCTTTAGCTGCGGTTTCAGGCTCTGTTCCACTCCTTTTTGCTAGCACGGCTTGCATTTTCTTCGCATTTGCTTGCATTTAGCCAGCTCCTGCAGTTTCGTTTTCCGCGGTGCTTCCGCTTGATGTCCGCCACAGCAGTCCAAAAATGTTGACGATCTAATTTAAAATGACCCTCCAGGTTTCAAAAAAAAACATCTGTGGCCGAATTTCACAATCACTCTCATAAAATCCTCATGATTTATGTCCGTTGCGTCTTCATCTTCGATGCTAAAACCGATTGCTTTCATGCCCTGTTTGTAGGTTGGGCATGCTGATACATGATGATCTTTGGAACTGCATTTTGCGTCTCTCTTCCATATCATCCCTGGATTTGTACCAGTTGGTACCCTGGTTTGCAGCTACATTGTGAAAATTGCCATAATTGTTTCTGTGATAACCTGATCTCATCGGAGGCTTCGGTAATAGATATTTCTTGGACTCAAGACGCAGCTCTTCCGGTGTAGGTGCCTTGTTGAAATAGGTGTGTAGTGTGTCGCTAACCTTTTCTCGAGGTCAACGTTTTTCACGCCATTAATGAACTTTGAGGCTACTGCCAATTTCATCCTGCTGTTTGGCTCGTCCGGTTGACTACGCCTTCTAATAATTTCTAAGTCATCCGTGAGTTTGTCCCGGATTTCATCTTCACGTTGCCTACGTTTCTCGAAGCGCATCATCACTTGGTGTCCTAGCACTCCCGAGCCAAAGCGATTCAACAGGTTTTCAAGGATTTTCTCAGCAGTGTCCCTCTCGTATTGCTTTTTGTCTCTTTCAAGTTGCTGATGAGCGCACTGCATTCTTGTCTTTCGGTCAAGTCTTCTTACTCAAAATTCAGCTTCAGGACTTCTATCCAGGTGTCTATGCAACCATCAGATTCATCCTTATAACATCTCGCTTTCTTGAACACCCTTTTAGAGTTCTCGCTGCGCTCATTGGTCGTGGACAACCTTGTGAGAAAAACCTCCAAAAACGTGTTCAGAGGTTCAAATGCCGTGGCCACTGTCGTTGCATCCTGTGAATATCCCACTTGATCAGCCATCTCTGTTTTTGAGGCTCTGGAATGTTCTCTGGTGCTCTTCCTTGGTCCGAACGATTCCAATTTCTGAATTCACCTCTTTCACTAGCATCTGCGTCTCGTGTAGGTAGTTCGTTCGAGATCTTCCTACTGCCAGTAGGGCTTTCTCTGATTGTCTTGGAATTTCTCGGCCTGTTATCACCGGTGGCGTTGCTGGATGAGCTACCCCTTCCTCTTATTGATCCATAGGTCCTTCCTCTGTTTGGATGCTCGTTGAGGTTCACTCTTGGCTCTCTGCTAGCCTCTCTCGAGTGTGCTCCTCTATTCCTAGATTCTCTTCTGATTCCCAAGAGACCGTCCAATCTGTCCATGAGAGCCTGAGTGCGTGTTTCCATCATCTCATCTATCCTTGTATCGAGAGTCCCAAGAGTCTGCTCTTGTTGACTTCGAAGTTGCTCCAGAACATCTCTCAATCATTTCTCTCTTTCTTCAGCTTCCCGCTTCATTCGCGACAAGTTTGTGGCCAATTTTTCGTCCACTCTCTCCTTTAAGCTTTTGTCGTGACTTCAAGGCCTCTTCCATTGATGCTCCGTTGTCCTTCAATGGAGTCACTAGTGGTGGCGTCACCTAGTTCGTGCCAGGCAATTTTTTACTGATTGAAATTTGCGTTGTTCCTCACTGTCCTGAATTTCTTTCATAAAACAACTCTAATCCCCTTCTGTGGAACTCTCTTGACTGTTGTATTCCATCAATAGTCTTGTTTATGGTTCTGACCGCACCAAACCGATCCGAATAGCTAGTCTCCATGTTTGCGGATGCCTCGTTTTCATGAGTCGAAGTGTTTAGGCTTACTTGAGACTCAAAGTCAGCAATTTCTCCGTTGTCATCTTCTTCTTCTTGAATGTCTTCTTCATCACCTGATCCCGCTTTCAGATAAAACGGAAAAAAAATTCCCAAAGTGTTCTTGACTCGTTGAGAAAACAAGGAGAAGGTTGCTGACTTCTCTGTCAACCCATGCATCATGGTATTGTCAGTAGATGAGCCTCCTACTGCTGGATTTTCAGTCGAAATGTAAAACAGATCCGACATTTCCTCCCGATCAAGAATCCCGGTCGAAGTAGCGAAATCGTGGCCCTGTTCTACGGGAGAAGATTCTTTCGTTAACCTCCTATTCCCATTTCCTTCCGTTCCACTTGCTGTCCGATTCTCATCCAGACTACTTGTTTCAACCACCATTCTGCCTGAAATTGTCTTCCCCTTCTTGTTCCGAGGCTTCTCGGTCCTTTCGACAAAAGAATAAAAGATTTTTTATTGATTTTCTTTGTTTCTTTGGTATGAATTTCCTAGAGCTATCAATTAGCTTAGGAATCCTCGACTTGTCTAGACTCATATTACTCTATCGCTTTTTACTGCTCACACACTTGATTCTCTTGCTACCGTAATTGTTGTCTGACAACTGATAATTTTAACACAACATGATAATGTCCAAAAATTTTAACAAGAAAGTGACCGCGAATCTTAATAAGTTATCATAGTACAGCGTATATAAAATTTATCTGATGATGTCAATATCTTTAAAAAATAGTGCAGTCACCACCCAAGCTAGAACATTTATTAAGAAATAAAAATAAATTGTACTCAACTTGAACAAAAATTTTCAAAAATGTATATATGTATTGCAGTCAGTCGCATTTTGTTAGTCGAACTGGTTTCTAAAGAAAGAGTTTGCCCTGTCTATTGCACCCTGTCTATTGCACCCACCGAGTTCTGTGCTACCTATCTGCCTTCGGATTGCGGCTAGACCTACTAAAAGTCTCAAGGCAACCACTCTCCCGAAACAAACAGTTTTGGATTGGAATCCAAATAAATCAGTGTCGAATTCTGTTTTTGATTAGAACTAGAGTCGCGATTCTCCGGGTTTAGACCTGTTTTGCTTTTACTACGGTCTTTTCAGTTCTTTTTTAAGGACAAATTACCGGTGCAGTCACTGGTTTCCTGTCTTTCTTGGTCTGCCTATTTGTCCTAATATCCTAATTATATTCATTAAATGTCTTGCTTTTGCTTACGCACCTATTAGGATCCCTTCATGTGCATTCGTAAGAAAAAAATTGCAGACCCATCCGGATCGACATTCAGGGACCCTTCCGACTTGGCAAAACCGGACCCCTCCAAATTGGGACCCCTCCGGGTTGGCAAAATAGGACACATCGATTTGGGAACCGTCCTGATTGGCAAACAAGAGGACCCCTCCAAATTGGGACCCCACCAGATTAGCAAAAAACAGGATCCCTCCGAATTGGGACCCCTACGGATTGGCAAAAAATGACCCTTCCAATTTGTCAAAAAAGTATCCCGAGACCTTTTCGGATACGCTTGCAGAGCCTATTAAGCACAATAAACTAAGCAGGAAGGGCTCCAGACCCCTCCGGAATGAAGTTAAGCTGCTTGTATAACAGTTTCCCTCACTGTGAGGGGTCTTTGAACCTGCCTATTTCCGACTTGACTTTCGTTTTCTAGGTTCCCTAACCAACCTAAAATTGCCTTATTCAACCGCCGTTGCTACCTTTTAAGAGGGGTATAAGGGCTTTCCAAAAAAATACAAAAAGTGAAGGGTCTACTTCAAAAAACCAGTGGTTTTGCTAAAATCAATCTAAAAAAGTTCCTATGCTTATATTCTTCACAAAACAATTATTTTACCTCTAAGCCAACTTTATTGTTGTTCTAATGGTACCAAGATGAACTGGATTGGTCCAGCTATAAAGTAAAATAACTTTTGCCCAAGTTAAAAAATCTTTAAATTTATAGGTTCCATCTAACTTTTTCAGCAATTCTTGTCTTGTTGACCTAAAATTTATTGACGCGAGCTTGAAAGGCCAATGAGTTTCTGTTTCAATGCAAAAAACCCAATCTAAAACGTTTCAGTTGAAAAAATTTGCCAAAAACAGTGATATTTGGACCCCTCCATATTGATGAATCCACTAAATCAAAACTCTTTAAATTCTGTCGATTCACTAATATATGTTGTCTGAACAAAAAACTTTATCCCCCTAATTCAAAATTTTTCTTGTTTTATGGCGTTTCGTTTTTTCAGACATCACGAACAATCGGATTTCGATACCCAATTAGTTCCAATGAAGTCCGAACTAAACTCAACAGGTTCCTTCAACTAAATTGTAGAATTACGATGTATTCACTAACCTAGTGCTTTTTTGTTTCAAAACAAATCAATATCACGAAAATCGCAATTTGTGGGGGAGGGTTCAGAATATCACTGTCTTGACCCTAAGAACCGGTCTGTTTACGGCTTATTTTACTGAAACATGGCATAGAAATATTAATACAAGCAGCATAAACAGTAGTACTAACAGTATTTTACCCTTCCGGGTGCGTCCAGTTTCCAAATAAAGGTGCTTAACTCGGAATTTTGCAACTCGGTGGAGGGTCAATATAGTGCAGTAACTGCTGAGCCTCCCTATGACTGATATTGTACTTTCTGTAGTAAAAGGGATACAAAACTTGTTAACGATACCAACAGTCGATTGCCGTTGTCCTTGAGCCCATTATTGCTGCTCCTTGCACTGCTTGCCGAATCAGTCTTCCATTCTAATCCCTGGGCCCCTCCAGAATGAGCGCAAATTAGCCTTAACGTGCTTAAATACTCAAACAACCATACAGTACAGGCAGCAAAAACAGGCCACAACTTTGATCGTTACGATCCAGTTTGACTTAATTGCCTCTAATAAGAATATATTCAACAGCAGCATTAGGGAGGGTCAGATCACTTCTCTTCTGGGATCATGACTTCTTATGATTTTTTAATTTCTACTGTTTTTTATTTTTTGGCTTTTTCTTAGGTACTATACTACTTTTGATTAGTTTTTTGTATTCTTAAGTTTTTTTTGTCATATATCGCACAGGGAACGACGGAACGGCCGATCCCCCCACCCTTTATGGTACGTGAAGTTTCGGTCTCAACTAGGTGAAAAAATTAAATCAGGGAATCCGTAAGGCTATGCGATCCGAACCACCCTTCCGGCTCTTTGTTAAGGGCCTTACTTAGAGCATCCACTCAGCGCGGAGTGCTTCGTTAATAAGTCTGCCGATCATGATGTTAAAAAACTAACACACAAGAGCGCCATAAAAACATTCATGAAACCTTCGCCCGGAAGTACATACCGACGGAAAATAAAGCTGGGCCCTAAAGCGACTGTCTTTAACCGTCTCTACCAGAACCAGTCCATTGTTTGATTCATTAATATCGGGTCGACAAAGTCATCACTATTTAAGGCTAATAATCAAACCGCGCAAATTAACTTAGTTATATTCAAAAATAGTTACATCATGACTGGGTTTCACTATCTCTAGACCATGAGGTCACTCCTAAAAACAGGGCTTCTACATGTGGCAGTCGGTGATATTCTGAAGTTTCACCTTGATTTTGGGGGAAACAATAATATTTGAAAACTTCGAATCGACCACCTCATGCTCAAGTTTGCAGCGGAATCTGAAATAAAAAGTCAATAAAATCAGAAGATTCGAAATATAATTGCGGGAATATTAACCAAAAAGAAAGCTAGAGTAAAATTGCTTTTCGCAGTTTTACGAAAATAATCAATATGAGTAGACTTGTCTTGTTCCCGACAGAGAGCATTGCGAATTCCTACGAGAGTGCCATCGCTGGGCAAGAGAGAACCTCGTCTGGGCATGTAGACAAGTGAAGTTGCTCAAGGGTCCAAAACAATAATTTTCTTGAGTTAAAACTAGTTATTCCCTAAGACTTCCAGAGTTGCTTTACTGGTATAATTTACTTAATTCATGTGAAATGTTTTAGAACATTGCAACTTCTTACGAGAGTGCCATCGCTGGGCAAGAGAGAACCTTGTCTGGGCATGTAGATGACTGAAGCTGCTCACTGGTCCAAAACAATAAACTTCTTGAGTTAAACAAGTTATTCCCTAAGACTTCCAGAGTTGCTTTACTGGTATAATTTACTTAATTTGAGAGTCGCGTCACTATGTGAAAACTTAATTTAATTTCACACAGTTATGTTGAGATAAGGTGGGCTTCAGGTTGATCCATCTGAAATGGATCAAAGGTCCACTGGCCAATAAAAACCAATGGTATACTTGAATTCCCAAACCTGTTTTTAACGGCGTTCGCGTGATATAGGTATTTAGAGACCTAGCCATGGGGGCGTTTTTATTTCTAGAGTGTGGGGTATTTTGGTAGTGGCCTTTTAGCTAAAACCCGATTTTGTAGTCCCAAGTCTTAAGCGAAACTACTTGGCTCCGACAAAACGAGGTTCAAAAACCCAAGAGATGGTGTCCCTGATCCTTGAGCCAATGGTTATAGGGCCTATATTTTTCAACCTCACATGTGACATAAGCGGACGACTGTAACATTCCAAATCAATTTTTTATTTTTCTAACTGCTTAGTTCAGCCTTGTCTGTTTTCTTTCTCGATAATCGCTCATCTGAATTTCGCGGTTTTTCAGTTGTCGCGAAATTCCAAGGTCGTGACGTGTCTTCCCTTTTCAACGAGTTTTTGTAAATTATTTTGTCACTACAGATTATTCTCTTCAAATTTGTTCAATTGGACGATTAACACCATTAGTCAATTAAAACATCAAATCCTCCCACTGAACTATTCCAGATAAAGTTTCAATTTTTTTCTGACGTAAATTTCAGGTCACCTTGGTCGAATGTCACATTTTCAATTACTCTGATTTGATTATTTGAACGAACGCAGCGGTTATAGAGGAGTAGCACGTTTTTTCTGATCTTCTGGGATCCAAAACTGGCTCGTTGCATCCCGGAGCAGGCAGTAATTAAGTGCAGCATTGCGTCTCCACGTGAGAAGCAGAGAAAAGAGCTTTCACGTTTATCAATGTGCTTGTCGCAAATCCTATATTTTTCCAATTCACCAATTCCAAGTTTCACAACACCAGATTCACTGGATTTTGAGCACAGGATAAATATCTGGTTCCGCAATTCCAAGATTGTACACCCCCGGATTCACTGAGACCAAAAAAGGGTGGAAAGGATCTGAAAATTTGATTGGGACTGAGATCAAATATTTCAACAATTCCTAAAAAATCGCCGCGACTTCGAGGTTTTACGCCTCCAGATTCTTTGGAAAACATAAAAAGTCAAGCATGAGACCTGCACTTACTCAAGTGCTTTTTGATTTTCCTTCTCCTGGTTTTCGTTTTCTAATCTTCCTTCTGTCTTTTCGCCTTCTTTTGTTCGCCTTCTTTTTTTTGTTCTTTTCTGATGAATGAGATTTCGAAAAGTTTTTCTGTTATTCAGCCTCGTGAGTGTTAATTTCAGGTCGATCGCAGTTTGGGTGTGAACTTTGATGAGCTCGTACAAAATATTAGTGTTCGACTTTTCCTTTCTCAGAAATAGGTTTCTCCGAATTTTAAAGTAAGATCGAGAGATCAGGAGGCCCTTGTCTTCGTGTGTAGACAATCGCTTTAAAATCTGATTTCGAATGAAATTTTTTTGAATGTTGATAAGTTTGGGAAAATTTAGGGTCGGTATTTATTCTGGGTTGCACAATAATTGCTGGAGTGGGTTGTAATACTGTTGCTAATAATATCGTGCCAGATGGCAATACCCTTGCGGCGTAGAAGTATAACCCTGTTTCTGAATGGATTTTGGACGATCTTGAGGAGATTCCCAGATTTGGGATTCAAGTATAGACCGCGGATAAAACAAGGTTGTTGTCGGAAAACTTTTTTTCGCTATACTTCAGTGATTGTGTCAAATTTTAAAGACAACTAGCTCCAACTATGTAAATCATAAGGGGTCACAGCACGGCCACCCCGGTTTTTGTTTCTATTTTGTTTAAGTTTATCACAAGAGTCAAGCTTTAAGCTTGGCTTTGGGAACGTTCTGTTTTCTTTCTAGAGTTTTCTTTCTTCTCGGGGGAGTTTTGTAGTTGCTTTTAAGCTCTTACGATCAAAATGTTCCATTGCTGTATCTTGTATTTGGCAGTCAGTTCCTCTGGCTTCAACTATTGGATAAAGAGTCTATCCTTATTAGTCTCATATGTGACTTGATTGCACGACTGTTACAGTCCTGAGGGACTATGCTTTCCAGGACAGGTTTTCGATTTTTCTTTTATTTACATTGTTTGTTCGAGTGTAGAGGTGTGGAGGGACAGTTAACTTTTGGATGAAGTAATCATCAATGAAAAACAATTGATTTGAGCATAAAAACATGTTTCGATCCTGCAAAATGCAATTAATCGTCCGACTTGAAGCTCTATTTAAATCTTCGATGTTTTTTGATTGTGAAATAGTAGTGGTAGTACAAGATTTAGGGACAGTTCTCACGGGTTTGCACCAAGATTCAACTTCAACAGTTTAGTTTAATCTTGTTTTTGATAGTACAGTTTCCACACCCGGATTTTATTCTCCATGTGAAAATTAAGAAAAACAAATATCAGATGAGCTTTACCTCACTGAAGAGATCACTTTGAAAAAATTTTCTGAGCTAGAAATAACAAAATCAAGGTAACTAGATTATCTGTAGCCACGGGTTCTTAATGAAAATTGCAATGAAATAACCAAAACTTTGAATTCAAAATTTCAAAAATCATGGGAATTTGGTAAAATTCCTGAGAACTGGAGACGTGCAAATGTCACGGTATTACATAAAAAGGACTCAAAGAACGCTCCAAATATTTATAGATCAGTCAGGCCAATATCAATATGCTTCGAAGTTTAGAAAAAATTCTGTTTAGAAAAATGTTTTGTTACCTTGGTATGAACAAAACGATATCGAATCAATAATTTGGAATTTCACCAGGCCGATCGACAACACTTCAATTGATGAGAGAATTTGATGACTGGACAGCAGAGTTACACAAAGGCAATGACGTCGATGTTATCTATATTGACTTCACAGAAAATTTTTGGTAGTGTCCCCTATAGAAAACTACTGAACATCATCTCCAGATATGGAATCAGAGTCAAAACTCTGGACTGGATAACTGCCTTCTTGTTGAAACAGCGAGTAGTAGTGAACAAAAGTCACTCATACTGCGTTCCCGTCATCAGCGGAGTCCCTCAAGGACCGGTACTATGACCAACACTGTTTGTATTGTACATCAACTCCATGACAGACGGAGTCACCTCAAATATATTTGTTTATGCTGATGATGCAAAAATTAACAGACCAATTAGAACCGATGAAGAAATAGACAAACTGCAGACTGATCTGAATCGACTATCAACGTGGTCCAAAGGAAATTTAATGAAATTTACCTTACAAAATGCCACAAAATAATAATATCGGGAAGAACGAAGACGACAGAAAGAAATTATACATTGGATGGCAAAAATATCTTGAGCAATGTACAAAACGAGAAAAACCTGAGGGTTATCATTGACTCCAAATTATCTTTTTGAGAACACATTGCTAAGACAACAAAGTTAGCTGAAAGTATGGTTGCAATTATGAAGAAAAGAGTTTTGAACTTAACGGAAAAATCAGGGCGGCGACTCTCTACAAAACCTTGATGAGACCGCAATTAGAATACGCTGATCAGTCATGAAACCCATTCCTGAAAAAAGATAAAGTAGCGATTGAAAACGTTCAGCGAAGGGCAACCAGACTAATCCCAAGCTAATGCAAATTAGCATACTATGAAAGATTGAAAGTTTTGAAGCTTCCTACCCTGGAGTTCAGAAGAAAACATATGATAGAAGTGTATGAAATCTTGAACTGTGTTTATGATGTTACAGAAACTGAAGAAAAGCTTAGAATAAATGAAACAAATTCTCGTGAAAATCGGGAAAATTGATGACATGAAACTCACGAACTTGTTTACGAAGTAGCTTGTTCATTAAAGCAGCCATTAACGACTGGAACTCACTATCAGAGTATTCAATTTCCGGCGTTCGCACCAACTTGTTCAAATTGAGTCTGGATAAACTCTGGGAAAACAATATGTATGATACATCCTTTCTGGAATGAAGAATTGGACGTCCACAGAACGCGCAGAACAACAGAGGCTGAGAAGCATATGGATCAGAAATTATCTGTGTAACTCTGTATGTTCATTTATTTCCTCTTAGTAGTGTCTAATAAAGAAGTGCCAATAGATTTTTTTCAAGGTATCCTCGTTATGTTCGTTGCCAAAACTAGGGTACCTTCGTGATACGTATTTAAAGAGAAGTTTCGTTCATCGGAAAAAAGTTGTCATCGGTTTTCATCAATTTTGATTTGTACAGCCTGTATTCTCATTTTTGAACTTGTCTAGTGTTTCCTTGCGAATCAATATTTTCTAATCTTACCTCTTTATCGAAATCACATTTTCTCCTTGACAATTGAAAAAGAAGATCATGCATGTCGAAGTATAGACTGACTGGAAGTATTCTTAGGGAAAGGAGGCGGTTACGGTAATTTATGTTCGATCATAATACCCATTTTGTTGCATAGTGTTGGACTTTTTCAAACTCTTGGAGGTTTGGACACCACGCTTGAATTGCGTATGTTGCTGTCGGTACTACGTACCCAGTATACGCGTTCAACTTAGCCTCAATGGTAGGCCAAAGTAAGGTTTCTTTTAATTTGAAAGAGTGCTTTCGTTGCCTTTCTGAAGCGTATCTGACAATGTTCAGCCCAGTTTAGGTACTGAGGCACAATTAGCCCTAGGTCACTGATGCACAACTGAAACTCGACTGGCTCCAGAGGATTGTCCATGAGATACACGCTCATTGTTTCAAACTTATAAGTAAACGATTGCCAGCTTTTCAAAAGTTTGAGTAAGAAAACATCGAAGTTGAATTAAAACCTAGAACGGAAAAGCTATTTGTTTATCAAACATATCATGGTTATAATAATCAATATTAATCATAATCATAATAAAGTGAATTCTTGAAAAGCAAAGCGATTGTATGTCCTATATAGTCAGGTAAAATTTCCATTAGATAATTTGTGATTCGACTAGGTTTACATAAACATAAAAAAATCCAAGAGCAACTGTTAGAAGGATTCTAAAACTTTGAAAAGAACCTGCACATTAAATTGAGAATACGTACTTTGAGCCCGTCGGGATTCGACTCATTTCCACAGTGAGTTTGCCCTAAAACAACTTTTGTACCAAAAAGTTCCTCTTTGGAATTCCCGTTGGATTTTTGGTAAACTGAACGGGTTGGAACGTGAATTCGGATCAAAACGGCAAAAGGGTTCCCACTCAATGTGATACTGCCCATCATTCATTCTCGAAAAAAGTAACAGCTCCGTCAGCACCTGGAAAAAAAATCACGGCAGAACACCAAGTTTAATGAGAGTTCATCATTTAATTGGTTCAATAACCATCTAATAATTTTTTTGTTGAAACTTGAACCATCTTCATATCTATTTTTCAGGCTGTCCAGCAAGGTGATGCATATAAATTAACAGGCACAATGGTTGACTTAAAGACATTCAGCTTACTTTGGACAAATAAATGAGACCAGCAATTCCGTTTGAATAGATAACTTAAACTTAAATCTGAATAAATTTTTGCCTGTTGGTGACAGGTCCAGTTTAAATCATTCGACACGAGTAGACCGAGATCTTTAAGTGAAGTTACATTTGCTAAGACAATAGTATCGAGATCAAATGATATTTGCTTTTTGACGAAAAAAGATAAAGCTGAGCATTTCCTGGCGTTGAAAAATTAGTAGTTGCTTTCGCTCCAAGATCGAAGAGCCTGAATGTCAGAGATAAGAAAATCAAATTTATATTAAAATTTATATTATGTTATAATTTCAAGTCGTCGGCAAATAGAGACAATGAAGCATGGCATAGTGCTGAAAGATTTGATATCGTATTTGTGAACCTGACCAAAACATGATAAAAACTATAGTACAGTAGATCGTCTGGGCATGAAACTAAACTTGTTTGAATGACAAATAACATAGAAAACTGGAAACAAGTAGTTAAACATCAGCTTCTCGAAAGCTTTAGATAACACGTTCAAAATGGGAATAGGTCGATAATTAGTGATTTCGTATTTGCTTTCATCTTTATGAAAAGGCGTTATGATACCTGTTTCCATGCGGATGGAAAGACGCATAAACGAAAACTATTGCGAAACAAATTGAACACTTAAGAATGAATCTCATTGGCAGATTTTTTCAAAACAAGGGATGGCAAACCGTCAATGCCTCAGTTCCTAGTAGTAACTAAAGACTGGAGTTCAGTTAAAACTTCGAGTTTGGTAACAACGAATTCATTGTTAGAGAAAAACGGTTCCGTTGTCAGTGACAATAGAAGCGAAATAGTCATTGAAAAAGTCAAACTTTGCAAAATTGACAGTGGCTTCCAAAGTTTCCCATCTCATGGTACAAGGGAAGCGTCTTAAGCTCATGAAAAATTTAAAAATTTTTGATGGTATTACAAGCTGAAAACACTTTCGCCACATATTCGGCCTCTATGTGAATGCGAGACGCTAAGCGTATTGAGACGCTTCAATTCATTTGAGATTGAGGGCATAATGCAGGGAGCCAAACTTTGCCGATGTCTCGTTCTCAAGCGGGGTACTCTTATTTAAGCTGTTAAAACGCGAGGTATACCAGGTTTTGATCATCACGTTTCTTTTAGAATAACAAGTTGCGTGGAAGGGTTTATTCAGTAATAGTTTTGTCAGTAATGAAAAGTCACTTCTACAATAAATCAGGTAACTTGAATTCGTTTCATCCTCCAATGAATCACGTAGATGGGTTTTCAGAACAACGGTAATACTACTGATCGGTTAATCAGATATATTAAAGATTGTGGAAAGAGAGTCAAGTCGATAGATATCAGTAAAAATTTCAGCCTTGTTAACTAAAACAAGGTCAAGCAGGTTCGCGGAAGTTGTCTGGAAAGTCACCAGTTGGCAAAATTTTTGTTAAATTTCGGAGAAATGACCTCTCACTTTACAAAGAAGTCATTTCCCACTTTTTGGTTCAAAACAAGAACATGATTGGATATCGCACGATGTCACGCGATATTGCGCGATGTCATATCACGAGATCAGATCTCAACAGGCGGTTAATTTTCCATATTTATAGACATTGGTTTGCTACACTTTTATTGCTCTCTAATTAAACTGTTGATTATATCTAGTTTTGCTGCCAACCTGTGAAAATTTATGGGCCCAGCTGCTAAAATACAAGCCAGAAGTCAAGATTGACTGACTTAACAAAAAAAAATTTTGAGAGAGCAAGCTTTAAATTGTTGACACAGTAAAAGTCACAAAAAAAAGACAACCGAGGAAAAAACCAAACTGGGAGATAGACAACAGAGCAATACAAAGAGTCATTGAGACAGGGCATTAAGACAATTGAGTGATCAGTGAACTTTGGAGTCACAACGAAAGCTGAAAGAAGCACACGAGAGAAAGAGATACACACACACACACATATAGAGAGAAAGAGAGAGAGAGAGAGAGAGAGAGATGGAGAGAGAGAGAGAGAAAGAGAAAGAAAGAGAAACAGTGATAGATAAAAACTGACAAATTGTTCAATTTGATAACTCAATTGATGTGGTGTTTTATATAAATTTGTAGATAATTGTTGTTACTTGGGTAATCCGTCGCTGCGAGATCTGCACTCGAACCTGATTTAAAGAATGGAAGTTCCACAAAAAAACACTCCAAAATTTCTATTTTGCTAATTTATTTTGCTATGTATGAAGTCTGTGAAGTAACCTTAGCTTTGCTAAATCGTTGACGTGTTATTTAGTAAGCTTAGCGTTGGTTTTGGATCAAACTTAGGTAATGAGATACATGATTACTTATATTATCCGCTGCGATATATTTGCTGATTTGTTATAGACTGAATTTTTGTCATTGAAATGTACGTGAAACATAAGGTATTTGTTCAGAGCAATACCGTTAAGGTGAAAAATGTCTAAGTCAGAGAGCATAGTGTTTTCAGGGAAAGATGAAGATTTTTTGTATTTTGCAGAGCAATTTGAGGCTAGAATTTTTCATCTTGAACTGAATAAAATTATCAATAGAGAACTAGATGAGAAAGATTTTGCACCCCTTGTTAGGATTGATGCTACTGTAGAACAGAGAGTGGCAACCTTAAGAAAAGGGAGAGAAATTTTAGAAGAAAAAGAATTGCATGTTTGGTATGAGTTGGTGCAATGTTTAGTCAAAAATCTGTTTTGTTTTCAAGACCCTATAAAGGCAAGGGAAGTAAGGCTTGGAAAATTTTGTGCAAAAGGTTCAAAAGCGCCGAGAGACCTAGACTGCAGCAATTAATTTCAGTTTTAACTTCGATAAGAATAAAAGCTAATGAGAGTGTAGTCGATTATATCACTAGAGCTGAAGAGTTGCAGCATAATTTAGATGAAGTAGACGAAGGGCTTAAGTGAAAATATGTTTGTGTCAATCATTCTTAAAGGCCTACCAAAAGAGTTCGATACGCTTTGTACTTTGGTTAAGTTTAGCAAAGATGATAAGAGTTTGAACGAAATTAAAAAAGACTTGTTAAACTTTGAAAGTGATCTGAACTTGGAGACTGAACTTGAATGAGAAAGAGGAGACTGAACTTTCGTTTATTTCTAGAACAAAGTCATGTTTTAGGTGCAATAAAACAGGACACATAGCAGGTCATTGTAGATCTAAAGTAGTGAATAAGGTAAACCAGTCATCTAGTGATAGGCCTCCTGTGAAATGTTTCAGTTGCTTAGAAATAGGACATATAGATAGGGATTGTAAGAAGGAGTTTGAGGTAAAAAGCGTGAGAAAAGACCAGCAGTTGGCTGAAACAAATTAAACTTAACTTAGCTTTTACAACTCGGCCGAGAGAGTCGACGGTGACCTAGTTATAGATTCAGGCGCAACTTGCAGAATGATAAAGGATAAGAATTTATTTGTTGAGCTTGACCAGAGTTGGCAAGAGTTGAGTTTTTTGTGAAAGATTCTCAAAGAAATTTGAAAAAAGTTTGAATGAGTGATTGTTTCTATGTACCAGAAAACTCAGAAAATTTAGTGTCCGTCTCACAACTTACTAGAGTAAGCTAAAGAAGTTTTTGGAGAAAATTCATGTATTGAGCAAGGAAATGGGACTGTTTATCCACCTAGTGAGCGAGGTACCTTTTCATTTGGAAAATAATAGGATTTGGAAATCACAAAAAATTAAGTTTTGAAAAAGTGGAAAACAATTGTTCAGAGTTCAGAGTCAGTAAGACTTGTTTTTGCAGAGAAACAGAAGAGAAGATTTTTAGTGAGCAAAATGAGAACTTGATAAAAGACGATGATTTAAGCAAAGAAGTTGAGATGAAAAATGAACCTAGAGCCCATGCAAAATCTAAAACGTCATTAGTGTGACATTCGACCAGAATGGACGAAAATGCAATTTCGGATTATTAGCAGCTAAACTTTCCGAATTAGCAGTTTTGGAGGATTAACGGTGTTATTCGGGCGATTGAAGGAATGGTGAAGGCTAGAATATTCTGGTGTTTTAAATTTTTAAAATTTCAAACGATGACGTCATATATCTGAGAAACGTCAAAATCGGCCATTTTGGAAGAAATCCAAAATAAAATAGAACAACAATAGTTGCGACGGCGACAACAACGATAATCGCGGTTAAAAACAACAACGAGAATTGAACGAACAGCTGAGTTAGCAGATACTTTTAGCTTCCCTATTATGTCCTGAATTGAATTTATTTAACATCTGATTTCATTTTCTGACGATGAGAAGCTAGGAGTTAAGGGAAAGGGTTGATCCATCTTCGATGGAGATGATGATTTTTATCTACTGAACAAAAACAACAGTAAAATAAGTATTAGTAGCCCTGTTTTTAGGAGTGACCTCGTGGTCTGGGGATACTGAGACCCAGCCATGAGCTCACTACTTTTGCATGTAATTAAGTTAATTTGAGTGTTTTGACCGAAGCTGAAAGCAGTAACGTTTTTGTTGACCCGATGTTAGAAAGACCACCAAAAGAACTGGGTTTGGTAGAGACGGTGAAAAGCATGTAGAGCTTAGTTTGGACGCTGGCCAGTCGTTTTATAGCTTGGCTTTATTTTTCGTCGATATGTACTTCCGGGCGAATGTTACATAGATGTTTTTATGGCGCTCCTGGGTGTTATTCTTTTTCAACATCATGACCGGCAGAACCGTTAACAAGCACTCCACGCTGAGAGGTTTGTGACCAAAAACACTTAAAGATATATAAAAAACCAAACAAAAAGTAGTATAGTACCAAGAAAAACAAAAAACATAAAAAATAACCAAAAAAACCAAAAACAGAAAGAAAAAAAATTAAGTAGAAATCATCCCCCAGATAAGATGTGATCCGACCCTCCCGTTTGTTGTTGATAAATATATTGTTGTTACTGCCATTTATATCAATCAGGATAGTTACGATCATTTTTGTGGCCCATTTGTGAGGCTTGTACTGTAGGGTTATTTGAGTATTTAGGCACGTTAATGCTAATTTGCGCTCAATCCGGAAGGGTCTGCTGATTTGCGATCAATCCGGAGGGGTCTCGGGATTAGTGAAGAAGACTGACCCGGCAACCATCACAAGAAGTGACAAGAAGGGGCTCAACTACAACAACAATCGACTGTTGGGCATCGTTAACAAGCTTTGTATCCCTTCTGGTACAAAAAACAAGATAGTAATCTGTGGTGGCTCGACAGTGCTGCACTGTAGTGACCCTTCACCGAACTGCGAATTTCCGAGTTAAGCACCTTAGTTCAGATATTGAACAAACCCGGAGGGGTATAGTATTATTAGTATTTTTACTTATTTAGCCTATATTAATACTCCTGTATCGTTTTTCAGTGAAAAACACAGTAAGTGGACCGGTTTTTATGGTCAAAACAACGATATTTTGACACCCCCACAAATCGCGATCTTTGAGATATCGATATTTTTTGAAACGGAAAAAAGCGCTGAATTAGTGAGTTACATCATAACTGTGCTAGTATAATAGGTAGAACCGGTTGAGTTTAGTTCAGAAGTGGTTGGAACTATTTTGGTACCCAAAAACCGAATTTTAGCAATTTTTGAAAAAACGACAATTTTTTTGAAATTTTTGAGTTACGACAGTAAAAATAGTTGTTCGGACAACATCCACCAGTGAATCGACAGGTTTTAAAAACCGTTTGCCGATAACCTTCCGGGTTACAGAGAAATCGAACTTAACGTGTTTGATTCAGTGGATTCATCAATCCGTAGGGGTCCAAATAGCATAGTTTTTAAGAGAGAAATTTTTGACTTTAGAGAAAAGGCGTTTTGGTTAATAACTTTGGAACTACTGGACAGATCCAGTTGATCTTGGTACCATTAGATCAAAAATTAGCTGAGCTTACTAATAAAAACATCAGTTAACCAAAACAGTAAGCGTGAAAATTGTTTAAGATTGTTTTTAACAAATTCACCAATTCGGGAAGGAAGAAACTTCACGTTTTAAAAAAAAAATTTTGGAAAACACTTACACCCCTACCAAAGAGTAGAAACGGTTGAATAACGCAAGTTTACGCTGTTCTAGACACAAAGGGAAGGCTAAAGGCACAAGAAAACCTTAGTCGAGCGGAAATTAGGCTAGTGATAAGACCCTTGAGCGTTAGGGTGAATCGGCGAATAAGAGGCTTAACTTCAATCCGGAAGGGTCTTGGGAAGGACGACACACCCTTCCTAGTTGATTCAAACAGCATAATAGCATCGGAGAACGTATCCGGAAGGGTATAGGTTGGACTTTAGAAAGCCTCTGAGAAGCTATTTTTACGAACTCGGAGGGGTCCCAATCCGGAGGGTTCTAAATTTTTACAAAAACGGAGGGGTCCCAATCCGGAGGGGTCTAAATCTCTACAAAATAGGAAGGGTCCCAATCCGGAGGGGTCGCAAGTTTACCAATCCGGAGGGTCCGATTTTTGTCAATCCGGAGGGGTCCCAATTTTGACAATCCGGAGGGGTCCGATTTTTGTCAATCCGGAGGGGTATTATTTTGTCAAAACTTAAGAAGACAACAGAATAGAAAGTAGTTAAGGTTATTAGGTTTTTAAGAGATAGGCTGGCAACCAATAACTGCACTTGTAACTTGCCTTTTGTAAAAAACCGAATCAAAACAAAACAGGTTTAAACTCGGACATTCGCGACACTAAGGCTAAATTGATCAAGAGGGTGTAACTCATTAGTGTGGACTCAAATCACAAACGTTTTTGGGAAAAGTGACTGCACTGAGAATTTTAGTAGGTCTAGCTTGGGCAGTCTGAAGGCAGATAGGTAACACAGGACTCGGTGGGTGCAATAGACGCCCACTTGAGAAAGTTACTGCCTTCAAGTTTTGTCTGTTTGATACAGCACCAAGCAGGGAAAGCTCTTTCTTTGTATACAAGTTCGACTTGTGTACTGCAACTGACTAAAAGTACAAAACACATACGTTTTTCATAGAAAATATTCAAATTTATTTTGTCAATTTTGGTTTTAAATCAATAGTATTTGTGCTTGATTGGGTAGTGAACACACTATCTTTTAAATAGACTGATATCATCATACTGTGCTAGCTTCACATCTTACAACTTATAATCGATTATTGTGAATAAATTGTATATACGCTGTTCCGTGATAACATGCAAGGATTCATGGTCACTATTTACTAGAAACTTTTGGAATTTATTGTGTTGTGTTATTATTATTAGTAGTCAAATCAAAAGGACACTAGCAATCGAATTGAGTGTATAGGTAGTAAGAAGTGGTAAATTGAGTATGAGTCTAGATAAGTCAAGGATACCTAAACTAGGCGATAGCTCCAGGAAATTCATACCTGAGAAACAGAGAGGAGCAATGACCGACCCTTTTGTGGAAAGGATCACACGAACCCGGACCGACAAAGGGGAGACGGTTTCAGGAAGAATGGTTGAAACCAGGAGTCAAAAATCCTCAGAAGAGCGAAAAATATGCTAGAAGTGAAGGTCCATCCGGACCAAGCCATGGACGAGAACCAGGAAATTCATGGACCGGAGGGGAGAGGAAACAAAAGGCTGGCGAGTGAATTTACTCCGGTAGAACAAGGCCAAGATTTTTGCCACTTCTACCGGGACACTGGACCGAGAGGAGATGTCGGAACTGTCCGACATCTCTACTGAAATTGTGGCAATTAAACGATCTCCCACAGACAGCACCATGATGGCAGGCGTGACGGAGAAACAGGCAACGTCCACATCGTTTTCAGAAAGAGTGAGGAGCATTTTCGGAAACATTTTTCCATCCAACATGGGAGTGGGTACAGGCGACGAAGGTGAATCCCAGTAAGAAGAAGAGGACGATGAAGAGCAAGCTGACTTTAGATCTCAACAGCCTCAATAGTTCGACTCAAGAGAATGAAGCATACACCGACAGAGGGACTGGTACCATGGACCAATTTGGTGTAGTGAGGACAATAAGCAAAACCACAAACACATCAGGCCAGTCAAGAGACTTTGTAAGTATGACGAATTCGGAAATTCGAACTGGGGAGAATAAAAACACAGGGCTAAGCAACGCACTGGCGGATCCAGAGGTGGATAATGAAAAGACGTCGAGGCAGAGAATCAAAGCCCGAATCTCGACTAGCACCAAGCTACCTGGAATCGACAGGGTGGCACCGCCACTTGTGACGCCACTAGTGGATAACAGAGCATCAATTGAAAAAGCCTTGAACAACATAGTGGGCAGCATAGGAGAGCAAAATAAACAGATGTCCGTAAGAATGAGTGAACTAGAGAGAGCAGTCCACGTTGAATGAGAAAGTCTGCGGGAGGAAATAAACCGCAATAGACAAGAAATTGGTAGAAGCGAAAAACGCTTGAAGGAAAGAACGGACGAACACATAGTGAAGAACTTGTCGCGAATGACAAGAGAAGCGGAACAGAGAGAGTTACGATTAAGAGAAGACATGGAGAAGTTGATAACTCAGTAAGAGCAGTCTCTTGGGACTCTTGACACAAAGATACATGCGATGATGGAGAGGCGAACTCAGGCTATTATGGACAGGTTGGACGGGTTACTAGGCAACAGGAGTGGACCAAGAGAAGGGGAACCGAACTCGGGAGGTCCCAACAGGGAGCCGAGGGTGAACTTCAATGACCAACAAAATAGGAGAAGAACATATGGATCCACTAGAGGTAGGGGCAGTTCAGCAGGCTATATAACAGGGGATAATAGAACATGGGGCCCAAACTTCAGAGGAAGTTCAACTGGCAAAAGACAGACTTCAAACGAACGACCGACGCAAGGCACACATGCGAGTGGGAGAGGTGATTCCAGGAAAGGAGTCATGCAAGCCCAGGGATGAGTCATGCGAGCCAAGGAAGAAACAATCCCGGCGATTCGGATAGAAGGGATGTACCAAATACAGAACCCTCATCAGGGGGCGATGATACTTAGGCGGGGCATTCAAGAGATGCTACAGCAATGGCCACAGCCTCTGAACCCCTAAACAGGTCTTTGGAGACATTCCTCACGAGGTTATCTAGAACCAATGAACGTAGTGAAAAGTCCAGAAGAGTCTTTAAGAAACCATGATGCTACAAAGACGAATCTGATGGCTTCATTGATACCTCGATAGAGGTGATGAAACTGCATTTTGAGGCTGTGCGCTCACCATTAACTTGGAAGGGACAACCCTAAACTGTGTGATGGCCAAAAAGCAAAACCAGCGGGACACAGCTGAGAAAATCTTTGAAATCTTGTTGAATCGTTTTGGATCAGGGGTGCAGGGGCACCAGGCAATGATGCGCTTCGAGAAACGGAGGCAACGAGATGATGAGACGATAGACAAGTTTCTAGACGATTTGGAGATGCTAAGAAGGCGCAGCCAACCGGACGAGTCGAACAGGAGGATGAACCTAGCAGTAGCCTCAAAATTCATCGATGGTATGAAGAATGATGAACTTCGAAAAATGTTAGCAACACATAACACACCACTCTCAACCAATGCGCCAACACCAGAGGAGTTGAGACTCAAGTCAAAGGAATATCTTTTGCTGAAGCCTCCATCGAGATCTGGATATTACAAGAACAATTATGGCACTTTTAACAACGGACCAGCAAACCAAGGGAACAATTGGTATAAACCGAGGTACGATATGGACAAGAGGCGCTCTTTTGCAAATTGCTCTTCGATGGACCATCATGTGTCAGCATGCCCAACTTACAAACAGGGCATGAATGCAATAGGCTTTAGCCTCGAGGACAGAGATGCGTCAGAAGTCAATCATGAAGATTTCATGAGAGGAGTAATTGCGAAATTCGACCCGAGGTGTTTCTTTTGCAACTTGGAAGGTCATTTTAAATCGGATTGTCCGCAATTCTGGGATGCTGTCAAGCATCAAGCATCCAAGGCATGAGGAAGCTTTATCGGGTGTGAAAGCCAGCAAGGCGCGCAGAAAAGATAAACAGCAAGAGCTCGCAACGAAGAAGATGCAAGCGGTAACAGAAGAGACATGTGAACCGGAACCGGTGACTGCGGCTGACGACTTCAAGATTGATTATAGGGCAGCCGCGAGGGATGCTCTAAATAGGGTGCAGCAGGAACTGGTAACGAAAGAGATCGAGCAAAAAGTGAAGCTCGAACTGGAAAATGAGAAACTACAGGAGAAGCTGAATACCTTCGAGGCAACAGAAGTCGAAGAAACAAAAGCACCAAGTAGTTTGAGCATGAAACTTAATGTGATCTCCGGGCAGAGGTTCGGTATGGTGCCACAAGGAAGCAAATACAGTCAATAATCTCGGAGCAGGACACCAGTTAGTCAGAAATCTGAGTGAACCATCAGAGTTCACTTTGATGCATTTGGACCCATATGCAGATTATCTGAGGCAGGTGGAGCCACGCACTGAGTCGAGAGCTGTGCGAGCACTACTAACCACGGGTGACCCTCGCATAAAGAAGCTTCATGGGCGCTACCTGGAAATCTATGAACCGTATCAAGTGATGCTGAACGTAGATAGAATCAGTTTCTACACTAGAACAAATTTAACAACAGACAGTGACCAGATAGGACAGATCTATTTGGGTGAGGAGGAACTCAAAGTCCGCAGGATAGGCCATGACGGCATGATGGAGCAAGACGCAGTACACATTGGATTCGAATCAGATGTGACTGCACATCTGCTCGACACCAACGGAAAGAAAATCGGAGTCACAGGGCTTCTGGACACAGGAGCGGTAGTGAGTGTGATGCCGATAAAGACTTGGGAAAGAATGGGCTTCACGAGGGAAGATCTAATTCCGACGAATCTCCGACTGGCTGCAGCCAATCGAGGAGCGATTTACGTAGCCGGAAGAACGCCAATAACCTTGGATTTACTTCACCACATTGGACTTAGGTTCTGCCTTCTGGCAGGTCCCTCTGCGAAAGAAGGACAGAGAGAAAACCGGATTCGCGTGTGAATTGGGGTTGTACCAGTGGAAGAGGATGCCCTTCGGCTTGTGCAACGCAACGGCCACTTGTCAAAGACTGATGGCTCAGGCTTTGACCAGAGTGACAAAGAAGTACGGGAATCTTGTGATGTGTTACGTGGATGACGTAGTCATAGCAACACCGACCCTGGAAGACCACATTGATTGGCTCGATGAGGTCTTTGGATGCATGAAAAGAGCAGGCTTGAAATGCAAACCATCGAAATGTGAAATCCTTAGGGATTCGATCAAGTACCTAGGAAGAATGGTAGACAGGCATGGTGTGAGGCCGGACCCGGAAGCGGTAGAAGCTGTGTTGACATGGAAGGCTCCCAGAACAGACACACAGCTCATGAGCTTCCTAGGGTTGTCCAACTTTCACCGTGAGTTCATAAAAGGATATGCAGACAAGGTGTATCCGATGCAGAAGCTGATGCGTAACAAAGGAAAAAACTCGAATGGAGCGATGAAGCTCAAACGGCATTTGAGAACCTAAAGCGGGAACTGTGCGAAGCGCCAGTGCTAAGCATGCCTACTGAAAAGGGCAGGTATGTTCTTGACACAGACGCATCAGTAGTAGCCATCTCGGGAAAACGAAACTGCATCAGGAGCAAGAATGGAATGGGAGAACCGTTCTTCGTCCCATTGCATATGGCAATAAGGTGTTAAGTGACACTGAGATGAAATATGGTGCACCAAAAGCAGAAATGTTTGCAGTAGTTACATTTGTGGAAAAGTACCCCGCGCATACTTAGGGAGCGCTCACTTTAATTTACGCGTGGACAACAGGGCGTTATCCTGGTTGAAGACATACCCGATGGATCAGAATTATATCGGAAGATGGATAGTGAGATTAGAAAGCTACCACATGATAATCGAGCACAGGATGCGTGAAAAACACCAGAATGCTGACAGCCTTAGCAAGAAAACCGATGAAAGATTGGAACAGAAGCAAGCCAATCAGGCAGAAATAAGGGAAGAATTCTTGTTTCTGGATAAAAAAACTTATGAAGCGCTGACCTTGACGAGATGGTTGGATAAGTCTGGACATCCAATACCAGGACATCCTGAGTTACTTGTAGAGAAAGCAGCCGAGCTAAAGATTTTATCCAAGAAAGACCCGGTGCCCTTGGACCTGATGCTGCGCTCGAACCTGGTCCAGCAGGAACTCACCCGCATGAACATTAACAGCCTCTCCTTATTGGATAAAACGGTGCAGGTCACACCGCAAGTGATGCGGGTGCTTGGTGGATTCCTAGAGAGAGAAGTGACCAGAGATGACCCCGAGTGGGCAGCAGCAGTGGCATCACTGACAGTCAGTGAGAAGGTGAAGATCATGCCGTCCAGACGACAACACAAAGAGAACGAGAGGGGTTGTAGGACTCTCGGATCTACTAAGAGCGCAGAGAAATGACCGCATGACAAGCAACCTGAAAAAATGGACAGAAAAGGGTTCTCCGGACAAAGGAGACCTCGAGGAAGACAGTTACCGTATTCTGAGACAGTATTTTATGCACAAAGAGGGAAGGTTATACCTGAACAAGGACGGGATCGTGGCTTGCAAGAGAAGAGAAGAAGACAAAGTCTTGTACAAGTATAACACAATAGTATTGCAGCAACTCTATCAGACAGAACTTTTGTTCAGGTCTCATGATCAGATGGGCCATCAAGGGATCGACAAAGTATATCAGAGGATCCTGAAGCGCTTTGAGTGGCCTGGAATGAAAACGGCATGTGAGAATTGGGTAATAGCGTGTCTGTCATGCCAACAGGTAAAGAATCCAAGGAAATTGCTATTTCCTTTACAATCAATCGAGTCGCCTGAATTCAAAAAGGTGGTGCAGATAGATCACCAAAAGATATGCATGACAGACAGTGGTTATAATCAAGTCTTGGTCATGATAGATCACTTCACGAAGTAACCAGAGGCCGTGCCCTGCATAACTGCCTCAGCGGACGAGATGTGCGACCACCTGATCAATATGTAGATAGCGAGACATGGCTGTCCGATGACGTTTCAATCGGATAACGGAACAGCTTTCGTAGGAGAACTCACGAAAGAGCTTATGAGACGCTCGCAGGTTGCTCGAGCTCACTCCACGACATACCATCCCCAGACAAATGATTTAATGGAAAGGCAGAATCGAACGTTAGTGTCGATGCTGAGGGTATATTGTTCCAGGTACATGACCAATTGGGACAGATACCTTCCACAGGTGATGGGAGCTTATAATAGCACGCAGCACTCCACCACCGGAGTTAGTCCACACATGATGCTAACTGGACACGAAAAGTCTTTACCCTAAACCAACTTCTACCCAGAGTATGAGGGTAAGAAGACGTCACCACAGGTCTATGTAAGGGATGTAATTAGACGTCAGCAAGAGTTGAACGACTTTTGTAGACGAAACACTCAGCAAGCACAGGCAAGGTACAGGAAAAGATTTGACAAGAAAGCAGCTAGTGCAAAAGCTTATTCGGTAGGGGACTACGTATGGGTATTTCAGAACGTCATATCACCGAAAGGAACGAAAAAGCTCCTAAAAAAGTGAAGGGGACCCTTCATGATTACGGAAGTGCACCAGGATGGACGCTTTTATAGACTGAGTACTGGCCGAGCCGCCCATTACCAAAACATCAAGCCACATAATCCATCGACAGAAGACTGGTGTATACCTGTAGACATGGAAGAGGGGGATTATCTAATTATGGACCCTGCCTGTGAGGTCAATGAGAAGGGTACCAGGGAAAAGAACGATGGAAACGAAGTTGTAGAGGAGGGAACAAGTACACCACTGGACCTGGATCCACTGAGGTGATTGAAGCAGACGATGAAACTTTACCCTACGCAGAAAAGGACTGGCAAGACCCTGAACAATGCTAGTTTCCCAAGAACTTGGAACCGGATCTTCCGTTCACGATACAGACTCGACAGAATGACAGGACAAGACCCAGAAAAAAAATAACCCTTACGGCGACGACTTTGTAGTGGACACGATAGATCTATAGAAGATAGTGGAAGAAGTAGAAGGTCTAGAAGATGTAACTGTGTCACAGGACATTGGCATAGTCGATGATCACGTCGAGGAATGGATCGAGGACCGGTCGAAACCCGAGGTAGAATTCGACGACAAGCAACAGCAATCCTACGAACAAGAGTTGACGAATATGCGTGTCTTGGAATGGCTGAACGAAATGACGTCGGACCCAAAGGAGACCAGTGTCACGATTCAAAATGTAGTTCGTGAAAGCATGAAATACAGGAAAACCGAACAAGAAGATCCTTCCTGGGCTGCCCAGGAGGGGCGACTACTCATTCCGGCTTTCAATCTCGACTTGATACCCGGTATGCGATCGACGGGGACGTCGATGGATATTTTTGTCCGGGGAGTGGGGGTAGGACTTACCCACACTGAAAATTTATTAATAAAAAAATTGAGAATAGCAAGAGAAACAAGAGATTTAGAAGCGGAAACAGGCGAGGACCCTAAGAAACCGGACATAGGTAGGGTAGTTGAGTCATATTTTCATATTTTAACTTACCAAATGAATTTTCAAGTAGCATAATACTAACAGACAGCGATTTTATACTCACAAATAGAACATGTGCGAAAGCAATCAGAGCAGACATGAGTTTTAAGACAGCGTTAGCAGCAGATTTTAAGAGAGAATATAAAAACATAGAATTCCTTTGCAAGCAAAGACCAGGAATAGGGGGTGTAGCAGCCTTGCCTCCAGCTGCGTCACAGATACCGGGAAAGTACTTATGCCTCTTGGTGACGAGGGCGACGGAGAAGCGGCACGTGGACCCAGAAAATCTAGTCTTGTCCTTGACGAGATTGAGAGACTTCCTCGTGGAAAGGGAAGTGAAGGAGCTTTCGCTTCCAGTGTACGATCCGAATAGATGACGACTGCATCCACGGGAACTATACGCGCTGATACACGTAATCTTCTGTGATATTAATATACAAGTACACTTGCATAAGAAATATTACTTAAGTATAGGCTGAGTTTAGGTGGCATACAGGGGGGCGTCATACTAAATGTGTGTTGTGTGTGATATGTGTGATGTGTTATGTTATGTGTTATGTTATTAAGACATAGGGGTAAGAAGGAGTTAGTGACCACGAATAACTGAATGACGATCTTAGGAATAGATCCAAAATGTGGACTGTCCAATCTTAGGTCGAATTCCAAAATTTTAGAAACTGATTGATTTTAGTAAATCTTAAGATCAAAATCTTTTTATCGGGACTGCTTCAAATAAATTTTAATACAAAACTAGTCCCAAGTTGACAAGTGTGAGATTCGTGTTCTCTTTTCTAGGTCCTGATTGATCATTTAATCACTCATATGAGTTCAAATTGTTGAATCAATAATCAAATCAAAATCGAAAGAGAATGGACAATTTCAACTTGGATCAATTGATGGAACTGGCAGAGGCCTATGTAGGAACAATGGTAGATGCGATCTATCGTCGGCTAATGGATCGAGACTTCGCTCTGGAGGACCCAGAGGTAGCCATGTTGCTGACCGCCTTGATAAACAACTTGGGGCATGACAACCGTGGGAACCTCCCCACGGAAGTCCTATTGATGGCAGCATACGGAGAAAGAGGAGTGCTAGACCACCCGAACATGAGAGTGATGAGGTGGAGAAACGGGGCTCTCTCAGGGAGTGACTTGGCGAACGAGCCTGGATTGGGAAGTTCGAGGACCTACCAACCAGGTGGACTACCCACCAAGCCTAAGCCTGGACTGAGAAGAATGCATCAAGAAATGAACAGCAAGGCTGCCTCGTCTAGTTCACCACTGAGAGAAGCTGTGCCACCAAGGAGGGCGAGAGTAGAAGAGGAGGTTCAAACGAACGAAACCATGCGAGATCTAGATGGGATGAAAGGCGAGCTGGAGATGACTAGAAAGGAGCTGGACGAGATGACCAAGACCATGCTCACCATAGAAGAAGATAGGGATATGTGGAGGGAGTTTTTTGAAGACTGCGACAAGAAGCAGGGTGAAGAGATAGAGCGCTTGATGCTAGAATACAAGCAGCGATCGTAGCGTCTGTCGCTGACGGCAGCCGTAGAAAAAGTGATACCTACAAGGGATATTCCTCGTGGGCAGTCCCCGATGGAACTCTTGACGCCTCGAGAAATGAGTCAGACTGTAGAAGCGCGACTCCCAGCTGCAACTGGTCGAGTGACAATCCCGGACCCGAGTGATACCTTAGGTGACCCAATCGTGGAACACACGATGAAGAAGCTGATAGAGACAGCTGGACGACTGGTGGCCAACAGGAATGCGCCAGGTTCCGGGGTGACTGCACCCTATGGTTCAATCGACGACACGGGCAGAGTGCAATTCTCACAAGACGCGATGACCAAAGAGGGAGTTAGCGATGCAACGTTACAAACAAGGAGCTCGAAGATCCCAGACAGGAAAATCCGAGGGATGCCGGCGAAGAAAGTGTCCCGAGTGATTGATGTACAGAAGAACAATCAGTTGAAGTATAACTTCACAGGAGTTCCAAATACGGATCCGAGAGCCTGCTACAACCGATCGACCTGGTACCCAGCAGTAAACCTGCAGCAACCGCCGCTGGGGACATCACATCTGATACTGGGAGACAGCTTGGGGAGACAGCTTGTTCAAAGTTTGAGGACTTCCTGGATCACCACGGTGATGGCGTTTGGAGGCGCAACGATAGCCCAAGTATTTCGGATGGTGGAGCTGATGAACCAGGGAGAATCCCTCACGTGATGATCCTAGTAGGGTCGAACAACTTCTATAGAAGCTCAGATGAGGAAGAGGCACTGTGGGAATCGATGATGGTGTGCCTATTTACTACTCTTTGGCAGAAGTTCAACTGCGCGGTACTGACCGTCTGCACTGCACCAATGAGTACGAGGATGTTGACAGCGGCAGGGAGGAGACATAAAGAAGGAGTAATCAGGTGGAACAACATCCTGAGGAATCTCGCGAGTCGGAATGCCGGAAGGATGATCCTTATGGATATTGAGCATGAGCTGAGAGCTATGAATCAGGCGAGAATGACTACTGACGGCATCTATTTTGACAGCATTGCGGGACAAGCTGAGTCTTCCAAGAGCGACTAGACGAATTGGAAGTAGAACTCTTTGACACGGGAGTGCTGAAGAAGGAAGAGACACCGAACAAACCAGCAATTTCAACATTTGTGCCTCCTAACCTGAAAACACGCTTGGGAGCGGTCCCAGCCGTGACCATCTATAAGCCGCAAAGCTCCAGCGAACCCGGGCACAGAACGGATGTACAAGATCGATTGGGGGAAGCGTCTTTGAGAACAGCGATCAATCCTAGACGAAGACTAGAGCCTGTCAACTCGACAGCGGAAACGACCAGCACCTCTAGATCGGACACGAGATCAGAGACGACGAGCACCAGTCGAGAGAAGCAGGGTCCAAACAGGAGCTCTCTAATGTGGTCGAGACCCATACCTTCTCCCTGGCACATATATAAAGATGAAACTGAACCTTCAGATGGTGAGTTTTGCAGCAGATGCCATGAATATGCTGAACAGAGCGAGGTTATCTGTCAGCGGATTGTACTCGATAACAGGAGTGGACTGGTTGATAGCTGCTGGCATAAACTTCAGCTCTACAACTGCCTTGAGGTTTGCCGACCTAGAGGGACTGCCCTCGAACATTACAATGGGTCCAGTGAATGCAAGACCGTTACAAGACGTGAAACTGAATCACGATGAAGAAAATCGAGAAGAGAGACCTGGAAGATTCCTGATAACGAGGGCGCCGATTGGACAACATGTGAAGATGTTCAGGCAGGTGAAAGCACCCCCAGGCCATGTGAAAGAAAGATCATTTTACACGTGTGACAAAAAACTCAAGTGAGAAACTAAGCAACCAAGTGGTAATTGAAACTGAAAGAAAACATTTTAGTTGAGTTTCGAAAATTAAAGAATTTTTTGTATTTATAAATTTTGAATTTTATGTATTTTGATTTTAGTTAGTGGCTTTAGAGACACTTACTATTTATTATGAAAGGCTTGAGTAAAGAGTATATTTAAATATTCTAGCCTGCATGATTGTTTTTAATCAACTAGGACAACTGATCACTTTGTGGTGACTGTGACATTCGACCAGAATGGACGAAAATGCAGATTCGGCAATTTCGAATTATTAGCCGCTAACCTTCCGAATTAGCAGTTTTGAAGGGTCAACAGTGTTATTGGAACGGTTAGTCAAACTGTGAAGGCTAGAATATTCTGGTATTTCAAATTTTTAAAATTTCGAAGGATGACGTCAAATTTCTGAAAAAGGTCAAAAACGGCCATTTTGGAAGAAATCCAGAATTAAGACACAACAACACTAGTTGCAACGGTGACAACAACAATAATTGAGAGAAAAAACGAAAATACGACAGAGTGTTAGCAGAGACCGCTCCGAGTTGCAACGATTGTGTCGCTACAATCGTTGCAAGGCCATTCACAACAACGGTGAAGGGTAGAAACCAGCTTTCCGGAGAGGAGATAAGGGTGTTATTTCCCCGGATTCTGGAATCCGGAGGGGTCTCGGGACTTGAACTGAAATCATTTTATATAAACTTTTAGCTTCCCGATTATGTCCTGAAATGAATTGATTTAACATCTGAATTCATTTTCCGGCGATGAGAAGCTAGGAGTTAGGGGAAAGGGTTGGAGATGATGATTTTTATCTACTGAACAAAAACAATAGTTATATAATAAATAGTCGATGGAGATGATGATTTTTATCTACTGAACAAAAACAATAGTAATATAATAAATCGTAGTAGCCCTGTTTTAAGGAGTGACCTTGTCGTCTAGGGATACTGAGACCCAGCCATGAGCTAACTATTTTGCATATAATTAAGTCAATTAGAGCGTTCTGATCGAAGCCTGAAACAGTAACGTTTTTTGTCGACCCGATGTTAGAAAGACCACCAAAAGAACTGGCTTTGGTAGAGACGGTGAAAAGCAAGTAGAGCTTAGTTTGGACGCTGGCCAGTCGTTTTATAGCTTGGTTTTATTTTCCGTCGATATGTACTTCCGGGCGAATGTTACATAGATGTTTTTATGGCGCTCCTGGGTGTTATTCTTTTTTAACATCATGACCGGCAGAACCGTTAACGAGCACTCCGCGCCGAGCGGATGCTCACAATAACGCCCTTAATAGGCGCTAACCGCCGGGGCGGAAGGGTAGTTTGGAACGCGGAAGCCTTCCGGATTCCCGTGAATAGCTTTTTAACCTAGTTAAGACCAAAAATTCACGAACCAGGAAGGGTGGGGGGATTCGCGGTCCCATCATTTTCCGAGTGGTCCGTGACCAAAAGCACTTAAAGATATATACGAAACCAAACAAAAAGTAGTAAAATACCCAAGAAAAACAAAAAACATAAATAACCGAAAAAACCAAAAATAGTAAAAAAAAAAAAGTATAAAATTGGTAGAAATCATCCCCCCAGACAAGATGTGGTCCGACCCTCCCGTTTGTTGTTGATAGATATATTGTTGTTACAGGCAATTATATCAATCAGGATTGTTACGATCATTTTTGTAGCCCGTTTGTGAGGCTTGTACTGTAGGGTTATTTGAGTATTTAAGCACGTTAATGCTAATTTGCGCTCAATCCGGAAGGGTCTGCTGATTTGCGCTCAATCCGGAGGGGACTCGGGATTAGTGAAGAAGACTGATCCGGCAAGCAGTACAAGGAGTGACAAGAGGGGGCTCAACGACAACAACAGTTGACTGTTGGGTATCGTTAAAAAGTTTTGTATCCCTTTTCGTACGAAAAATAAGATAGTAATCTGAGGGGGCTCGACAGTGCTGCACTGTAGTGACACTTCACCGAACTGCGAATTTCCGAGTTAAGCACCTTAATTCGGATATTGAACAAACCTGAAGGGGTATATTTTTACTAGTATTATTGCTTATACAGACTATATTAATACTCTTATATCGTTTTTCAGTGAAAAACACCGTAAGCGGACCGGTTTTTAGGGTCAAAATAGCGATATTTTGATCCCCCCACAAATGGCGATTTTTGAGATATCGATATTTTTTGAAACGGAAAAAAGCGCTAAATTAATGGGTTACATCGTAATTGCACTAGTATAATAGATAGAACCGGTCGAGTTTAGTTGAGAAGTGGTTGGAACTATTTTGGTACTGAATTTTGGTACTAATACCGAATTTTCGTAATTTTTGAAAAAACGGAACAATATAAATTAAGAAAATTTTTTGAAACTTTTGAGTTAGGACGGTAAAAATTGTTGTTTGGACAACATCCACTAGTGAATCGACAGGTTTTAAAACACGTTTACAGATAACCTTCCGGGTTACAGAGAAATCGAACTTAACGTGTTTGATTTAGTGGATTCATCAATCCGGAGGGGTTCAAATAGCATAGTTTTTAGCGAATTTTTTCGGCTAAGGCGTTTTAGATCGGGATTTTTGCATCGACATAGAAGAGTAAAGGCCTTCTGAGCTCGGATCAATGATTTTTAGGTCAAAAAGAACAGAATTACGAAAAAAAATTGCGGAACCTATAAGAGAGAAATTTTTTGACTTTAGAAAAAAGGCGTTTTGGTTAACAACTTTGAAACTACTGGACAGATCTAGTTGATCTTGGTACCATTAGATCAAAAATTAGCTGAGCTTACTAATAAAAACATCAGTTAACCAAAACAGTAAGCGTGAAAATTTTTTAAGATTGTTTTTAACAAATTCACCAATTCGGGAAGGAAGACCCTTCACGTTTTATAAAAAATAAATTTGGAAAGCCCTTACACCCCTACCAAATGGTAGAAACGGTTGAATAAGGCAATTTTACGCTGTTCTAGACAGAAAGGGAAGGCTAAAGGCATAAGAAAACCTTAGTCGAGCCGAAATTAGCCTAGCGATAAGACCCTTCAGTGTTAGGGTGAATCGTCGAATAAGAGGCTTAACTTCAATCGGGAAGGGTCTTGGGAAGGACAACACACCCTTCCTACTTGATTCAAACACCATAATAGCATCGGAGAACGTATCCGGAAGGGTATAGGTTGGAAATTTAGAAAGCCTCTGAGAAGCTATCTTCACAAACCCGGAGGGGTCCCAATCCGGAGGGGTCTAAATTTTTACAAATCCGGAGGGGTCCGAATCCGGAGGGGTCGCAATTTTACCGATTCGGACGGTTCCAATTTTGCCAATCCGGAGTGGTCCGATTTTTGTCAATCCGGAGGGGTCCGATTTTTGTCAAAACTTAAGAAGACAACAGAATAGAAAGTAGTCAAGGGTATTAGGTTATTAAGAGATAGGCTGGGAACGAGTGACTGCACTGATAACTTGCCTTTTGAAAAAAAACCGAATCAAAACAAAACAGGTTTAAACTCGGACATTCGCGACACTAAGTCTAAATTGATCAAGAGTGTGTAACTCATTAGTGTGGACTCAAATCACAAACGTTTTTGGGAAAAGTGACTGCACTGAGGATTTTAAAAGGTCTACTTCGGGCAGTCCGAAGGCAGATAGGTAACACAAGACTCGGTGGGTACAATAGACGCCCACTTGAGAAAATTACTGCCTTCAAGTTTTGTCTGTTTGGTGCAGCACAGAGCAGGGAAAGCTCCTTCTTTATATACAAGTTCGACTATTGTACTGCGACTGACTAAAAGTACAAAACACATACGTTTTTCATGAAAAAATATTCAAATTTATTTTGTCAAATTTTGGTTTTAAATCAATAGTATTTGTGCTTGATTGGGTAGTGAACAAACTATCTTTTAAATAGACTGATATCATCATACTGTGCTAGCTTCACATCTTACAACTGATAATTGATTATTGAGAATAAATTGTATATACGCTGTACCGTGATAACATATAAGGATTTGTGGTCTTTATCTAATAGAAACTTTTGGAATTTATTGTGTTGTGTTATTATTATCAGTAGTCAAATCAAGAGGACACTAGCAATCGAATTGAGTGTATAGGTAGTAAGAAGTGGTAAATTGAATATGAGTCTAGACAAATCAAGGATACCTAAACTAGGTGATAGCTCCAGGAAATTCATACCTGAGAAACAGAGAAGAGCAATGACCAACCCTTTTGTGGAAAGGATCATACGAGCCCGGAACAACAAAGGAGAGACAGTTTCAGGCAGAATGGTTGAGACCAGGAGTCAAAAGTCCTCAGAAGAGCGAAAAGCGATGCTAGAAGTGGAGGTCCATCCGGACCAGGCCATGGATGCGAACTAGGAAATACATGGACCGGAGGGGAAAGTAAACAGAAGGCTGGCGAGTGAATCTACCCCGGTAGAGCAAGGCCAAGATTTTGCCGCTTCCACCGGAACACTGGACCGAGATGAGATGTCGGAACTGTCCGACATCTCTACTGAAATTGTGGAAACTAGAAGATCTCTCACAGACAACACCATGATGGCAGGCGTGACGGTGAAACAGGCAACATCATCATCGTTTTCAGAAAGAGTGAAGAACACTTTTGGAAACATCTTTCCATTCACCATGGCAGTGGGTACAGGAGATGAAGGTGAATCCCAGGAAGAAGAAGAGGACGATGAAGGGCAAGCTGACTTTGGATCTTAAGTCAGCCTCAATAGTTCGAATCAGGAGAATGAAGCATACACCGACAGAGGGACTGGTACCATGAACCAATTTTGTGTAGTGAGGACAATAAGCAAAACCACAAACACATCAGGCCAGTCAAGAGACTTTGTGAGTATGACGAATTCGGAAACGCGAACTGGGGAGAATAGAAACATAGGACTAGGCAACGCATCGGCGGATCCAGAGGTGGATAATGAAAAGTCGTTGAGGCAGAGAATCAAAGCCCGAATCTCGACCAGTACCAAGCTACCTGGGATCTACAGGGTGACACCGCCACTTGTGACGCCACTAGTAGAAAACCGAGCATCAATTGAAGAAGCCCTGAACAACATAGTGGGCAGTATAGGAGAGCAAAATGAACAGATGTCCATAAGAATGAGTGAACTAGAGAGAGCAGTCTACGTTGAAAGAGAAAGTATGCCGGAAGAAATAAACCGCAATAGACAAGAATGTTGTAGAAGCGAAAAACGCTTGAAGGAAAAAACGGATGAACACATAGCGAAGAATTGGTCGCGAATGACAAGAGAAGCGGAACAGAGAGAGTTACGGTTAAGAGACGACATGGAGAAGTTGAGAACTCAACAAGAGCAGAATCTTGGGACTCTCGACGCAAAGATAGATGCGATGATGGAGAGGCGAACTCAGGCTATCATGAACCAAAAGTAAATGGACCGGAGGGGAGAGTAAACAGACCATCTTGGTTTCTTGTGGCAACTAGAAGATTTGTGGTCTTTATGAGTAACACATGCGATATTACTATACGCTTCGAGAAAAGGGAGCCGAGGGTGAACTTCAATGACCAACAGAATAGGATAAGGACATATGGATCCACTAGAGGTAGGGGCAGTTCAGCAGGCTATGCCACAGGGGATAATAGAACATTGGGCCCACACTTCAGAGGAAGTTCAACTGGCAATAGACAGACTTCAAACGAACGACCGACGCAAGGCACACATGCGACGGGGAAAAATGATTCCAGGTACAGGAGTCATGCAAGCGCAGGGATGAGTTATGCGAGCCAAAGAAGAAACAATCCCGGCGATTTGGATAGAAGGGATATACCAAATACAGAACCCTTATCAAGGGGCGATGATACTCAGGCGGGACATTCAAGAGATGCTACAGCAATGGTCACAGCCTTTGAACCCCTAAACAGGTCTTTGGAGACATTCCTCACGAGGTTATCCAGAACCAATGAACGCAGTGAAAAGTCCAGAAGAGTCTTTAAGAAACCAAGATGCTAAAAAGACGAATCTGACGGCTGCATTGACACCTGGATAGAGGTGATGAAACTGCATTTTGAGGAAGAAGACCTTTCAGAAAGGCAAGAGTGCAGTGCGCTCACCAGTTACTTGGAAGGGACAGCCCTAAACTGTGTGATGGCCAAAAAGCAATATCAGCGGGATACTGCTGAGAAAATCTTTGAAATCTTGTTAAATCGTTTTGGCTCAGGGGTGCAGGGACACCAAGCAATGATGCGCTTCGAGAAAAGGATGCAACGAGAAGATGAGACGATAGACAAGTTTCTAGACGATTTGGAGATGCTTAGAAGGCGTAGCCAACCGGACGAGTCGAACAATAGGATGAACCTGGCGGTAGCCTCAAAATTCATCGATGGTGTGAAGAATGATGAACTTCGAACAATGTTAGCAACGCATTACACACCACTATCAACCAATGCGCCAACACCAGAGGAGTTGAGGCTCAAGTCAAAAAAATATATTTTGCTGAAACCTCCATCGAGATCTGGATATTGGATATTACAAGAAAAATTATGGCATTTTTAACAACGGACCAGCAAACCAAGGGAACAACTGGTATAAACCGAGAGACGATATAGACAAGAGGCGCTCTTGTGCAAAATGCAGTTCGACGGACCATGATGTGTCAGCATGCCCAACTTATAAACAGGGCATGAAAGCAATAGGATTTAGCCTCGAGGACGAAGATGCTTCAAAAGTCAATCATGAAGACTTCATGAGAGGAGTAATTGCAAAGTTCGGCCCGAGGTGTTTCTTTTGCAACTTGGAAGGTCATTTTAAATCGGATTGTCCGCATTTTTGGGATGCTGTAGCAGACATCAAGCATCCAAGGCATGAGGAAGCTTTATCGGCTTTAGCAAGGCTCGCCTATTGAGTGAGGCGGAGGCGCGCAGAAAAAAACCGCAAGAGCTGGCAACGAAGAAAAGGCAAGCGGTAACAGAGGAGACATGTGAACTGGAACCGGTGACTGCGGCTGACGACTTCAAGATTGATTATAGGGCAGCCACGAGGGATGCTCTAAATAGGGTGCAGCAGGAACTGGTAACGAAAGAGATCGAGCAAAAAATGAAGCTCGAACTGGAAAATGAGAAACTACAGGAGAAGCTGAATAACTTCGAGGCAACAGAAGTCGAAGTAACAAAAGCACCAAGTAATTTGAGCATGAAACTTAATGTGATCTCCGGGCAGAAGTTCGGTATGGTGCCACAAGGAAGCAAAATACAGTCAAAAATCTCGGTAGCAGGACACCAGTTAATCAGAAATCTGAATGAACCATCAGAGTTCACTTTGATGCATTTGGACCCATATGCAGATTATCTGAGGCAGGTGGAGCCACGCACTGAGTCGAGAGCTGTGCGAGCACTACTAACAACGGGTGGCCCTCGCATAAAGAAGCTTCATGGGCGCTATGTGTAAGTCTATGGACCGTATCAAGTGATGCTGAACGTAGATGGAATCAGTATCTATACTAGGACATATATAACAACAGACAGTGACCAGATAGAACAGATCTATTTGGGTGAGGAGGATTTCAAAGTCCGCAGGATAGGCCATGACGCCATAATGGAGCAAGACGCAGTACACATTGGATACGAAGCAGATGTGACTGCACATCTGCTCGACACCTACGGAAAGAAAATCGGAGTCACAGGGCTTCTGGACACAGGAGCGGTAGTGAGTGTGATGCCGATAAAGACTTGGGGCTTCACGAGGGAAGATCTAATTCCGAGGAATCTCCGACTGGCTGCAGGATTAGGAACCCGGAACGAAAAAATGTTAAGAAACCAAATAATAGAATAATAACAGACCAAGACAAGGTACCAATTTTTTTAGACAGAAAATTAAAAATTACAGCCGGGACAAGCAGTAGTAGCAATTTTTAGAACGAGAAATTTGAATTCGTTAAGTGATAGTAAACAGGTTTCTTTAGTACCGAATCCAATTAGTCAAAGTTCAGTGAGTTTAGGCCGGAGCTTCTCGGTAACTCGAAACGGACTGTGTGTCAGTGTGTTATTGAACACACTGGACACCACGGTTTCAATCCAGCGTGGAAAGAAACTTGGTTACGCTTTGCCGATGAGGACCGACTATGAGGAGACACAAAACCTGAAGAAACATAGTGTTAAGACTATGTATCTTATCATGAGAAAGACTATGTTTCTTATGAAAAGTGAAAGACTATGTTTCTTATGAAAAGTCCTTATCATGCCAATAAAGATAAAATTTTAAAAAGGATTAATGAATTAAAATCTATTCAAGAATTGTTTTCAATGAATTCCGAAACGGACGACGGCTTATCGAGCTGCTCGAATTTGTCGGAACGCCCCTCGTCATATGAACTAGAGTCTGACAAACCGGTTTTGCCAGAGATAGAACACTTAAAAGGGAAAATAGGCGAGGGAGATTTCGAATTACTGCGGGAGGTTTTAAATCGGAACGCGGACGTATTTTCGAAACATAAGGCGGATATCGGTTGCTGTAACTTCGTCGAACATGAAATCCATCTTGAGGAAGGCGCCGTTCCCCATAGGAAGGCGCCGTAAACCATCGAAATGTGAAATCCTTAGGGATTCAATCGAGTAACTAGGAAGAATGGTGGACAGGCATGGTGTGAGGCCGGACCCCGAAGCAGTAGAAGCTGTGTTGACATGGAAGGCTCCCAGAACGGACACAAGTCATGAGCTGCCTAGGGTTTGCCAACTACTACCGTGAGTTCATAAAAGGATATGCAGACAAGGTGTATCCGATGCAGAAGCTGATGCGCAACAAAGAGAAAAAGTTCGATTGGAGCGATGAAGCTCAAACGGCATTTGAGAACATAAAGCGGGAACTGTGCGAAGCGCCAGTGCTAGGCATGCCTACTGAAAAGGGCATGTATGTTCTTGACAAAGACGCATCAGTAGTATACATCTCGGGAATACTGCATCAGGAGGAGCAGGAATGAAATGGGAGAACCGTTCTCCGTCCCATTGCATATGGCAATAAGGTGTTAAGTGACACTGAGATGAAATATGGTGCACCAAAAGCAGAAATGTTTGCAGTAGTCACATTTGTGGTAAAGTATCGCGCATACTTGGGGAGCGCTCCCTTTAAGTTACGCGTGGACAACAGGGCGTTATCCTGGTTCAATACATACTCGATGGATCAGAGTTTTATTGGTAGGTGGATAGTAAGATTAGATGGCTACCACATGATAATCGAGCAGGGGATGCGTGACAAACACCAGAAAGCTGACAGCCTCAGCAAGAAAACCGAGTTCTATGAAAAACTGGAACAGAAGCAAGCCAATCAGGCAGAAATAAAGGAAGGATTCTCGTTTCTGGACAAAGAAACTTATGAAGCGCTTCCCTTAACGGGATGGTTGGACAAGTCTGGACATCCAATTCCAGGACATCTTGAGTTACCTGTAGAGAAAGCAGCCGAGATAAAGATCCTATCTAAGAAGGACCCGGTGCCCTTGGACCTGTTGCTGCGCTCGAACCTGATCCAGCAGGAACTCTCTCGCATGAACATTAACAGCCTCTCATTATTGGATAAAACGGTGTAGGTCACACCGCAAGTGATGCGGATGCTGGGTGGATTGTTAGAGAGAGAAGTGACCAGAGATGACCCCTAGTGGGCAGCAGCAGTGGCATCACTGACAATCAGTGAGGAGGTTAAGATCATGACGTCCAAACGAAAACACAAAGAGAACGAGAGGGATTGTAGGACTATAGTTCAGCAACTAGTATCCTCAAAACCACCCGAGGTTTTAACCAGTACTTCTTACAGACGGAAAGAACAGGGGAACGATACGCAAAAGAAAAAAACGTTACCTTTGTGGACCAGGATAAAGAAGGTGAAAAGGCTGAACGAAACCTGGTGCAAGATTGTTTGTCCGGGGAGACAAACGGTGAGAAGAACCGGCGAGTTCAAGATCAACACCGGGGACAAGGAAGTTTGTCCGGGGAGTCTGATGTAGATGAAAAAGTTGCTGATGAGAAGCAGGACCTGGGAATAATGTTTTGTCCGGGGAGTTCAGATAAATGCAAAGAAGGCACAGAACTGACTCAGGAGATGGTGCAGACTCCGTCACAGACTCTTCAACAGATGACAATTCTCGAAACTCAGGAATTGACTCTTACTCAGACAGAAACTCGAGCTCGGGATGGGAACTGTCAGAACTAGCGATCCACGCATTACTAGTGGAAACTCGAGCAAGGGATCTGGATAGAGAGGTGTACCAGGACCCTGACAGTGATTGCTACCTCATACCAGGTGAAAGAGTCTTTGACAACGCAGCGGATGATCTGGAAACAATAGCGGTATCGGAACGTTCGAAAGTCTGTTGCCACAAAAAGAGGTAGTCAGGACTGATCTTCAGCCATTCGAACAGTAAACACAGCCATTGGCAATGATTTGGTGCGTTAAGATGGAAGAAGATACGCATCAACCCAATGAGCTGAATAGTCAGATGAGGGTCATGAAGACGTACTTGAAGGCCAGATACAGACTCTCGGATCTACTAAGAGCGCAGAGAAATGACCGCATGACAAGCAACCTGAAAAAGTGGATCGAAAAGGGTTCTCCGGACAAAGGAGACCTCGAGGAAGACAGTTACCGCATTCTGAGACGGTATTTTATGCAGAAAGAGGGAAGGTTATACTTGAACAAAGACGGGATTGTGGCTTGCAAGAGAAGAGATGAAGACAAAGTCCTATACAAGTATAAGGCGATAGTGTTGCCGCAACTCTATCAGACAGAACTCTTATTCAGGTCGCATGATCAGATGGGCCATCAGGGAATCGACAAAGTATATCAGAGGATCTTGAAGCGCTTTGAGTGGCCTGGAATGAAAAAGGCATGCGAGAAGTGGGTAACAGAATGCATGTCATGCCAACAGGTCTAGGATCCAAGAAAATTGCGATTTCTTTTACAATCGATCGAGTCATCTGAATTCAACGAGGTGGTGCAGATAGATTACTAAAAGATATGCATGACACACACTGGTTAAAATCAAGTCTTGGTCATGATAGATCACTTCACGAAGTATGCAGAGGCCGTGCCCTGCATAACTGCCTCAGCGGAAGAGATGTGCGACCACCTGATAAATACGTGGATAGCGAGACATGGTTGTCCGATGACGTTTCAATCGGATAACGGAACAGCTTTCGTGGGAGAGCTTACAAAAGAGCTAATGCGACGTTCGCAGGTGGCTCAGGCCCACTCCACGACATACCATCCTCAGACGAATGGCTTAGTGGAAAGGCAAAATAGAACGTTAGTGTCGATGCTGAGGTTATATTGTTCTAGGTACATGACCAATTGGGACAAATATCTTCCACAGGTGATGGGAGCTTACAATAGCACGCAACATTCCATCATCGGAGTTAGTCCACATATGATGCTAACCGGGCACGAGAAGTCTTTGCCCTTGACTTTCTTCTACCCAGAGTATGAGGGTAAGAAGACGTCACCACAGGTCTATGTAAGGGATGTAATAAGACGTCAGCAGGAGTTAAACGACTTATGTAGATGAAGTTTTCAGCAAGCACAGGCAAGGCAGAGGAAAAGATTTGACAAGAAAGTGGCTGGTGCAAAAACTTATTTGGTAGGGGACTACGTATGGGTATTTCAGAGCCGCTCATTACGAAAACATTAAGCCACACAATCCATCGACAGAAGACTGGTGTATAACTACAGACATGGAAGAGGGGGATTATCTAATGATGGACCCTGCTTGTGAGGTCAACGAGATGGGCATCAAAGAAAAGAACGATGGAAATGAAGTCATATAGGAAGAAAAAAGTACACCACTGGACCTGGACCCAAATGAGGTGATTGAAGCAGACGATGAAACTTTACCCTACGCAGAAGAGGACTGGCAAGACCCTGAACAAAGGGAGGTTCCCAAGAACTTGGAACCGGATCTTCCGTTCACAATACAGGCTCGACAGAATGACAGGACAAGATCCAAGAAGAAATATAACCCTTACGGTGATGACTTGGTAGTGGACAGGATAGATCTAAAGAAGATGGTGGAAGAAGTAGTAGATCTAGAAGATATAACTGTGCCACAGGATTTTGACATAGTCGATGATCACGATGAGGAATGGATCGAGGACCGGTCGAAACCCGAGGTAGAATCGGCGACGAGCAACAGCAATCCTACGAACAAGACTTGACAAATCTGCGTGTCTTGGAGTGGTTGAAAGAAATGACGTCGGACCCAAAGGAGACCAGTGTCACGATTCAAGATGTAGATCGTGAAAGCATGAAATACAGGAAAACCGAACGAGAAGATCCTTCCTGGGCTGCTCAGGAAGGGCAACTACTCAATCCGGCTTCCAACCTCGACTTGATATACGGTATGCGATCGACGGGGACGTCGATGGTTATTTTTGTCCGGGGAACGGGGGTAGGACTTACCCACACTGAAACTTTATTGATAAAAAAATTAGGAATAGCAAGAGAGACAGGAGATTTAGAAACAGAAACAGGCGAGGACCCTAAGAAACCGGACATAGGGAGGGTAGTTGAGTCATATTTTAACTTACCAAATGAATATTCAAGTAGCATAATTCTAACAGACAGTGATTTCATACTCACGAATAGAACATGTGCGATTATAATCACAGCAGACATGAGTTTTAAGACAGCGTTAGCAGCAGATTTTAAGAGAGAATATAAAAACATAGAATTCCTTTGGAAGCAAAGACCAGGAATAGGGGGCGTAGCAGCCTTGCCTCCGGCTGCGTCACAGATACCGGGAAAGTACTTATGCTTCTTGGTGACGAGGGCGACGGAGAAGCGGCACGTGGACCCAGAAAATCTAGTCTCGCCCTTGACGAGATTGGAAGACTTCCTCGTGCAAAGGGAAGTGAAGGAGCTTTCGCTTTCAGTGTACGATCCGAAAAGAGGACGACTGCATCCACGGGAACTATACGCGCTGATAGACGTAGTCTTCTCTGATATTAATATAAAAGTATACTTGCATAAAAAATATTACTTAAGTATAGGCTGAGTTAAGGTGACATGCAAGAGGGTGTCAGACTAACGTATGTGTGTTATGTTATGTTATGTGTTAAGTTATTAAGATCCTGGGTAAGAAGGAGTTAGTGACCACGAAAAACTGAATGACGATCTTAGGAATAGATCCAAAGTTTGACTGTCCAATCTTAGGTCGAATTCCAAAATTTTAGAGACCGATTGTTTTTAATAAATTTTAGGATCAAAATCTTTTTATCTGACTGTTTTAAATAAATTTTAACGAGAAGTTAAGGTGAAACGGACAAGTGTGATATTCGTGACCTCTTTTCTAGATCCTGATTGATCGTTTAATTACTCACTTGAGTTAAATCATTAAATCAAATTGAATCGAACACGAAAAGAGAATGGACAACTTCAATTTGGATGAACTGATAGACCTGGCAGAGGCATATGTAGGACCGATGGTAGGTGCGATCTATCGTCGGCTAATGGATCGAGACTTCGCTCTGGAAGACCTAGAGGTAGTCATGTTGCTGACCGCCCTGATAAACATCTTGGGGCATGACAACCGTGGGGACCGCCCCACGGAAGTCCTATTGATGGCAGCATACGGAGAGAGGGGAGTACTAGACCGCCCGAATATGAGAGTGATGAGGTGGAGAAACGGGGCTCTCTCAGGGAGTGACTTGGCGAACGAGCCTGGACTGGGAAGTTCCAGGTTTTACCAACCAAGTGAGATGCATTTGCCCTCCAAGCCCAAGCCTGGGCTGAGGAGAATGCATCAAGAGATGAACAGCGAGGCTGCCTCGTCTAGTTCACCACTGAGAATAGCTGTTCCACCAAAGAGGGCGAGAGTAGAACAGGGGGTTCAAACGAACCAAATCATGCAAGATCTAGATGGGATGAAAGATGAGCTGGAGAGGACCAGAAAGGAGCTGGATGAAATGACTAAGACCATGCTCATTACGGAGGACGACAGAGACATGTGGAAGAGATTGTTTGAAGACTGCAACAAAAAGCAGGGTGGAGAAATTGAACGGCGAAACTACAAGGAGCAATCGCAACGGGTGGCATTGACAACAGCCGTGGAAAAAGTGAAACCTGCAAGGAGTATTCCTCGTGGGCAGTCCCCGATGGAGCTCTTGACGCTTCGAGAAATGAATCAAACGACAGAAACGCGACTCCCAACTGCAACTGGTCGAGTGACAATCCCGGACCCGAGTCATACCTTAGGTGACCCAGTCGTGGAGCAGACGATGGGGAAGCTGATAGAGACAGCTGGACGACTAGTGGCCAATAGGAATGCGCCAGGTTCCGGGGTGACTGCACCCTATAGAACGATCGACGATACGGGCAGAGTACGGCTCTCCCAAGACGTAATGGAAGGGACAAAGAAGAGATGTTGAAGGAAGATTTGGAGAGAAACGTGACATTGTGCCTTCACAATAGCTTCTGCAGGGACAGAGAATCTAACGTGGATCCCCTACCTTGATGTAAACAAAGGGTAGAAGAGCAGAAGTGTTGGAAGACTGCTTCCAACAGCGTTAGAATAGCTAACGAGGTGTTGCAAGACACAGAAAATGAAAGTGCAGAGTCAATGTCGCAGGAGGAGGAGATGGAGTTTTGACAAATGGCCGAAAAACAAGTTGCGAAAACAAAGAAAATTAAAGAGTTTAGAAGTTTTAGAACTCCTAAACGACGAAAAAAAAGAGGAAACAAAGAAGTGACGAAAAGAAGAAGTTAAAACTCAGAATTGTTTTATGTGTGAGACAAAAACTCAAGTGAGAAACTAAGCAACCAAGTTGTAATTGAAAACTGAAACATTTGGTTGAGTTTTGAACATTAAAGAATTTGTTGCATTTATAAATTTGCATTTTGATTTTAGTTAGTGGCTTTAGAGACACTTACTACTTATGTAGAGGCTTGAGTAAAGAGTATATTTAAATATTCTAGCCTGCATGATTGTTTTTAATCAACTAGGAAAACTGATCACTTTGTGGTGACATGAAAGGCTTAGATAATCTCTTGAAGAGGGAGATTGTTTCATTGCTCTTTCTAACCGCAGAGTTCCTTTATTTTAAGATTCAGGACAATAACAACTAAAATTTCCGAAGGGAAGAAGCATAGTAGGATAATTTTAGCTTGTTGGTTGGCAGGGCTGTCCTGCAAACTAACATCTTTTAAAACCTGACAAGTGAACGTGATGGAAGGGAGGAAGAAGAGATGTTGAAGGAGGATTTTGAGAGAAACGTGACAATGTGTCTCCAGAACAGCTTCTGCAGAACACAGAGAATCTAACGTGGATCCCCTACCTTGTTGTAAACAAAGGGTAGAAGAGCAGAAGTGTTGGAGGACTGCTTCCAACAGCGTCAGAATAGCTACCGATGTGTTGCAAGACACAGAAACTGAAAGTGCAGAGTCAATGTCGCAGGAGGAGGAGATGGAGTTTTGACAAATGGCCGAAAAACAAGATGCGAAAAGAAAAAAAATTAGAAGAGTTTAGAAGTTTTAGAACTCCTAAACGACGAAAAAAAGAGGAAACAAAGAAGTGACGAAAGGAAGAAGTTAAAACTCAGAATTCTTCTATATGTGTGACAAAAACTCAAGTGAGAAACTAAGCAACGAAGTTGTAATTGAAAACTGAAAGAAACCATTTAGTTGAGTTTTGAACATTAAAGAATTTGTTGCATTTATAAGTTTGCATTTTGAATTTAGTTAGTGGCTTTAGAGACACTTACTATTTATTTAGAAAGGCTTGAGTGAAGAGTATATTTAAATATTCAAGCCTGCATGACTATTTTTAAAATACTAGGACGACTGATCACTTTGTGGTGACATGAAAGGCTTGGGTAGTCTCTTGAAGAGGTAGATTGTTTCATTGTTCTTTCTAACCACAGAGTTCCTTAAATTTAAGATTCAGGACAATAACAACTAAAATTTCCGAAGGGAAGGAGCATAGTAGGATAATTTTAGCTTGTTGGTTGGCCGGACTGTCCTGCAAACTAACACCTTTTAAAACCTAGGAGAAAAAATTTTAAATCAGTGCGTTGACGTTGGAAGTCAGAAAATTTTGTTTATCTTAAGTCATATCCTCGAAAGTGCAGATTAGTGAAAGAATTTGGAAGGCTATAGTAGTGTAGTATGATGCCATTTATATTCTGCAGTGAGTCAATATGACGTGGATAAGAGTAATTTTGTGCATTTTATAAGTTCTATTCGATGACACTGTACCAATTTTACGAACATGGCGAGATTCAATGTGGACAATGACCGGGCTGTCCGGGGAGTATGTGACATTCGACCAGAATGGACGAAAGTGCAGATTTGGCAGTTTCGAATTATTAGCCGCTAACCTTCCGAATTAGCAGTTTTGAAGGATTAACAGTGTTATTGAAATGATTAGTCAAACTGTGAAGGCTAGGATATTCTGGTATTTCAAATTTTTAAAATTTCGAAGGATGACGTCATATTTCTGAGAAACGTCAAAAACGGCCATTTTGATAGAAATCCAGAATTAAGACACAACAACAATAGTTGCAACGGTGACAACAACGATAATTGAGAAAAAAACAAAGATACGACAGAGTGTTAGCAGAGACCGCTCCGAGTTGCAACGATTGTGCCGCTACAATCGTTGCAAGGCCATTCACATCAACAGTGAAGGGTAGAAACCAGCCTTCCGGAGAGGAGATAAGGGTGTTATTTCCCTCCCCGGATTCAGGAATCCGGAGGGGTCTCGGGACTTGAACTGAAATCATTTTATAAAAACTTTTAGCTTCCCGATTATGTCCTGAAATGAATTGATTTATTCATTTTCCGACGGTGAGAAGCTAAGAGTTAGGGGAAAGGGTTGATCCATTTTTGATGGAGATGATGATTTTTATCTACTGAACAAAAACAATAGTAATATAATGAATAGTAGTAGCCCTGTTTTTAGGAGTGACCTCGTGGTCTGGGGATACTGAGACCCAGCCATGAGCTCACTAATTTTGCATGTAATTAAGTTAATTTGAGTGTTTTGACCGCAGCCGAAAGCAGTAACGTTTTTGTCGACCCGATGCTAGAAAGACCACTAAAAGAAATGGCTTTGGTAGAGACGGTGAAAAGCATGTAGAGCTTAGTTTAGACGCTGGCCAGTCGTTTTATAGCTTGGCTTTATTTTCCGTCGATATGTACTTCCGGGCGAATGTTACAGACATGAAAGGGTTGGGTAATCTCTTGAAGAGGGAGATTGTTTCATTGTTCTTTCTAACCTTTTAATATTCAGGACCAAAAACAACTAAAATTTCCGAAGGGAAGAAGCTTAGTAGGATAATTTTAGCTTGTTGGAGATTCAATGGGGACATTGACCGGGCTGTCCGGGGAGTATGTGACATTCGACCAGAATGGACGAAAATGCAATTTCGGATTATTAGCAGCTAACCTTCCGAATTAGCAGTTTTGGAGGGTTAACGGTGTTATTCGGACTATTGAACGAATCGTGAAGGCTAAAATATTCTGGTATTTTAAATTTTTAAAATTTCAAACGATGACGTTATATTTCTGAGAAACGTCAAAATCGGCCATTGTGGAAGACATCCAAAATAAAACAGAACAACAATAGTTGCGACGGCGACAACAAAGATAATCGCGACAAAAAACAACAACGAGAATTGAACGAACAGCAGAATTAGCAGAGACCGCTCCGAGTTGCAAGGATTGTGTCGCTATAATCGTTGCAACGCCATTCACAACAAGGGTGGAGGGTGGAAACAAGCCTTCCGGAGAGTAGATAAGGGTATTATTTCCCCGGATTCAAGAATCCGGAGGGGTCTCGGGACTTGAACTGAAATCATTTTATATAAACTTTTAGCTTCCCGATTATGTCCTGAAATGAATTGATTTATTCATTTTCCGACGATGAGAAGCTAAGAGTTAGGGGAAAGGGTTGATCCATTTTTGATGGAGATGATGATTTTTATCTACTGAACAAAAACAATAGTAATATAATGAATAGTAGTAGCCCTGTTTTTAGGAGTGACCTCGTGGTCTGGGGATACTGAGACCCAGCCATGAGCTCACTAATTTTGCATGTAATTAAGTTAATTTGAGTGTTTTGACCGCAGCCGAAAGCAGTAACGTTTTTGTCGACCCGATGTTAGAAAGACCACTAAAAGAAATGGCTTTGGTAGAGACGGTGAAAAGCATGTAGAGCTTAGTTTAGACGCTGGCCAGTCGTTTTATAGCTTGGCTTTATTTTCCGTCGATATGTACTTCCGGGCGAATGTTACAGACATGAAAGGGTTGGGTAATCTCTTGAAGAGGGAGATTGTTTCATTGTTCTTTCTAACCTTTTAATATTCAGGACCAAAAACAACTAAAATTTCCGAAGGGAAGAAGCTTAGTAGGATAATTTTAGCTTGTTGGAGATTCAATGGGGACATTGACCGGGCTGTCCGGGGAGTATGTGACATTCGACCAGAATGGACGAAAATGCAATTTCGGATTATTAGCAGCTAACCTTCCGAATTAGCAGTTTTGGAGGGTTAACGGTGTTATTCGGACTATTGAACGAATCGTGAAGGCTAAAATAATCTGGTATTTTAAATTTTTAAAATTTCAAACGATGACGTTATATTTCTGAGAAACGTCAAAATCGGCCATTGTGGAAGACATCCAAAATAAAACAGAACAACAATAGTTGCGACGGCGACAACAAAGATAATCGCGACAAAAAACAACAACGAGAATTGAACGAACAGCAGAATTAGCAGAGACCGCTCCGAGTTGCAACGATTGTGTCGCTATAATCGTTGCAACGCCATTCACAACAAGGGTGGAGGGTGGAAACAAGCCTTCCGGAGAGGAGATAAGGGTATTATTTCCCCGGATTCAAGAATCCGGAGGGGTCTCGGGACTGGAACTTATATCATTTTATACAAACTTTTAGCTTCCCGATTATGTCTTGAAATGAATTGATTTAACATCTGAATTCATTTTCCGGCGATGAGAAGCTAGGAGTTAGGGGAAAGGGTTGGAGATGACGATTTTTATCTACTGAACAAAAACAATAGTAGTATAATAAATAGTAGTAGCCCTGTTTTTAGGAGTGACCTTGTGGTCTAAGGATACTGAGACCCAGCCATGAGCTCACTATTTTGCATATAATTAAGTCAATTAGAGCGTTCTGATCGAAGCCTGAATCAGTAACGTTTTTTGTCGACCCGATGTTAGAAAGACCACCAAAAGAACTGGCTTTGGTAGAGACGGTGAAAAGCATGTAGAGCTTAGTTTGGACGCTGGCCAGTCGTTTTATAGCTTGGTTTTATTTTCCGTCGATATGTACTTCCGGGCGAATGTTACAGACATGAAAGGCTTGGGTAATCTCTTGAAGAGGGAGATTGTTTCATTGTTCTTTCTAACCTTTTAATATTCAGGACCAAAAACAACTCAAATTTCCGAAGGAAAGAAGCTTAGTAGGATAATTTTAGCTTGTTGGTTGGCAGGACTGTCCTGCAAACTAACACCTTTTAAAACCTAGGAGAAAAAGTTTTAAATCAGGGCATTGACGTTGGAAGTCAGAAAAGTCGGAAAAAATGGTTTATCTTGGGTCATATCCTCAAAGTGCAGATTAGTGAAAGACTTTGAAAGGCTATAGTATGTAGTATGATGCCATTTATATTCTGCAGTGAGTCGATATGACGTGAATAAAAGTGATTTATTGCATTTTGTAAATTCTGCTCAATGGCACTGTACCGTTTTTACGAACATTACGAGATTCAATGGGGACATTGACCGGGCTGTCCGGGGAGTATGTGACATTCGACCAGAATGGACGAAAATGTAATTTCGGATTATTAGCAGCTAACCTTCCGAATTAGCAGTTTTGGAGGGTTAACGGTGTTATTCGGACTATTGAACGAATCGTGAAGGCTAAAATATTCTGGTATTTTAAATTTTTAAAATTTCAAACGATGACGTTATATTTCTGAGAAACGTCAAAATCGGCCATTGTGGAAGACATCCAAAATAAAACAGAACAACAATAGTTGCGACGGCGACAACAAAGATAATCGCGACAAAAAACAACAACGAGAATTGAACGAACAGCAGAATTAGCAGAGACCGCTCCGAGTTGCAACGATTGTGTCGCTATAATCGTTGCAAGGCCATTCACAACAAGGGTGGAGGGTGGAAACAAGCCTTCCGGAGAGGAGATAAGGGTATTCTTTCCCCGGATTCAAGAATCCGGAGGGGTCTCGGGACTGGAACTTATATCATTTTATACAAACTTTTAGCTTCCCTATTATGTCCTGAATTGAATTTATTTAACATCTGAATTCATTTTTTGACAATGAGAAGCTAGGAGTTAAGGGAAAGGGTTGATCCATCTTCGATGGAGATGATGAATTTTATCTACTGAACAAAAACAATAGTAATATAAGTAGTAGAAGCCCTGTTTTTAGGAGTGACCTCGTGGTCTGGGGATATTGAGACCCAGCCATGAGCTCACTAATTTTGCATGTAATTAAGTTAATTTGAGTGATTTGACCGAAGCCGAAAGCAGTAACGTTTTTGTCGACCCGATGTTAGAAAGACCGCCAAAAGAACTGGTTTTCGTAGAGACGGTGAAAAGTATGTAGAGCTTAGTTTAGACGCTGGCCAGTCGTTTTATAGCTTGGCTTTATTTTCCGTCGATATGTACTTCCGGGCGAATGTTACATAGATGAACGAGGTAAGGAGGAGTCGAGAAACTTACGCGAGGTTGAGAAATTTCAGAATGGACTTGAAGTTAGGTTCAAAGCTAAGGGAGCGTAAGAAGTTTGAAAGCAGAGCAGGCAAATTGATACGGATATCTGACTTAGGACAGAAAAAAAAGTGATATTGCTCGTAACAAACATCGTATGGGACATTGTAAAACTGAACCTCCAGACTAGTGTAGGCTATGATTTAGTACTTATTTTGAAAGGAGGAGTGTTAAGTTTCGGAGAAACGCCTTCTCACTTCAAAGAGAAGTCATTTCCCACTTTTTGGTTCAAAATAAGAACATGATTGGATATCGCACAATGTCACGCGATATTGCGCGATGTCATATCACGAGATCAGATCTCAATAGGCAGTTAACTTTCCATATATATAGAAACTGGTGTACTACACTTTTATCGATCTCTAATTAAACAGTTGATTATACCTAGTTTTGCTGCCAGCCTGTAAAAAATTAAACTTGTCTCAGAGTTCTAAAAACCTCATTTCATAGTCGTCTTCTGAGAAGCATGCTTGTCAGTTGACAAATTCTAAGTTGTGTGACAATCGACCAGAATGAACGAAAATGCAGATTCGGCGATTTCGAATAGTTAGCAGCTAACCTTCCGAATTGACAGTTTTGAGAGATTAGTGACGTTATTGGGACGATTAGTCAAACGGTGAAGGTCAAGATATTCTGCCATTTTGAAATTTTAAAAATTCGAACTGAGAAGTCGCACTTCTGAGAAACGGCAAAAACCGCCATTTTGGAAGAAAACCAGAAGAAAATCAGAATAACAATAGTTGCGACGAAGATAACTACGAGAAAATAGAATGCCGAAATCGAAGAAAACAGCAGAGTTAGCAGAGACCGTTTCGAGTTGCAACGATTGTGTCGCTACAATCGTTGCAAGGCCATTCACAACAACGGTGAAGGGTAGAAACCAGCCTTCCGGAGAGGAGATAAGGGTGTTATTTCCCCGGATTCTGGAATCCGGAGGGGTCTCGGGACTTGAACTGAAATCATTTTATATAAACTTTTAGCTTCCCGATTATGTCCTGAAATGAATTTATTTAACATCTGAATTCATTTTACCACGATGAGAAGCTAGGAGTTGGGGGAAAAGGTTGATCCATCTTCAATGAAGATGATGATTTTTATCTACTGAACAAAAACAATAGTAAGATAATAAGTATTATAGCCCTGTTTTTAGGAGTGACCTCGTGGTCTGGGGATACTGAGACCCAGCCATGAGCTCACTAATTTTGCATGTAAACAAGTTAATTTGAGCGTTCTGGTCGAAGCCGGAGATCAGTAACGTTTTTGTCGACCCGATGTTAGAAAGACCATCAAAAGAACTGCCTTTGGTAGAGACGGTGAAAACATGTAGAGCTCTGTTTAGACCTTGGCCAGTTGTCTTAGAACCTAGTTTTATTTTCCGTCGATATGTACTTCCGGGCGAAGGTTACATGGATATTTTTATAGCGCTCCTGGATGTTATTCTTTTGTAACATCATGACCGGCAGAACCGTTAACGAGCACTCCGCGCCGAGCGGATGCTCATAATAACGCCCTTAATAGGCCCTAACCGCCGGAGCGGAAGGGTAGTTTGGAACCCGAAAGCCTTCCGGATTACTGTGAATAGTTTTTTAACCTAGTTAAGACCGAAAATTTACGTTCCAGGAAGGGTGATGGGATTGGCCGTCCCCTCGTTCCCTGAGAGGTTTGTGACCAAAAACACTTAAAGATATATATAAAACCAAACAAAAAGTAGTATAGTACCAAAAAAAACAAAAAAACATAAAAAATAACCGAAAAAACCAAAAACAGTAAAAAAGTTTAAAAAAATCAGTAGAAATCATCCCCCCAGACAAGATGTGATCCGACCCTCCCGTTTGTTGTTGATAAATATATTGTTGTTACAGGCATTTAAATTAATCAGGATCGTTACGATCAATTTTGTAGCCCGTTTGTGAGGCTTGTACTGTACGGTTGTTTGAGTATTTAAGCACGTTAATGCTAATTTGTGCTCAATCCGGAAGGGTCTGCTGATTTGCGCTCAATCCGGAGGGGTATTGGGAGAAGACTGATCCGGCAAGCAGTACAAGGAGCAACAAGAAGGGGCTCAACGACAACAATAGTCGACTGTTGGGTATCGTTAACAAGTTTTGTATCCCTTTTGGTACAAAAAATAAGATAATAATCTGTGGGGGGCTCGACAGTTTCGCACTGTAGTGACCCTTCACCGAACTGCGAAAATCCGAGTTAAGCACCTCAATTCGGATATTGAGCAAACCCGGAGGGGTATATTATTACTAATATTATTACTTATATAGCCTATATTAATACTCCTATATCGTTTTTCAGTGAAAAACACAGTAAGCGGACCGGTTTTTTGGGTCAAAATAGCGATATTTTGATCCACTCACAAATCGCGATTTTTGAATTATCGATATTTTTTGAAACGGAAAAAGCGCTAAATTAGTGATTTACATTATAACTGTGCTAGTATAATAGATAGAACTGGTTGAGTTTAGTTCAGAAGTGGTTGGAACTATTTTGGTACCAAAAACCGAATTTTCGCGATTTTTGAGAAAACGGAACACTATAAAATCAGAAATTTTTTTGAAATTTTAGCGTTAGGACAGTAAAAATAGTTATTCGGACAACCTCCACTAGTGAATATACAGGTTTTAAGACCCGTTTCCCGAAAGCCTTCCGGATTACAGAGAAATCGAACTTAACGTGTTTGATTCAGTGGATTCATCAACCCGGAGGCGTCCAAATAGCATAGTTTTTCGCAAATTTTTTCAACTAAAGCGTTTCAGATCGGGTTTTTTGCATTGAACTAGAAGAGTATAGGCCTTCTGAGCTCGGATCAATAATTTTTAGGTCGAAAAGAACAGAAAGACGTTTTGGTTAATAACTTTGGAACGACTGGACAGATCTAGTTGATCTTAGTACCATTAGATCAGAAATTAGCTGAGCTTACTAATAGGAACAAAAATTATTCGAAAAAGTAGACTCCCTCACGTTTTATTAAAAAAAATTGGAAAGCCCTTACACCCCTACCAAAGGGTAGAAACGGTTGAATAAGGCAATTTTACGCTGTTCTAGAAGAATAGGGAAGGCTAAAGGCACCAGAAACCCTTGATAGAGCCGAAATTAGGCTAGCGATAAGACCCTTCACCGTTAGCGTGAATTGTCAAATAAGAGGCTTAACAATCCGGAAGGGTCAAGGAAAGGACCACATACCCTTCCTAGTTGATACAAACAGCGTAATAGCATCGGAGAACGTATCCGAAGGGGTACAGGTTGAAAATCAAGGAAGTCTCCGAAAAGCTATTTTTACAAAACCGGAGGGGTCCCAATCAGGAGGGGTCCAAGTTTTTCCTGATTCGGAGGGGTCCAAGTTTTTCCTAATTCGGAGGGGTCCCAATCCGGAGGGGTTTTACTTTTGCTAACCCGGAGGGGTCCCAATCCGAAAGGGTCTCAATTTTGCCAATCCGGAGGGGTCCTATTTTTGCCAATCCAGAGGGGTACTGTTTTTTGTCAATACGGAGGGGTATTATTTTTGTTTAAGGACTTAGGTAAACAGAAGAAAAAATAATAGTGAGAGGTATTAGGTTATTAAGAGACAGGCTAGGAATCAGTGACTGCACTGGCAACTTGCCTTTCAAAAAAGACCAGACCAAAAAAAAACAGGTCCAAACTCGGATTTTCGCGACACTAAGTCTAAATTGAAAAAGAGTGTGTAACTCATTGGTGTGAATTGAAATCCAAAACGTTTTTGAGAAAAGTGACTGCCCTGAGGATTTTAGTAGGTCTAGCTCGGGCAGTCCGAAGGCAGATAGGTAAAAGGAGACTCGGTGGGTGCAATAGACGCCCACTTGAGAAAATTACTGCCTTCAAGCTTTGTCTGTTTGGTGCAGCACCAAGCAGGGAAAGCTCTTTCTTTAAAAATACAAGTTCGACTATTGTACTGCGACTGACTAAAAGTGCAAAACACATACGTTTTTCATAAAAATATTCTTATTTTGTTATTTGTGGTTTTAAATCAATGATATTTGTGCTTGATTGGGTAGTGAATACACTATCTTTTAAATTGACTGATATCATCAGACTGTGCTAGTTCTCAAATCTTACGACTCATAATCGATTATTGTGAAGAAGTTGTATACACGCTGTACACTGATAACATAAAAGGATTCATGGTCACTATTTAAAAGAAATTTTTGGAATTTATTGTGTTGTGTTATTATTATCAGTAGTCAGATCAAAAGGACACTAGCAATCGCATTGAGTGTATAGGTATTAAGAAGTGGTAAATTGAATATGAGTCTAGACAAGTCAATGATACCTAAACTAGGTGATAGCTCCAGGAAATTCATACCTGAGAAACAGAGAAGAGCAATACCGACCCTTTTGTGGAAAGGATCACACGAACCCGGACCGACAAAAAGGAGACGGTTTCAGGCAGAATGGGTGAAACCAGAAGTCAAAAGTCCTCAGAAGAGCAGAAAGCGATGCTAGAAGTGGAGGTCCATCCGGACCAGGCCATGAATGATAACCAGTAAATACATGGAACGGAGGGGAGAGACAGAAGGCTGGCGAGTGAATCTACTCCGGTAGAACAAGGCCAAGGTTTTGCCACTTCCACCGGGACACTGGACCGAGAGGAGATGTCGGAACTGTCCGATATCTCTACTGAAATTGTGGCAACTAGAAGATCTCCCACAGACAACACCATGATGGCAGGCGTGACGGAGAAACAGGCAACGTCCTCATCGTTTTCAGAAAGAGTGAAGAACACTTTCGGAAACTTCTTTCCATTCACCATGGGAGTGGGTACAGGAAATGAAAGTGAATCCCAGGAGGAAGGAGAGGACGATGATGAGCAAGTTGACTTTGGATCTCGAGTCAGCCTCAATAGTTCGACCCAGGAGAATGAGGCAAAAACCGACAGAGAGACTGGAACTATGGACAAAATTGGTGTGGTAAGAACGATAAGCAAAGACACAAACACATCAGGCCAGTCAAGTGACTTTGTGAGTATGACAAATTCGGAGACGCCAACTTGGGAGAATAGAAACATAGGGCTAGGCAACGCATTGGTGGATCCAGAGGTGGATAATGAAAAGAAGTCGAGGCAGAGAATCAAAGCCCGAATCTCGACCAGCACAAAGCTACCTGGGATTGACAGGGTGACACCGCCACTAGTGACGCCACTAGTAGAAAACGGAGCATCATTAGAAGAAGCCTTGAACAACATAGTGGGCAGTATAGGAAAACAAAATGAACAGATGTCCATAAGAATGAGTGAACTAGATAGAGCAGTCCACGTTGAAAGAGAAAGTCTGCGGGAAGAAATAAACCGCCATAGACAAGAAGTTGGTAGAAGCGAAAAACGCTTGAAGGAAAGAACGGACGAGCACATAGCGAAGAACTTGTCGCGAATGACAAGAGAAGCGGAACAGAGAGAGTTACGCTTAAGAGACGACATGGAGAAGTTGAGAACTCATCAAGAGCAGACTCTTGGGACTCTTGACACAAAGATAGATGCGATGATGGAGAGGCGAACCCAGGCTATCATGGATAGGTTGGACGGGCTACTAGGCAGCAAGATTGGACCAAGAGAAGGGGAACCGAACTCGGGAGGTCCCAGCAGGGAGCCGAGGGTGAACTTCAATGACCAACAGAATAGGAGAAGGACATATGGATCCACTAGAGGTAGGGGCAGTTCAGCAGTATATGCCACAAGGGATAATAGAACATGGGGCCCAAACAGTAGAGCAAGTTCAACAGGGAACAGACAGACCTCAAACGAACGACCGACTCAAAGCACACGTGCGACTGGGAGAGGTGATTCCGGTAAAAGGAGACATAGGAGCCCAGGGAGGAGTCATGTCGGCCAAGGGGGAAACAGTCACGGCGATTCGGATTGTAGGGATGCACCGAAGACAGAGCCCTTAACAGGGGGCGATGATAATCAGGCGGGGCACTCAAGGGATGCCGTGGCAATGGCCACAGCCTTTGAACCCCTAAACAGACCTTTGGAGACATTCCTGACGAGTTTATCTAGAACCAATGAACGCAGTGAAAAGTCCAGAAGAGTCTTTAAGAAACCAAGATGCTATAAAGACGAATCTGACGGCTGCATTGACACCTGGATAGAGGTGATGAAACTGCATTTTTAGGAAGAAGACCTGTCAGAAAGGCAAGAGTGCAGTGCGCTCACCAGTAACTTGGAAGGGACAGCCTTAAACTGTGTGATGGCCAAAAAGCAATATCAGCGGGATACTGCTGAGAAAATCTTTGAAATCTTGTTGAATCGTTTTGGCTCAGGGGTGCAGGGACACCAAGCAATGATGCGCTTCGAGAAAAGGAGGCAACGAGAAGATGAGACGATAGACAAGTTTCTAGACGATTTCGAGATGTTTAGAAGGCGTAGCCAACCGGACGAGTCGAACAGGAAGATGGACCTGGCGGTAGCCTCAAAATTTATCGATGGTGTGAAGAATGATGAACTTCGAACAATGTTAGCAATGCATTACACACCACTATCAACCAATGCGCCAACACCAGAGGAAGTGAGGCTCAAGTAAAAAGAATATCTCTTGCTGAAACATCCATCGAGATCTGAATATTACAAGAACAATTATGGCAATTTTAACAACGGACCAGCAAACCAGGGGAACAACTGGTGCAAACGAGGGACGATATGGACAAGAGGCGCTCTTGTGCAAACTGCAGTTCGACGGACCATCGTGTGTCAGCATGCCCAACTTACAAACAGGGCATAAAAACGATAGGCTTCAGCCTCGAGGACGAAGATGCGTCAGAAGTCGATCATGAAGATTTCATGAGAGGAGTAATTGCAAAATTCGGCCCGAGGTCTTTCTTTTGCAACCTGAAAGGTCATTTTAAATCGGATTGTCCGCAATTCTGGGATGCTGTAGCAGACATCAAGCATCCAAGGCACGAGGAAGTTTTATCGGGTATGAAAGCCAGCAAGGCTCGCCTATTGAGTGAAGCGGAGGCGCGCAGAAAATAAATACCTTCGAGGCAACAGAAATCGAAGAAACGAAGGCACCAAGTAGTTTGAGCATGAAACTTAATGTGATCTCCAGGCAGAGGTTCGGTATGGTGCCACAAGGAAGCAAAATACAGTCAATAATCTCGGTAGCGGGACACCAGGTAATCAGAAATCTCCTGGTATACATTATATATAGGAACTCAAAGTCCGCAGGATAGGCCATGACGCCATGATGGAACAAGACGCAGTACACATTGGATACGAAGCAGATGTGACTGCACATCTGCTCGACACCAACGGAAAGAAAATCGGAGTCACAGGGCTTCTGGACACAGGAGCGGTAGTGAGTGTGATGCCGATAAAGACTTGGGAAAGAATGGGCTTCACGAGGGAAGATCTAATTCCGAGGAATCTCCGACTGGCTGCAGCCAATCGAGGAGCGATTTACGTAGCCGGAAAAACGCCAATAACGGTCCTCCACATGGGAGGACGGGATCTTTGGATGAACTTCCTGGTGGTAGAGAATTTGGACGACGCCGATCAATTCATCTTGGGCAGAGATTTTGTCAGGATTTTTGACGTAATGATTGACTTGAACAACGGTCTAATAAGGATTAGGAACCCGGAACGAAAAAATGTTAAGAAACCAAATAATAGAATAATAACAGACCAAGACAAGGTACCAATTTTTTTAGACAGAAAATTAAAAATTACAGCCGGGACAAGCAGTAGTAGCAATTTTTAGAACGAGAAATTTGAATTCGTTAAGTGATAGTAAACAGGTTTCTTTAGTACCGAATACAAATAGTCAGAGTTCGGTGATTTTAGGCCGGAGCTTCTCGGTAACGCAAAACGGACTGTGTGTCAGTGGGTTATTGAACACACTGGACACCACGGTTTCAATCCAGCGTGGAAAGAAGCTTGGTTACGCTTTGCCGATGAGGACCGACTATGAGGAGACACAAAACTTGAAGAGATATAGTGTGAAAGACCGTCCTCATCATGCCAATTAAGATAAAATTTTAAAGAGGATTAATGAATTAAAATCTATTCATAAATTGTTTTCAATGAAGTCCGACACGGACGACGGCTTATCGAGCTGCTCGACTTTTCCGGAACGCTCCTCGTCATATGAAATGGAGTCTGACAAACCGGTTTTGCCAGAGATAGAACACTTAAAAGGGAAAATAGGCGAGTTACAATTAAAAGGGAAAATTTCGAGCTACTACGGGAGGTTTTAAATCGGAACGCGGATGTAATTTCAAGACATAAGCCGGATATTGGTTGCTGTAATTTCGTCGAACACGAAATCGAACTTGAGGAAGGCGCCCTTCCCCATAGGGAAGGCGCCGTTCCCCATAGGGAAGGTGCAAGACGAATGACGCCACATAAATCGGAAGCGTGCCGAGCGGAAATAGAAGTGATGCTCAAATACGACATGATAGAACCCTCGAAATTGCCATGGGCTTGCGGGGTAGTAATGGCGAAAAAGAAAAGGGGGCAGCTTAGGTTTTGTTGCGACTTTCGCTACTTGAACGCGGTAACGATAAAGGATGCGTACCCGATACCGCGAATAGACGAGAGCCTCTCTAAACTTGGTGATGCCAACTTCTTCACCACATTGGATTTGGGTTCTGCCTTCTGGCAGGTCCCTCTGCGGAAGAAGGATAGAGAAAATACCGGATTCGCGTGTGAATTGGGGTTGTACCAGTGGAAGAAGCCCTTCGGCTTGTGCAACGCAACGGCCACTTTTCAAAGACTGATGGCTCAGGCTTTGACCAGAGTGACAAAGAAGTACGGGAATCTTGTGATGTGTTATGTGGATGACGTAGTCATAGCAACACCGACCCTGGAAGACCACATTGATTGGCTCGATGAGGTCTTTGGATGCATGAAAAGAGCAGGCTTGAAATGCAAACCATCGAAATGTGAAATCCTTAGGGATTCAATCAAGTACCTAGGAAGAATGGTGGACAGGCATGGTGTGAGGCCGGACCCCGAAGCAGTAGAAGCTGTGTTGACATGGAAGGCTCCCAGAACGGACACAAGTCATGAGCTGCCTAAGGTTTGCCAACTACTACCGTGAGTTCATAAAAGGATATGCAGACAAGGTGTATCCGATGCAGAAGCTGAAGCGCAACAAAGAGAAAAAGTTCGATTGGAGCGATGAAGCTCAAACGGCATTTGAGAACATAAAGCGGGAACTGTGCGAAGCGCCAGTGCTAGGCATCCCTACTGAAAAGGGCATGTATGTTCTTGACAAAGACGCATCAGTAGTAGCCATATCGGGAACACTGCATCAGAAGCAAGAATGGAATGGGAGAACCGTTCTCAGTCTCACAGCATATGGCAGTAAGGTGTTAAGTGACACTGAGATGAAATATGGTGCACCAAAAGCAGAAATGTTTGCAGTAGTCACATTTGTGGAAAAGTACCGCGCATACTTGGGGAGCGCTCCCTTTAAGTTACGCGTGGACAACAGGGCGTTATCCTGGTTGAAGACATACTCGATGGATCAGAGTTATATTGGTAGGTGGATAGTAAGATTAGATGGCTACCACATGATAATCGAGCACAGGATTCGTGACAAACACCAGAATGCTGACAACCCCAGCAAGAAACCCGAGTTCTATGAAAGACTGGAACAGAAGCAGGCCAATCAGGCAGAAATAAAGGAAGGATTCTGGTTTCTGGATAAAGAAACTTATAAAGCGCTTCCCTTGACGAGATGGTTGGACAAGTTTGGAAATCCAATTCCAGGTCATCCTGAGTTACCTGTAGAGAAAGCAGCCGAGATAAAAATCCTATCCAAGAAGGACCCGGTGCCCTTGGATCTGTTGCTGCGCTAAAACCTGGTCCAACAGGAACTCTCTCGCATGAACATTAACAGCCTCTCATTATTGGATAAAACGGTGCAGGTCACACCGCAAGTGATGCAGATGCTGGGTGGATTGTTAGAGAGAGAAGTGACCAGAGATGACCACGAGTGGGCAGCAGCAGTGGCATCACTGCCAGTCAGTGAGAAGGTGAAGATCATGCCGTCCAGACGACAACACAAAGAGAACGAGAGGGATTGTAGGACAATAGTTCAGCAACTAGTGTCCTCAATACCACACGAGGTTTTAACCAGAACTTCTTACTGACGGAAAGAACAGGGGAACGATACGCAAAAGAAAAAAAACGTTACCTTTGTGGACCAGGATAAAGAAGGTGAAAAGGTTGAACGAAACCTCGTGCAAGATTGTTTGTCCGGGGAGACGAACGGTGAGAAGAGCCAGCGAGTTCAAGATCAACACCCGGGACAAGGAAGTTTGTCCGGAGATTCTGGTGTAGATGAGAAAGTTCCTGATGGGAAGCAGGACCTGGAGAACAAAGTTTTGTCCGGGGAGTTCAGATGGATGCGAAGAAAGCACAGAACTGACCCAGGAGATGGTGCAGACTCCGTCGCAGACTCTTCAACAGATGACAACTCCCGAAACTCAGGAATTGACACATACATAGACAGGAAATCGAGCTCGGGATTGGAACTGTCAGAACTAGCGATCCACACACTACTAGTGGAAACTCGAGCAAGGGATCTGGATAGAGAGGTATACAAGGACCCTGACAGTGATCGCTACCTCATACCAGGTGAAAGAGTCTTTGATAACGCAGCGGATGATCTGGAAATAATAGCGGTATTGAAAGTTCGAAAGTCTGTTGCCACAAAAAGAGGTAGTCAGGAATGATCTTCAGCCATTCGAACAGTAAACACAGCCAAGGGCAAAGATTTGGTGCTTTAAGATGAAAAAAGATACGCATCAGCCCAATGAGCTGAATAGTCAGATGAGGGTCGTGGAGACGTACTTGAAGGCGAGATACAGACTCTCGGATCTACTAAGAGCGCAGAGAAATGGCCGCATGACAAGCAACCTGAAAAAGTGGATCGAAAATGGTTTTCCGGCCAAAGGAGACCTCGTCGAGGAAGACAGTTACCGCATTCTGAGACAGTAGTTTATGCAGAAATAGGGAAGGTTACACTTGAACAAGGACGGGATTGTGGCTTGCAAGAGAAGAGATGAAGACAGAGTCCTATACAAGTATAACGCGATAGTGTTGCCGCAACTCTACCATACAGAACTCTCATTCAGGTCGCATGATCAGATGGGCCAACAGGGGATCGACAAAGTATATCAGAGGATCTTGAAGCGCTTTGAGTGGCCTGGAATGAAAAAGGCATGCGAGAAGTGGGTAACAGCATGTCTGTCATGCCAACATGTCAAGGATCCAAGGAAATTGCGATTTCCCTTACAATCGATCGAGTCGTCTGAATTCAACGAGGTGGTGCAGATTGACCACCAGAAAATAGGTATGACAGACAGTGACTATAATCAGGTCTTGGTCATGATAGACCACTTCATGAAGTTTGCAGAGGCCGTGACCTGCATAACTGCCTCAGCAGAAGAGACGTGCGATCATCTAATCAATACTTGGATAGCGAGACATGGTTGTCCGATGACGTTTCAATCGGATAACGGAACAACTTTCCTGGGAGAACTTTTGAAAGAGCTCATGAGACGCCAACAGGTGGCTCAAGCTCACTCCACGACATACCATCCCCAGACAAATGGCTTAGTGGAAAGGCAGAATCGAACGTTAGTGTCGATGCTGAGGGTATATTGTTCCAGGTACATGACCGATTGGGACAGATATCTTCCACAGGTGATGGGAGCTTACAATAGCACGCAACATTCCATCACCGCAGTTAGTCCACATATGATGCTGACCGGGCACGAGAAGTCTTTGCCCTTGACTTTCTTCTATCCAGAGTATGAGGGTAAGAAGACGTCACCACAGGTCTATGTAAGGGATGTAATAAGACGTCAGCAGGAGTTAAACGACCTATGTAGCCGAAATACTCAGCAGGCGCAGGCAAGGCAGAGGAAAAGATTTGACAAGAAAGCAGCTGGTGCAAAAGTTTATTCGGTAGGGGACTACGTATGGGTATTTCAGAACGTCATACCACCGAAAGGAACAAAAAAGCTCCTAAAAAAGGAGGGGACCCTTCATGATTACGAAGGTGCACCAGGAGGGAGGCTTCTATAGACTGAGTACTGGCCGAGCCGCTCATTACGAAAACCTTAAGCCACACAATTCATCAACAGAAGACTGGGGTATACCTGCAGACATGGAAGAGGGGGATTATCTAATGATGGACCCTGCTTGTGAGGTCAACGAGAAGGGCACCAGGGAAAAGAACGATGGAAATGAAGTCATAGAGGAAGGAACAAGTACACCACTGGACCTGGACCCAAATGAGGTGATTGAGGCAGACGATGAAACTTTACCTACGCAGAGGAGGACTGGCAAGACCCTGAACAAAGAAAGGTTCCCAACAACTTGGAACCGGATTTTCCGTTTACGATACAGACTCGACAGAATGAAAGGACAAGATCCAAGAAGAAATATAACCCTTACGGCGACGAATTTTTAGTGGACAGGATAGATCTATAGAAGATAGTGGAAGAAGTAGAAGGTCTAGAAGATATAACTGTGTCACAGGACATTGACATAGTCGATGATCACGACGAGGAATGGATCGAGGACCGGTCGAAACCCGAGGTAGAATTCGACGAAAAGCAACACCAATCCTACGAACAAAAATTGACGAATCTGCGTGTCTTGGAATGGCTGAACGAAATGACGTCGGACCCAAAGGAGACCAGTGTCACGATTTAGAAGCAGAAACAGGCGAAGAACCACAGAAACCTGACATAGGGAGGGTAGTTGAGTCATTATTTAACTTACCAAATGAATATTCTAGTAGAATAATATTAACAGATAGCGATTTCTTTCTCACAAATAGAACATGCGCGATAGCGATCACAGCGGACATGAGTTTTAGGACAGCGTTAGCGGCAGATTTTAAGACAGAATAGGAAAACATAGAATTTCTTTGGAAGCAAAGACCAGGAATAGGGGGCTTAGCAGCCTTGCTCCGGCGGCATCACAGATACAGGGAAAATACCTATGTTTCTTAGTGACACGGCGACGGAGAAGCGGCACGTAGACCCGGAAAACCTAATCTTGTCCTTGACGAGGTTGAGAGACTTCCTTGTGGAAAGGGAAGTGAAGGAGCTCTTACTTCTAGTGTACGATCCGAACAGAGGACGACTGCGTCCTCGGGAACTGTACGCGCTCATACACGTAATCTTCTCTGATACTAATATACAAGTATACTTACATAAGAAATATTACTTAAGTATAGGCTGAGTTAGGGTGACATGCAAGAAGGTGTCAGACTAAAGTATGTGTAGTGTGTGATATGTGTGTTATGTTATGTTATGTGTTATGTTATTAAGGTCCTGGATAAGAAGGAGTTAGTGACCGCGAACAACTGAATAACGATCTTGGGAATAGATCCAAAGTTTGTACTGTCCAATCTTAGGTCGAGTTCCAAAATTTTAGAGACCGATTGATTTTTAAAAATTTTAGGATCAAAATATTTTTATCTGACTGTTTTAAATTAATTTTAACTAAAAGTTAAGGCAAAACGGACAAGTGTGATATTCGTGACCTCTTTTCTAGATCCTGATTGATCATTTAATTACTCACTTGAGTCAAATCATTAAATCAAATCGAATCGAACCTGAAAAAAGAATGGATAACTTCAACTTGGATGAATTGATGGACCTGGCAGAGGCATATGTTGGACCGATGGTAGATGCGATCTATGGTCGGCTAATGGCTCGAGACTTCGCTCTGGAAGACCCAGAGGTAGTCATGTTGCTGACCGCCCTGATAAACATCTTGGGGCATGACAACCGTGGGGACCGCCCCACGGAAGTCCTATTGATGGCAGCATACGGAGAGAGGGGAGTACTAGACCGCCCGAATATGAGAGTGATGAGGTGGAGAAACGGGGCTCTCTCAGGGATTGACTTGGCGAACGAGCCTGGAATGGGAAGTTCCAGGACTTACCAACCAAGTGAGATGCCTTTGCCCTCCAAGCCCAAGCCTGGGCTGAGGAGACTGCATCAAGAGATGAACAGCGAGGCTGCCTCGTCTAGTTCACCACTGAGAATAGCTGTGCCATCAAAGAGGGCGAGAGTAGAACAGGGGGTTCAAACGAACCAAATCATGCAAGATCTAGATGGGATGAAAGATGAGCTGGAGAGGACCAGAAAGGAGCTGGATGAAATGACTAAGACCATGCTCATTACGGAGGACGACAGAGACATGTGGAAGAGATTGTTTGAAGACTGCAACAAAAAGCAGGGTGAAGAAATTGAACGCCTGAGGCGAAACTACAAGGCGCGATCGCAACGGGTGGCATTGACAACAGCCGTGGAAAAAGTGAAACCTGCAAGGAGTATTCCTCGTGGGCAGTCCCCGATGGAGCTCTTGACGCTTCGAGAAATGAATCAAACGACAGAAACGCGACTCCCAACTGCAACTGGTCGAGTGACAATCCCGGACCCGAGTCATACCTTAGGTGACCCAGTCGTGGAGCAGACGATGGGGAAGCTGATAGAGACAGCTGGACGACTAGTGGCCAATAGGAATGCGCCAGGTTCCGGGGTGACTGCACCCTATAGAACGGTCGACGATACGGGCAGAGTTTAGCTCTGCCAAGACGTAATGAACAAAAGGGGAGTTAGCGATGCAACGCTACCAATGGGGAGCTCAAAATCTCAGACAGGAAGATACGAAAGATGCGGGCGAAGAAAGTGTCATGGGTAATGGATGTACAAAAGATTAATCAGTTGAAGTATAACTTCACAGGAGTTCCGGAGGCGGATCCGAGAGCTTGCTTCAATCGAGCGACCTGGAACCCGGCAATAAACCTGCAGCAACCACCACTGGGGACATCACATCTAATACTGGGAGACAGCTTGGTCAGAGTGCTCTCAATCTTGAGGACCTCCTAGATCACCACGGTGATGGCTTTCGGAGGCGCGACGATAGCCCAGTTATTTCGGATGGTGGAGTTGATAAACCCAGTGAGAATCATTTGTGTAACGATCCTAGTTGGGACAAATAACATCTCGAGAAGCTCAGATGAGGAAGAAGCACTATGGGAATCAATGATGGTGTGCTTGTTTTCTACCCTCTGGCAAAAATTCAACTGCGCGGTACTGACCGTCCGTTTGAACTGTGCCAATGAACACGAGGACATTGACTGCAGCAGGGAGAAGGCACAACGAAGGAGTAATCAGGTGGAACAACATCCTGAGAAATCTTGCAAGTCAGAATGCCGGAAGGATGATCCTTATGGATATCGAACATGAGCTGAGGGCTATGGATCATGCCAGGCTGACCACTGACGGCATCCACTTTGATAGCATAGAAGGATAGGCTTGGTTGAACAGAATCCTCCAAGAGCGATTGGATGAATTGGAAGTAGAACTCTTTGACACGGGAGCGCGATATTTGGTGGGATCGACATTAGCTCCAATGTCCAAGAGCAGATACCCAGTGCATTTCGTAGTTGTGGATGTAAAAAGTACGAGAACGATCGTGGATCAAGCCTTCTCAGTGCCAAAGTGTGTGAGACTAGCGAGAATGTCAGAATCAGAAAAATCTTATGAGTTACTGTGCAAAATGTTCTCAGCAGTTCCAGAGAGAACTAAGAAAGAGTTGGAATCGATACTGGGAAAGAAGTTCATGGGATACGTCAGTGGGAATTTTGGTGACTTTGAAAGACAAAAACAGAGAGGATCAACCGTTACGGATTACAATACAGTAGATGAGAATGATGAATTCCACCGAGTGATGATGGAAGTAGAACCACTACTGGAAGCTTTGGGAAAGCGTAACTGGAGGAGCATCATGCTGACACATGACGAGTTTCCTTGCCATTGCTTGCTGCAAACATAGTGGTACCCCGGGGGTAGTAATCTGGTGTTGATCTGGGACTCTGGAGAGCTTCTCTCCATGGGTTTACCAGACTCATCACGGCCCATAACAGTAGTGATAGTGGGAGTTATGATCGCGATACGATGGCTGGAAGCTCATGTGAAGGAGAACAATAGACAGGAGGCACCAACGCGAGAACAATTGCAGAAATTGGATTGTCTAAAAGATTTATATCTTTTTGAGACAACGTGCAAGATTCTGAACATTCCGATGGAAGTGAAAAAGATATGGACAAGGAGACGACTGATGCAATGGTTTAGAGCCAACATGACTGCATGGTTGTACGAGTATGCCAAGAAGCATATGTCGAAGCACGGCAGAGTGTACAGTGTGTATCAGCTGGACATTGGGGCAGGAGCTTTCAAGTGACTTTTCGTGACTCATCGGAATGCAGTGACCATCGCTGCAAAGAGAATTTCCAGGACAAGTGAACGTGATGGAAGGGAGAAAGAAGAGATGTTGAAGGAGGATTTTGAGAGAAACGTGACGTTGTGTCTCCACAACAGCTTCTGCAGGAACAGAGAATCTAACGTGGATCCCCTACCTTGTTGTAAACAAAGGGTAGAAGAGCAGAAGTGTTGGAGGACTGCTTCCAACAGCGTCAGAATAGCTACCGATGTGTTGCAAGACACAGAAACTGAAAGTGCAGAGTCAATGTCGCAGGAGGAGGAGATGGAGTTTTGACAAATGGCAGAAAAACAAGATGCGAAAAGAAAAAAAATTAGAAGAGTTTAGAAGTTTTAGAACTCCTAAACGACGAAAAAAAGAGGAAACAAAGAAGTGACGAAAAGAAGAAGTTAAAACTCAGAATTGTTTTATGTGTGAGACAAAAACTCCAGTGAGAAACTAAGCAACCAAGTTGTTATTGAAAACTGAAACTTTTAGTTGAGTTTTGAACATTAAAGAATTTGTTGCATTTATAAATTTGCGTTTTGATTTTAGTTAGTGGCTTTAGAGACACTTACTACTTATGTAGAGGCTTGAGTAAAGAGTATATTTAAATATTCTAGCCTGCATGATTGTTTTTAATCAACTAGGAAAACTGATCACTTTGTGGTGACATGAAAGGCTTGGATAATCTCTTGAAGAGGGAGATTGTTTCATTGCTCTTTCTAACCGCAGAGTTCCTTAATTTTAAGATTCAGGACAATAACAACTAAAATTTCCGAAGGGAAGAAGCATAGTAGGATAATTTTAACTTGTTGGTTGGCAGGACTGTCCTGCAAACTAACATCTTTTAAAACCTAGGAGAAAAAGTTTCAAAATCAGGGCATTGACATTGGAAGTCAGAAAAAAGTTTTATCTTAAGTCATATCCTCGAAGTGCAGATTGGTGAAAGAATTTGGAAGGCTATAGTAGTGTAGTATGATGCCATGTATAATCTGCAGTGAGTCGATATGACGTGGATAAGAGTAATTTCGTGCATTTTGTAAATTCTGTTCGATAACACTGTACCAATTTTACGAACATGCGAGAATCAATGGAGACAGTGACCGGGCTGTCCGGGGAGTTTGTGACATCCGACCAGATTGAACCAAAATGCAGATTCGGCGATTTCGAATAGTTAGCAGCAAACCTTCCGAATTGACAGTTTTGAGAGATTAGTGACGTTATTGGGACGATTAGTCAAATGGTGAAAGTCAAGATATTCTGGTATTTTAAAATTTTAAAAGTTCGAACTGAGAAGTCGCACTTCTGAGAAACGGCAAAAACCGCCATTTTGGAAGAAAACCAGAAGAAAATCAGAACAACAATAGTTGCGACGAAGATAACTACGAGAAAAAAGAATATCGGAATCGAAGAAAACAGCAGAGTTAGTTGAAGAGTTGGGGGAAAGGGTTGATCCATCTTCACTGGAGATGATGATTTTTATCTACTGAACAAAAACAATAGTAATATAATAAGTAGCAGTAGCCCTGTTTTTAGGAGTGACCTCGTGGTCTGGGGATACTGAGACCCAGCCATGAGCTCACTAATTTTACATGTAAACAAGTTAATTTGAGCATTCTGGTCGAAGCCGGAGAATAGTAACGTTTTTGTCGACCCGATGTTAGAACGACCACCAAAGGATCTGGCTTTGGTAGAGACGGTGAAAAGCATGTAGAGTTCTGTTTAGACGTTGGCCAGTCGTCTTAGAACCTAGCTTTATTTTCCGGGCGAATGTTACATTGAAATCCCCAGCTATGAGTACGTTATCAATGGAGAAACTGAATGCAACCTCGAGCAACTCTTCGCAATCAACAATTTTGAATCGAAAACTGCTTTTTGTGGGTGGGTTGTAAACGCAGCAGAGTAAATAAGTACTACCATTAATTATAATTTTACAAAGTGAACAGATCTCTGAAGTTCACTATTTAGACAGATTACTTCAATGGGAACCTGGAAAAATGAGGACTTAACGCCAATCGAGACTCCCACGTGGTTGGTACTTCTTCCTTTATTTTCACGGTCACCTCGATAGAAAGTATACATTAAAGTTTTATTTTCGAAATGCAATTAGTTTTTTTTAACTTAATGGCGTTTTTATCAGTTTTCTTCTGAGCTTGACAACAGATTTATTCAAGCAACAAATCCGATTTTGAGCCAGTTAAACTCAAATTTCTAGAAGAAGAAGAAGAAGAAGAAGAAAGAACACCTGAATTACTATACAGTAAAAAGCCGAGGCATCAGTATAGCAAAGTGAAAATAATAAAGTTGGTTAAAATTCATTGGTTACATCAAACAAAAACACAACATCAGAAAACAAGCAATAAACAAAACAAAACAAAACAAAACAAGTTCGGTTACAGCTCAGAAATTGGTTGATTAAAATATATGAAGTTACGGATACTAAAAAAACATCAGTTTTAAAAATTAGAACGAGCTGGTATTTTAACTTTACAAACAATTTTATAGATAGTCCAAACATACAGCGTATATACAGAGTATATACAGATTCTCTTTCAAACAATGTCTTGAAAATTAAACTAAATTAAAACATATAGAACTAGCAAAAACGGAAATCACGCCATTTATTTGTATTTGTACATATTGGATTGTTTCTCAATTCACTCACGTAAAATTCTTTCAATTTTTTCTTGAATCCGGTTCTCGATTTTTTTAAATTGCGCAAAATTATGGGCAGTGAATTCCATTTTTAAGAAGTCAAATGAAAAAATGATTTTTGTAGAGAAGCGGTTGAACAATGTTTGTCAAAAATAATTTGTTTCGTTCTTTTGTTGAGCCTATAATTGGCAGTCGGTAGTCTCAATGTATTTTAAAAGGCTTCTTCTTGTTTGTAAGATATTGGAATAACTATGTTATACACTTTAACTCATATCTTTTCTCGATTCCAATGAACGATTTGCTAATGCGAAGAAGGGAAGAAGATTTAAATTTCGGTCTGAAGTATGTTCTTTTTAACGCCCAGTTCAACTGTTTCTCTAGAGATAGCATCAAAGTAGCGTTAATTTGTTGTAGAAAGATTGCTGAATAATCTAAATGTGATAAAACAAGACAATGAAGCAAGGCAACTAATGATAATGTCGGCAGTTGTTGTCCAATTGTATCTATAGTTTTAGTTCTTTGTGCCATTTTTTGGAGAATTGTTTTGATTTGAGCATGAAAAGATAAACTTGAATCAAGAATAAGGCCTAAATATTTGCATTCTGATTTTTTGCCTACATAATGCCCAATAATTACTTTTGTATCAGTATCTACATTTTTGCTATCATTTTTTTGACAAAATGTTATAAATTCCGATTTAGATGCATTCAGATTCAATTGGTTCTCTGCAAAAAATTCCGTTAGATTATTGAGTGATTTTTGCAATCGATTCAAAGCATCCTCAGAAATTATAGAAGAGGAAAAAACCATACAGTCGTCAGCATATTGAACTAAAGTACAACCTTCATATAATCGCTCTTGTATGTCATTAACATATAAATTGAACAACAACGAACCAAGTACCGTTCCTTGTGGGACACCTCGTTTGATTTCAATCCAGTCTGAAAAGATTCCTTTGACGTTTACTCTTTGAATACGTTTGTTTAGGAAGCTAGCAATTAAAGCATTTGCTCCATTTGAAAAACCGAGAGAAAGCATTTTTTCAATTAAAACTTCATGCGAAATAGAATTAAAAGCCTTGGACAGATCTAATAAAGCTGCATGTACAATTTTTTTTTGAATCTTTTTGATTTCGAATACTTTCTGTCACATAAACAAGAGCATCTTGTGTTGAAATGTTTTTGCGAAGTCCGAATTGAAATGGTGTCATTATTTGAAATTTGTCAAGATGTTCTGTTATTTGGGCATGAAAAATTTTTTCAAAAATTTTAGAAAAAGCACAAGTTATTGATATTGGCCCATAATTTTTTGCATCCATTGGGTCATCTTTTTTAAACAAAGGGGTTACGTGTGCTTTTTTCAGTTCGATCGGGAAAATGTTCTCATCTAAGCAAGTATTTATGACAAAAGTTAAATGTGGAACTATAACTGATTGACCGTCAATGATTGCCCAAGCAGGTACGGTACAAGGTCCGCCAGGTTTGCTTACATTGATTTTTTGAACTTTATCAAAGCATTGCTTCACTGTAATGTGTTGAAAATGGAAAGATGCAGATTCAGAGGCAGATTTGTTGTAATTCGGAGGCTTTTTAGCGCCGAAAAATTCGCCTGAGTTTGAAAAAATATAATTGGCAATTTTTTTGTCTTGGGTTATCATTTCACTGAAGGAATTTCGTAGAACTGTATTTCGATTGTTGCCAGAATATGTACCTCTAACTTGGTTAATATATTTCCATTTTTGTTGGATAGTGCTGAGAAGTGAAAAACAATTTTTTGAATGATCGAGTTGTTTAATTTCTAATCAATTGGCTCATTTGATTACGTAAAAACTGGTACTTTGACCAATTATCGCTTGTGCTTTGTGTACATTCGCCCGGAAGATACATATCGACGGAAAACAAAACTAAGTCTTAAGACGACTGGCTAACGTCTAAACAGAGCTTTGCATGCTTTTCACCGTCTCTACCAAGCCAGTACTTTCGGTGGTCTTTTCTAACATCGGGTCGACAAAAACGTTGATGCTTCCGGCTTCGGTCAAAACACTCAAATTAACTAGATTACATGCAGAAATAGTGAGCTCATGGCTGGGTCTCAGTATCCCCAGACCACGAGGTCACTCCTAAAAACAGGGCTACTACTATTGATTATATTACTATTGTTTTTGCTCAGTAGATAAAAATCATCATCTTCATCGAAGATGGATCAACCCTTTCCCCCAATTCCTAGCTTCTCATCCTTAACAAAATGAATCCAGATGTTAATTAAATTCAAATCAGGACATGACAAGAAGCTAAAAGTCTATATAACAGGCTAAAAGTTTCAGTCCCGAAACCCTTCCGGATTCTTAAATCCACTGAATCAAGCTCGCTAATCTTGACTTCCTCTTAATCCGGAAGGCTGTCCACCACCCTTCACCGTTGTCTGCAACGGCCCTGCAACTATTGTAGCGACACAATAGTTGCAACTCGGAGTGTTCACTGCTATTTCTGCAATCGGCTATTGTTTTTTCTCACAATTTTCGTACTTCTCATCCGCGCAAATAATGTTGTTGTGTTTTTCTTTTACTTCCTTGCCAAAATGGCCGTTTCTAACGTTTCTCAGAAATGTTACGTCATCACTTCGATTTTTTAAAATTTTAAAATACCAGAATATTCTAGCCCTCACCGTTTGGCCAATCGTTCCAATAACGTTCTTAATTCTTAATAATCATCAATCCGGAAGGCTCGCTGCTAAAATTTCGAATTCTGCAGAGATTGCATTTTTCACATTCTGGTCGAATGTCACATACTCCCCGGACAGTCCGGTCAATGTCCTCATTGAATCACGCAATGTTCGTAAAATGGTTACAGTGTCATCGAACAGAATTTACAAAATGCACGAAATTACTTTTATCCACGTCACATCGACTCACTGCAGAATATAAATGGCATCATACTACATCACTATAGCCTTCAAATTCTTTCATCAATCTGCACATTGAGGATATGACTTAAGATAAAACATATTTTCTGACTTCCAGTGTCAATGTCCCGATTAAAACTTTTCTCTTAGATTTAAAAGGTGCTGGCTTGCAGGACAGTCCTGCCAACCAACAAGCTAAAATTATCCTACTATGCTTCTCCCTTCGGAAATCTTGCTTGTTATTGTCCTGAATACTAAAACTAAGAAACTCTGTGGTTAGCAAGAACAATGAAACAATCTTCCTCTTCGAGAGATTACTCAAGCCTTCCATGTCACCACAAAGTGATCAGTTCTCCTAGCTGGTTAAAAACAGTCATGTAGGCTGGAATATTTAAATATACTCCTTCACTTAAGCCGTCCTAAATAAAAAGTAAGTGAGTGTCTCTAAAGCTACTTTAACTAAGATCAAAATGCAAATTTACAAATGCAACAATTTCAAAACTCAACTTAATGTTTCAGTTTTCAATTACAACTTCGTTGCTTGGTTTCTCACTTGAGTTTTTCACACACATAAAACAATTCTGAGTTTTAACGTTTCTTCATCACTCCTTTGTTTTCTTCTTTTTTCGTCGTTTAGAAGTTCTAAAACTTCTAAATTCTTCTAATTTCATCTATTTTTTCATCTTGTTTTTCGGTCATTCGTCAATGTTCCATTTCTTCCTCCTGTGATACTGACTCTGCACTCTCAGTCTCCGTATCCTGCAACACGTCATTAGCTATCCTGACGCTGCTGGAAGCCGTCCTCCAACACTTCTGCTCTTCTACCCTCTGTTTCCAGCAAGGTAGGGGATCCACGTTAGATTCTCTGTTCCTGCAGAAGCTGTTGTGGAGACACAACGTCACGTTTCTCTCCAAATCCTCTTTTAACATCTCTGCCTTCTCCTTTCCACTACGTTCACTCGTCCTGGAAACTCTTATCACAGCGGTGGTAACTGCATTCCGATGAGTCACGAGAGCTCGCTTGAAAGCTCCTGCTCCAATGTCCAGCTGATATTCACTATACACCCTGCCGTGCTTCGACATATGCTTTTTCGCATACTCGTACAACCATGCAGTCACGTTAGCTCTGAACCATGGCATCAATCGTTTCCTTGCCCATATCTTCTTCACTTCCATCGGAATGTTTAGAACTTTGCACATTGTCTCAAAAAGATCTAAATCTTTTAGACAATCTAACTTCCGCAACTGTTCTCTCGTCGGTGCCTCCTGTCTGTTATTTTCTCTCACATGAGCTTCCAGCCATCGTATCGCCATCATAACTCCCACTATCACTATTTTTATGGGCTGTGATGAATCTGGTAAACCCATGGAGAGCAGCTCTCCAGAGTCCCAGATCAACACCAGATTACTACGCTTGGGATACCACCAGGTCTGCAGCAAGCAGTGGCAAGGAAACTCGTCATGTGTCAACATGATGCTCCTCCAATTACGTTTTCCCGAAGCTTCCAGTAATGGTTCCACTTCCATCATCACTCCGTGGACTTCATCATTCTCATCTACTGCATTGTAATCTGTGACAGTTGATCCTCTCTGTTTCTGTCTCTCAAAGTTACTGAAGTTCCCGCTCACATATCCCATGAACTTCTTTCCTAGTATCGACTCCAATTCTTCTTTGGTTCTCTCTGGAACTGCTGAGAACACCTTACATAGTAACTCGTAAGACGTCTCGGACATTCTCGCCACTCTTACACACTTCGGCACTGAGAAGGCTTGATCCACGATCGTTCTTGTACTCTTCACGTCCACAGCCACGAAATGTACAGGGTATCTGCTCCTGCACATTGGAGCCAACGTTGAACCCACCAAATATCGTGCTCCTGATGGTCTACAATAAGTCTCGCTGTGTCTGATGTTCATTTCTGTCTCGATTGCTTCCCTCCATTTCCCTATGTATTTCTGTTCAGTCTGCAGAACTCCTGGGAATACTTCTACACTGATGGCTGTGACCACCTCATGTTTCTGTTCCAGATTCAATAGTGACTCTAAAGAACCAAACATGCTGCAGAATCCTAGTGCAGTCACTAGATTCACATCGGTTCCTCCATGGCAATCTGCTATCAGTTCCGTTTCTGTTCTAGCTTTCATCACTACATTTCCAAACAATACCGTCAATTGCTTGTGTTGTTTCTCCAGGGTCTTCACACAGTCCAAACCTCCACAAACGTGACCCTCCAGTCGACAGACTTCCGCCAGACAGCTACCAGGTTTAACCCAGTCTTCTGGTCCCCAGCCAGGCAACTCCACTTCATCTTCTCCGTTGCTCTTAGAGGCCGTTATCATCACATTATATATGATGTTGAGGTCACGCAGGTTACAGTCTGCATTCAGTTCCCTCTGTACGTCTTGTGTCGCCCGTAATATTGAGTCAGCGTTGGGACTAGGACACCATGATGGCCTCATCAATTCCCACACTGTCATCAAGCTCGTTCTCAGTAATTCATCTGAGAATCCAGACCCAAACTCCACTCTTTTGTCGAATTTTGGTACTGAAGGTGCAGTCACCTCTTCTTCCAAGACCAGTCCCAATTTGGCCTGTGGATTGTTAACGCTCGTAATCGTTACAATTCTGGACGTCCAGAATCTTAGCAACACCGCCTGCTCATAATCGAAGAAGCAATCGCGTATGTCTTCACTCAGGAAAGGATTGTACGCGATCCCTATGATCCCGGATACATAGCCATACGATTTCTTCTTGATCGGTCCACAGTATTCACTGGATTTCGGCAATGCTCCCATTGATTCTTTAGTGAGTCTCAGTTCCTTGTTTGAGAATCTCCTGATTTCGTCTATCTTTTTCATGGGTTCTAACTCCTCAGGTTCTTTCATGTTCACCCTCATCGGTTTACTTTGCTGCATATCCAGCAGTGCTAGCAAAAATAAGGCTTTCGTTCGCTCATCGCCTTCCCTCAACACTCTAACACAAGTGTTTAATGCAGGTACTGAAATCTGCTCTATCAGGAATCGAATGAAACAGAGAGCGTCTCTCCGCTTCGCACACGCTACTGCTGCTCCCTCCTGGACTATCAGACCCCTCAGGTTCGTCATAAGGAAAATCTTTTCCTCTTTTGATCCCTTCCTTTCTTCTGAGTCATATTCTTTGCGAGTCAGTCCCATCATGCACCAGGCGAACCGGAGCTGTTACTCTGTTCTTACATAAGGTACTGCCACGAGAGCATGTATTCTTGGCGTAGTCCTCATTTCTTCTTCGAAATACCTCAACACTACTGCTTTCCATGGAAGGCTCACTAATTGCTCGATCGTTTCCGCCTGTATGTCAGACGACGCCAAAGTCCCGTACGCCTTCTGCTTGAGGGTGGTGCCTTGCAACATCGTTTCCAGATAACCCTCCATGGCTTTTTCGTCTTCCAGGGCCATTACATACCCTCTAGCCGAGTTTCGGTATTCCAACATCTCCATGTATCCACCGGTGGGTTCATCTATCGACACAGTCGCCGACACCGTCAGTCGGTTGTATTCCACTGGTGTTAGTTGTCCTGCGACACTTCCCTTTCCATGATTCATGGGAGATGGCTTGAAGTCTTTCATTTTGCTCTCTCCACATTGGCTGAGTATTTCCATTTCTAAGGTTGCTCCAGTCAGAGTGCGGTCACTCCTTTTGGGTTTATAACCGGTTGACTTTATCCCCGCCATGAGAATGGGTGGCACCATCGCTATATCAGTTAACATTCTATCTGTGCCAGACAATTGATAATCACCTTGCCCCAAATCCATGACCTCCTCAACTCGTTTCCTTTTCGCTGAGTTACCAGCTTTCATCGATATTTCTGAATCCACTTTCGTCTTTCCAACTCTCCTCGGCATCACTCTGCTGCCTAACTTCATTTTCATCGCATTGATTTTATCAATCACCATTTTTGATCGCATCGTCCCTCTCCTGGTTCTTGACAGATACACCACCTCTCTTTCATCGTCCTGCGGTGTCATCTTGATGGGAGAATTCGCTTCACTCTCATCAGTGGCTGAGTCGATCAACAACTCACTCAGTCTCCCTTCACACTCATCAAGCTTGTCAAGCACTTCCCTCATCAAGAGTTGGTTGAGACCCGTTTTTAGAATAGACTGGGTCCCATAGCTTTGAACCACGGTCCAGACTTCTTCCATGAACGCCACTCTGTCCAGTTTGCATCCCGTCCTACTCTCGTGGTCTCGGTGATGTACTTCCCATTCTTCTTTGGGCAGCGTTCCCAAGAAAGGTACTCTGGCTGAAGCCTCTATTCTTCTCATCCGGGGTGATTCCATGAGGATTCTCTGGTAATTATTTCTTGAATTGCCAGGAGAGCTGCTCTCCGGCAAATTCCGTTTCATTTCCATAAAGGCTGACGGAGGCTCCAGTGTCGAGATGCCTTCATCCGCTGGCTCAGTCGTTTCCAACGTGTCTGCATTGTTCTCTGTAGATGTTCCTGTCGTCTTCCTGGATGTTCCTCCTGTAGATGCCCTGTCGTCTTCCCCACCAGCTTGATCTTGTTGCATGGGTTCTTCGGTTTGACGGCTCCCACCCTGTCCGTCATTTCTTTCTGATTTATCTTTGTTCGGGCTCGATGGTCCTTGTTCGTCATTGTCGGCTTTTTCCTGGAATCTCGGTATGAGCAGTGTACCGGCCGATTTATCTTCCTCTTCTCCATGGACCACTTTGATTTCTTCGCAGCCGAAGGGTGCTAGGAAGGTTCTCGTCTGCAGTATTCCTCCCACTTTCATCTCCTGTTTTACACTAGTCAGGATTAATGAGGCTTCAGGCAATTCGGTCCTGCCTCTCATCCTCATCGGAGCTAAGCCTAATCCCTTCCATTCCTCATCAAATCTTCCAGGCTTGGGAGTCGCGGCGTTGCTTATTCGCCTTCTCGTCGCTTGATCCGTGTATGCAAATCGTGTGTATTGTAACACGGCGGCATTTCTCCCTACGAAGTATGGATCCATCGTTCCCACGATATTCCCTACTCTCCTTTCATTGGTTTCGAATGCTCTCAACCTAGGAAATTGTACCACGGAGACTGCTCCGAGCAACATCCTTCTTATCAGAGGGAATTCAAGGATTGCCTCCGGCAGCTTCTTGTAATCGCCCCAGTCCTTCTTCTCTTCTCTCACTTTGTGATATGCTGCAGTAAGACGAGGCACTCTGGTTATCTCACCATTCGTTTTATCATAGGGTCTCAGATTCCAAAGCCTTGGAAACACCTCGATGTGTCCTCTTTCTACTTCTCCCATGCGATCACGGAAGTGGTCGTCAAAATTGATGACTGTCATCTCTGGCTCCGAAATTTTCGCAAATAACAGATCTTCACTCATGAGCTCCCGTAATGTGTGCTGCTCACACCAGTTCAGTGTACTACCGTCCACTGCCGATATGAGGTTCAGGTGCAGCATCGACCTCCTATATGCTTCCACTTTAACGTCAGGGAACGCAAACGTGACTGCTGGTCCATAGATCACTGTCACGAACTCCGTGACTCCTCTGATCAGCGCCAAGGGATCGGTTCTCATAGCCAAGCTCAGATCAGTTAACAGTGGCATGCCTCCAACATGTCGTCTAACATCTTCCTCTCTTTCAATCGTCTCGTCTTCTCCCGTTCCAAAGCGATTTTGTTGGAAGAGATACTGGATAAGAGTGTGTCTCAGGTCTCTTATCTTGTTCCACGAGTCCGTGGATTTCTTCATATCCAAGTTCCTCACTCTCTCTTTCATCTGCTCTGGACAACGTGCCAGTTCCATTAGTCCTCCCAAGTTTCCGTGGGTAATTGCAATCAATGTCAGAAGTCCGTCTAGCCGCAGGTTCTGAATTCCATCGGTGAGCAGCATCGCCGGTCCTTTCACAAAATTCTCCGCTCCGAATGTCACGAACAAGGCTATTAATTCAACTATCGATACTCTCACTACTGCTTGGAGGAATTCCTTTATCAAATAGTGCGAGACTTTCGGGTAAACTTTTGCCAAGAAGGACGCGGTCCATCCGGCTCCCAACCCTTCTAGCATGCTGCCTGTCCTTTCAAAGCCCTCCTGTCCTTTCCAGAGAAGGTTTCCAGAGTAATCTGACACATTCTGTTTACAAACTCAGCGGTCTTTTCTCCGGCATTTTCCGCCAGGTTCACCTCCTTCAACAAGTAGGCATGTATCTTCGTGATCATCACGGGGCCTTGCTCAAAAGCATCTGCACCCAATGCCGCTACTCTAGGGTTCAGGTGTAGCCACTGGTTGGCTTCCGGCTTGGTTCTCAGAACCATCGCCTCCAGATGAGCTCTCGTCTCCAGTGAATTTTTCCTTCTTGTGTCTTCACCTGCCACTTCCATTGCTCGGAACCATAAGTCGTTGGACATTGCCGTGATCACTCGATGGTCGTCGTCTATTCCCGGTTTCATTTTGAGTTGTCGACTGAAATTGGACAGTTCCAACCCCAGCACCTCGTCCAGTACCAGCATGTGTAGCGCATGATCCTTGAATCCTCTCAATGCGTTTGAGATATCCGACCACACCGCAGGTAGCTCAGCCTTAAGTGGCCTCAGGTTCTCCATTTCTATCAGGCGATTCGGGGCTGATATGATCACATCATATTTTCCTTCCGAGAGTAAGGCCACAATTGCATACACGAATTTCAGTCCATCCGGGAGATGTGCATATCCCGGAGACAACGCGAATACTACTCTCAATGCCACTTTATTGAATGACCCCTCCTTCGTTGCATCCACCACTTCACCCATCGACTCAAGGATGTCTTTTATCGCTGGCCATACAGCGTTCTCTGCTGTTGTAGGATCTCTGAGTCTGCTCAGAAAACCTCTAGTGTGTAGATGGTCATTGATGCCAGCAAACACAATTGTAATTGGATTCATATCCGTCTGCTTTTGTACCCCTATAGCCAAAGATACTGATTGCAGTAGGTCCAGGTCGACCGCTGCCAACATTATGACGTCCGGCCAAAACAAAGACTTGGAAGTGTACACGAACTCTGAATTCGCTACTACCATAATCTTGGCCTTCCTCATCTCTGCTTTTTCATAGGCGGCGAAGATGGTTTCATCTTTCTTTATCGCTGTCAATCCGCCATATCTCTGGGCATCACCATCTTGGTTCACTAGTTTTGGGTACACTCTTTCCTTCACATGACCAGGTGGTGTCGTCAGCTGCCTGAATATCTTCACGTGTTGTCCAATCGGCGCTCTCGTCCTCAGGAATCTTCCTGGTCTCTCTTCACGATTCCCCTCTTCATGGTTCAATCTCACATCTTGCAACGGTCTCGCATTCACTGGTCCCATCGTGTTGTTAGAGGGCAGTCCCTCCAAGTCAGCAAATCTTAAGGCCGTCGTGGAGCTGAAATTTATGCTAGCGGCTATCAACCTGTCTACGCCGGTTATCGAGTACAATCTGCTGACGGATAGCATCGCTCCATTCAGCATCCTCCTTGCATCTTCGATGAAGCTTACTCTCTGAAGATCCAGCTTCATTAGTTCGTCTTTGTATATATGCCAGGGAGACGGTATGGGTCTCGACCACATCAATGAGCCTCTGCTCGGTCTCTCCTCTCGACTGGTACTTGTCGTCTCCGATCTAGTGTCCAATCTAGATGTGCCTGCTGTCTCTTCGATTGGGTTGACAGGTCCTATTCTTCTCCTAGGATGAATGGTCCTCCTCATCGGTGCTTCTCCCAATCGATCCTGTACGTCTGTTCTTTGACCTGGTTCGCTGGAGCTTTGTTGCCTGTAGTTCGTGACGGCCGGGACCGTACCCAAGCGTGTTTCCAGGCTAGGAGGCACAAAGGTGGTAATCACCGCATCACTCACTGTTCCTTCTTCCTTCAGCACTCCTGTGTCAAAGAGTTCTGCTTCCAGCTCGTCCAACCGCTCTTGGAAGACTCGATTCAACCAAGCTTGTCCTTCGATACTGTCGAAGTGGATGCCGTGCGTGGTCAGTCTGGCCTGATCCATGGCTCTCAACTCATGTTCAATTTCCATGAGGATCACTCTTCCGGCGTTTCGACTTGCTAGGTTCCTCAAGATGTTGTTCCACCTGACGACTCCCTCGTTGTGCCTTCTTCCTGATGCTGTCAGGCTTCTCGTATTCATTGGCACAGTGCAAACGGTCAGTACCGCGCAACTGAATTTCTGCCAGAGGGTCGTAAACAAACACACCATCATTGACTCCCATAGTGCTTCCTGCTCATCTGAACCTCTGGAGATGTCATTCGTCCCAACTAAGATCAACACATTGGGAATCCTCCCTGGATTCATTAGTTCCACCATCCGATATAATTGGGCTATCGTCGCGCCTCCAAAGGCCATCACCGTGGTGGCCCACGAGTTCCTCAAATTCGACAGCACTCTGACCAAGCTGTCTCCCAGTATCAGATGAGATGTCCCGAGTGGTGGTTGCTGCAGGTTTACAGCCGGGCTCCAAGTAGCTCGATTGAAGCAGGCCCTCGGATTTGTCTCCGGAACTCCCGTGAAATTGTATTTCAATTGATTATTCTTTTGCACGTCTATTATGCGAGACACTTTCTTCGCTGGCATCTTCCGTACTCTTCTCTCTGGGATTCTCGAGCTCCCCATGAGTGGTGTCACGTCACTTATCCCCTGTCTGATCACAGTCTGGGAGAGTCGTACTCTGCCCGTATCGTCAATCGTTCCATAGGGTGCAGTCACCCCGGAACCTGGCGCATTCTTGTTAGCGACCAGTCGTCCAGCTGTCTCTATCAGTTTCCTCACTGTCTGTTCTACGACGGGGTCACCCAAGGTGTCACTAGGATCCGGGATCGTTACTCGATTTGTCTCTACTGGGGGTCGTGTCTCCGTTGTTTGACTCATTTCTCGAGGCGTCAAGAGCTCCATTGGGGACTGCCCACGAGGAATATCCCTTGCAGGTATCACTTTGTCCACGGCCGTTGTCAACGCCATCTGCTCCGATCGCTCTTTGTATTCCTGCCTTAAGCGCTCAATCTCTTGACCCTGCTTTTTGTTGCAGTCTTCAAACAACTTTCTCCACATGTCCCGATCTTCCTCCATCTGGAGCATGCTTCTGGTCATCTCGTCCAGCTCCTTCTTCGTACTTTTCAGTTCATCGTTCATCTCATCCAGACCTTGCATGGTTTGGTTCGTCTGAACTTCCTGTCCTACTTTCGCAACTTTCGCCCTTTTTGGTGGCACAGCTGCTCTCAGTGGTGAACCAGACGAGATCGCCTCGCTGTTCATCTCCCGATGCATTCTCGTCAGCCCAGGTTTGGGCTTGGAGGGCATTGGCATCTCACCTGGTTGGTATGTCCTAGAACTTCTCAATCCAGGCCCAATCGCCAAGTCACTCCCTGAGAGAGCCCCGTTTCTCCACCTCATCACTCTCATGTTCGGGCGGTCTAGTACTCCTCTTTCTCCATATGCTGCCATCAACAGGACTTCCGTGGGGCGGTCCCCACGGTTGTCGTGCCCCAAGATGTTGATCAGGGCGGTCAGCAACATGACTACCTCTGGGTCCTCCAGAGCGAAGTCTCGATCGATCAGCCGACGATAGATCGCATCTATCATCGGTCCTACATATGCCTCTGCCAGGTCCATCAATTCATCCAAGTTGAAATTGTCCATTCTGTTCTTTCCAGTTCAATTCGGTTTTGATTCCAAGATTTTGACTCAAGTGAGTAAATAAATGATCAATCAGGATCTAGAAAAGAAGTCACAAATATCACACCTGTCAGTTTCACCTTAACATATATCGTTAAAATTTGCTTAAAAACAGTTCAGATAAAGAGATATTTATCCTAAAATTTATTAAAATCAATTGGTTTCTAAAATTTTGGAATTCGACCTAAGATTGGACAGTCCAAACTTTGGATCTATTCCTAAGATCATCATTTAGTTGTTCATGGTCACTAACTCCTACTTACCCATGATCTTAATAACCTAACACATAATAACCTAACATAGCATAACATAACATAACACATCTTACATACAACTTAGTCTTTGGCCTAACACTCTCTCGCACATCATTCAGCCTATACTTAAGTAATATTTCTTATGTAGATATACTTGTATGTTCGTATCAGAGAATATCACGTGTACAAGCGCGTAAAATTCCCAAGGATGCAGTCTTCCTCTGTTTGGATCGTACACTGGAAGCGAGAGCTCCTTCACGTCCATTTCGACAAGGAAGTCCCTCAGCCTCGTCAAAGACAAGACTAGGTTCTCTGGGTCCACGTGCTGCTTCTCCCTCGCCCTCGTTACCAAGAAGCATTTTCCCGGTATCTGCGACGCCGCGGGAGGTAAGGCTTCCACGCCCCCTATCCCTGGTCTTTGCTTCCAAAGGAATTCCACGTTTTTGTATTCTCTCTTAAAATCTGCCGCTAATGCTGTCCTAAAACTCATGTCTGCGGTGATTGCTATCGCACATGTTCTGTTTGTGAGTATGAAATCACTGTCTGTTAGTATTATGTTACTTGAATATTCATTTGGTAAGTTAAAATATGACTCAACTACCCTGCCTATGTCAGGTTTCTTAGGCTCTTCGCCTGTTTCTGCTTCTAAGTCTCCTGTTTCTCTTGCTATTCTTAATTTTTTTATTATCAGGTTTTCAGTGTGGGTAAGTCCTACCCCCACTCCCTGGACAAAAATATCCATCGACGTCCCCGTCGATCGCATACCGGGTATCAAGTTAAGGTTAGAAGCTGGAATGAGTAGTCGTCCTTCCTGGGCAGCCCAGGAAGGATCATCTCGTTCGGTCTTGATGTATTTCATGCTTTCACGATCTACGTCTTGAATTGTGACACTGGTCTCCTCAGGATCTGAGGTCGTTTCATTCAGCCACTCTAAGGCACACAGGTTCAAGTCTTGTTCATATGACTGCTGTTGCTCGTCGTCGAATTCTACCTCGGGTTTTGACCAGTCGTCAACCCACTCATCGTCGTGATCATCGACTATGTCAATGTCTTGTGACACAGTTATTTCCTCTAGACCCACTACTTCCTCCACTATCTTCTTTAGATCTATCCTATCCACTACAAAGTCGTCACCGTAAGGATTGTATTTCTTTCTTGGTCTCATCCCGTCCTTCTGACGAGTCTGTATGGTGAACGCAAGATCCGGTTCCAAGTTCTCGGGAACCTCTATCTGTTCGGGATCCTGCCAATCTTCCTCTGCGTAGGGTAAGGTTTCATCGTCATATTCGATCTGTTCGTTTGGATCCAGGTCCAGCGGTGTATCCGTACCTTCCTCTACGACTTCGTTTCCATCGTTCTTGTCCCTGGTGCCTTTTTCATTGACCTCACAAGCAGGATCCATCATTAGATAATCCCCTTCTTCCATGTCTGCAGGTATACACCAGTCTTCTGTCGATGGATTGTGTGGCTTGATGTTCTCGTAGTGGGCGGCTCGGCCAGTACTCAGTCTATAAAAGCGTCCCTCCTGGTGCACCTCTGTAATCATGAAGGGTCCCCTCCACTTTTTTAGGAGCTTCTTTGTCCCTTTCGGTGGTATAACGTTCTGAAATACCCATACGTAGTCTCCCACCGAGTAAGCCTTTGCACCAGCTGCTTTCTTGTCGAATTTTTTCCTCTGCCTTGCATGTGCCTGCTGAGTGTTTCGTCTACACAAATCGTTCAACTCCTGTTGGCGTCTGATCACATCCCTCACGTAGACCTGTGGGGACGTTTTCTTTCTCTCATACTCCGGGTAGAAGAAGGTTTAGGGTAAAGACTTTTCGTGTCCAGTTAGCATCATGTGTGGACTGACTCCAGTGGTGGAGTGTTGCGTGCTGTTATATGCTCCCATCACCTGTGGAAGGTATCTGTCCCAATCGGTCATGTACCTGGAACAATATACTCTTAGCATCGACACTAACGTCCTATTCTGTCTTTCCACTAAGCCATTCGTTTGAGGGTGGTATGTCGTGGAGTGAGCATGAGCGACCTGTGAGCGTCTCATAAGCTCTTTCGTAAGCTCTCCTACGAAAGCTGTTCCATTATACGATTGAAACGTCATTGGAAACCATGTCTTGCTATCCACGTATTGATCAGGTGGTCGCATGTCTCTTCCGCCGAGGCAGTTATGCAGGGCACGGCCTCTGCATACTTCGTAAAATGATCTATCATGACCAGCACCTGATTGTAACCATTGTCTGTCATGCATATCTTTTGGTGATCTATTTGCGCCACCTCGTTGAATTCAGACGACTCGATCGATTGTAAGGGAAATCGCAACTTCCTTGGATCCTTGACCTGTTGGCATGACAGACATGCTGTTACCCATTTCTCGCATGCCTTTTTCATCCCAGGCCACTCAAAGCGCTTCAGTATCCTCTGATATACTTTGTCGATCCCCTGATGGCCCATCTGATCATGTGACCTGAATAATAGTTCTGTCTGATAGAGTTGCGGTAACACTATCGCGTTATACTTGTATAGGACTCTGTCTTCCTCCCTTCTTTTGCAAGCCACGATCCCGTCCTTGTTCAAATATAACCTCCCTTCCTTCTGCATGAATTATTGTCTCAGGATGCGATAACTATCTTCCTCGAGGTCCCCTTTATCCGGAGAACCATTCTCGATCCACCTTTTCAGGTTGTTTGTCATGCGATCATTTCTCTGCGCTCTTAGAAGGTCCGAGAGTCTGTATCTCGCCTTCAAGTATGTCTTCATGACTCTCATCTGACTATTCAGCTCGTTGGGCTGATGTGTGTCTTCTTCCATCTTAACGCACCAAATCTTCGCCAACGGTTGTGTCTCTTGTTCAAACGGCTGAAGATCAGTCCTGCTTACCTCTTTCTGCGGCAACAGGCTTATCGAACGTTTCGATACCGCTATCGTCTCTAAGTCATCCGCTGCGTTGTCAAAGACTCTTTCGCTTGGTATTAGGTATCGATCACTGTCAGGATCCTGGTACACCTCTCTGTCCAGGTCCCTTGCCCGAGTTTCCACTAGTAGCGTGTGTATTGCCAGTTCTGACAGTTCTGATCCCGAGCACGAATTCCTGTCTGAATAGGTGTCCATTCCTGAGCTTCCTGAATTATCATCCGTCGAAGAGGTTGTGCTGGAGACTGCACTCTCCTCCAGATCATATCGGTGCTTTCTTCGCATCCATCTGAACTCCCCGGACAAAACCTTGTTCTCTAGGTCCTGTTTCTCATCAGGAATTTTCTCGTATATCTCAGACTCCACGGACAAATTTTCTCGTCCCGGGTGTTGATCTTGTGATCGCTGGTTCTTCTCATCATCCTTCTCCCCGGACAAATAGTCTTGCAGCAGATTTTTTTCTACCTCTTCACCCTCTTTAACCCGGTCCACAAAGGTGACGGTTTTCCTTCGCTTGCTGCTCCCCTGTTCTTTCTGTCCGTAAGAAGTACTGGTTAAAATCTCTTGGGGTATTGAGGATACTAGTGGCTGAACTATTGTCCTACAATCCCTCTCGTTCTCTTCGTGCTGTCGTCTGGACGGCATGATCTTCAGTTTCTCACTGACTGTTAGCGATGCCACTGCAGCTGTCCACTCGGGGTCATCTCTGGTCACTTCTCTCTCTAACAATCCACCCAGCATCCGCATCACTTGCGGTGTGACCTACACCGTTTTATCCAATAATGAGAGGCTGTTTATGTTCATGCGAGAGAGTTCTTGCTGGACCAGGTTCGAGCGCAGCAACAGATCCAAGGGGACCGGGTCCTCCTTGGATAGGATCTTTATCTCGGCTGCTTTCTCTACAGGTAACTCAGGGTGCCCTGGAATTGGATGTCCAGATTTATCCAACCATCTCGTTAAGGGAAGCGCTTCATAAGTTTCTTTGTCCAGATACGAGAATCCCTCCTTTATTTCCGCCTGATTGGCCTGCTTCTGCTCCAATCTTTCATAGAACTCAGTTTTCTTGCTGAGGCTGTCAGCATTCTGGTGTTTATCACGCATCCTATGTTCGATTATCATATGGTAGCCATCCAATCTTACTATCCATCTACCAATATAACTCTGATCCATCGAGTAAGTCTTCAACCAGGATAACGCTCTGTTGTCCACGCGTAACTTGAAGGGAGCGCTCCCCAAGTATGCACGGTACTTTTCCACGAAGGTGACTACTGCAAACATTTCTGCTTTTGGTGCGCCATATTTCATCTCTGTGTCACTCAAGACTTTGCTGCCGTATGCAATGGGACGGAGAACTGTTCTTCCGTTCCATTCTTGCTCTTGATGCAAGATTCCTGAGATGGCCACCACCGATGCGTCTGTGTCGAGAACATACATGCCCTTTTCTGTAGGCATGCCCAGCACTGGCGCTTCGCACAGTTCCCGCTTTATGTTCTCGAAAGCAACCTGTGCCTCATCGTTCCATTCGAACTTTTTCCCTTTGTTGCGCATCAGCTTCTGCATCGGGTACACCTTGTCCGCATATCCTTTTATGAATTCTCGGTAGTAATTGGCAAACCCTAGGAAGCTCAGGAGCTGTGTGTCCGTCCTGGGGGCCTTCCATGTCAACACTGCTTCCACTGCTTCCGGGTCCGGCCTCACACCATGCCTATCCACCATTCTTCCTAGGTACTTTATCGAATCCCTAAGGAAGCTCAGGAGCTGTGTGTCCGTCCTGTGGGCCTTCCATGTCAACACTGCTTCCACTGCTTCCGGGTCCGGCCTCACACCATGCCTATCCACCATTCTTCCTGGGAACTTTATCGAATCCCTAAGGATTTCACATTTCGATGGTTTGCACTTTAATCCTGCTCTTTTCATGCATCCAAAAAGACCTCATCGAGCCTATCAATGTGGTCTTCCAGGGTCGGTGTCGCTATGACTACGTCATCCACGTAACACATCACGAGATTCCCGTACTTCTTGGTCACTTTCGTCAAAGCCTGAGCCATCAGTCTTTGAAAAGTGGCCGTTGCATTGCACAAGCCGAAGGGCATCCTCTTCCACTGGTACAATCCCAATTCGCACGCGAATCCGGTTTTCTCTCTGTCCTTCTTTCGCAGAGGGACCTGCCAGAAGGCAGAACCTAAGTCCAATGTGGTGAAGAACTTGGCATCACCAAGTTTAGATAGGCTCTCGTCTATTCGCGGTATCGGGTACGCATCTTTTATCGTTACCGCGTTCAAGTAACGAAAGTCGCAACAAAATCTAAGCTGTCCCCCTTTCTTTTTCGCCATTACTACCCCGCAAGCCCATGGCGATTTCGAGGGTTCTATCATGTCGTATTCAAGCAACATTTCTATTTCCGCTCGGCACGCTTCCGATTTGTGTGGCGTCATTCGTCTTGCGCCTTCCCTATGGGGAACGGCGCCCTCTTCTAGTTCGATTTTGTGTTCGACGAAAATACAGCAACCGATATCCGCGTTATGTTTTGAAAATACATCTGCGTTCCGATTTAGGAGGTCCCGTAATTTTTCGCAATCTCCCTCACCTATTTTCCCTTTTAAATGTTCTATCTCTGGCAAAACCGGTTTGTCAGATTCTAGTTCATATGACGAGGGGCGTTCCGGAAAATTCGAGCAGCTTGATAAGCCGTCGTCCGTTTTGGATTTCATTGATAGATTTTAATTCATTAATCCTATTTAAAATTTTATCTTTATTGGCATGATAAGGACAGTCTTTCACACTATATTTCTTCAAGTTTTGTGTCTCCTCATAGTCGGTCCTCATCGGCAAAGCGTAGCCAAGCTTCTTTCCACGCTGGATTGAAACCGTGGTGTCCAGTGTGTTCAACAACACACTGACACACTGTCCGTTTCGCGTTACCGAGAAGCTCCGGCCTAAAATTACCGAACTTTGACTATTTGGATTCGGTACTAAGCAAACCTGTTTACTATCACTTAACGAATTCAAATTTCTCATTCTAAGAATTGCTACCACAGCTTGTCCTGGTTGTAATTTTACTTTTCTATCCAAAAAAATTGGTACCTTGTTTTCGTCTGTTATTATCCTATTAATTGGTCTCTTAACATACTTTTGGTCCGGGTTTCTAATCCGTATCAGACCGTTGTTCAAGTCAATCATCAAGTCAAAATTCCTGACAAAATCTCTGCCCAGGATGAATTGGTCGGCGTCGTCCAGATTCTCTACCACCAGAAAGCTCATCCAAAGATCTCGTCCTCCCATGTGGAGGACCGTTATTGGTGTTCTTCCGGCTACGTAGATAGCTCCTCGATTGGCTGCGGCCAGTCGGAGATTCGTTGGAATTAGATCTTCCCGCGTGAAGCCCATTCTTTCCCAAGTCTTTATCGGCATCACACTCACTACCGCTCCTGTGTCCAGAAGCCCTGTGACTCCGATTTTTGTTCCGTCGAGCAGATGTGCGGTCACATCTGCTTCATATCCAAAGTTTACTGCGTCTTGTTCCATCATGGCGTCATGGCCTATCCTGCGGACTTTGAGTTCCTCTTCTCTCAAATAGATCTGCCCCATTTGGTCATCATCTGTTGTTACATAAGTCCTGGTGTAGATACTGATTCCATCCACGTTCAGCATTACTTGATACGGCCCATAGACCTCTAGGTAGCGTCCATGAAGTTTCTTCGTGCGTGGGCCACCCGTCGTTAGTAGTGCTCGCACAGCTCTCGACTCGGTGCGTGGCTCCACCTGCCTCAGATAATCTGCATATGTGTCCAAATGCATCAAAGTGAACTCGGATGGTTCACTCAGATTTCTGATCACCTGATGTCCAGCCACTGAGATTATCGACTGTATCTTGCTTCCTTGCGGCACCATGCCGAACCTCTGACCGGAGATCACATTAAGCTTCATGCTCAAACTGCTTGGTGCTTTAGTTTCCTCGCACTCCGTTGCTTCGAAGGTATTCAGTTGCTCCTGAAGTTTTTCATTCTCCAGTTCAAGTTTCACTTTTTGTTCGATTTCTTTCGTCACTAGTTCCTGCTGCACTCTATTTAGAGCATCCCTCTCGGCTGCCTTATAATCGATCTTGAAGTCATGAGCCGCAGTTGCTGGTTCCGGCTCACGTGTTTCCTCTATTACCGCTGGCATTTTCTTTGCCGCCAGCTCTTGAGGTTTATCCTTTCTGCGTGCCTCTGCTTCACTCAAAAGTCGAGCCTTGCCGGCTTTCACTCCTGATAAAACTTCTTCATGTCTTGGATGCTTGATGTCTGCCACTGCATCCCAGAATTGCGGACAATCTGATTTAAAATGACCTTCCAAGTTGCAAAAGAAACACTTCGGGCCGAATTTCGCAAATACTCCTCTCATGAAATCCTCATGGTCCAATTCTGACGCATCTTCGTCCTCGAGGCTAAAGCCTATTGCTTTCATGCCTTGTTTGTAAGCTGGGCATGCTGACACATGATGGTCCGTTGAACTGCAATTAGCACAAGAGCGTCTCTTGTCCATATCATCCCTCGGTCTGTACCAATTATTCCCTTGGTTTGCTGGTCCGTTGTTAAAATTGCCATAATTTTTCTTGTAATATCCAGATCTCGAAGGAGGTTTCAACAAAAGATAGTCTTTTGATTTGAGCCTCAACTCCTCCGGTGTTGGCGCATTAGTTGATAGTGGTGTGTAATGCGTTGCTAGCATCGTACGAAGTTCATCATTGTTCACACCATCGATAAATTTCGAGGCTACGGCCAGGTTCATTCTTCGGTTTGACTCATCCGGTGGCTGCGTCTTCTCAGCATTTCCAAATCATCGAGAAACTTGTCTATCGTTTCATCTTCTCGTTGCCTCCGTTTCTCGAAGCGCATCATCGCCTGGTGCCCCTGCACCCCTGATCCAAAACGGTTTAACAAGATTTCGAAGATCTTCTCAGCAGTGTCACGTTGATATTGCTTCTTGGCCATGATACAGTTCAGGGCTGTCCCTTCTAAGTTGCTGGTGAGCGCGCTGCATTCGTGTCTCTCCGACAAGTCCTCTTCCTCGAAATGCAGCTTCATTACCTCTATCCAGGTATCAAAAGACCTGTTTAGGGGTTCAAATGCTGTGGCCATTGCCGTAGCATCCCTTGAGTGTCCCGCCTGAGTGTCCTCACACCTCGTCAAAGGCTCTGTATGCGGTGCATCCCTGCAATCCGAATCGCCGTGAGTGTTTCCCTCTTGGCCCACATGACTCCTCCTCGGGCTTGCATGCCCCCTGTTGCCGGAATCACTTCTCCCAGTCGCATGTGTGCCTTGCGTTGGTCGTTCGTTAGAGGTCTGTCTGTTCCCCGTTGAACTTGCTCTACTGTTCGGGCCCCATGCTCCATTACCCCTTGTGGCATAGCCTGATGAGCTGCCCCTGCCTCTAGTGGATCCATACGTCTTCCTATTTTGATGTTCATTGAAGTTCACCCTCGGTTCCCTGCTGGGACCTCGCGAGTTCGGTTCTCCTTCTTTTGGTCCACTCTTGCTGCTTAGTAGCCCGTCCAACCTATCCATGATAGCCTGAGTTCGCCTCTCCATCATCGCGTCTATCTTTGTGTCAAGAGTCCCAAGAGACTGCTCTTGTTGAATTCTTAACTTCTCCATGTCGTCACTTAAGCGTAACTCTCGCTGTTCTGCCTCTCTTGTCTTTCGCGACAAGTTCCTCGCCATATGTTCGTCCGTTCTTTCTTTCAAGCGTTTTTCGCTCCTGCCAACTTCTTGTCTGTTGCGGTTTATTTCTTCCCGCAGACTCTCTCTTTCAATGTGAACTGCCCTTTCTAGTTCACTCATCCTTATTGACATCTGCTCGTTTTGTTCTCCTAAACTGTCCACTATGTTGTTTAAGGCTTCTTCTAGTGCTGCCCCGTTATCCACGAGTGGCGTTACTAGTGGCGGTGTAACCCTGTCGGTCCCAGGTAGCTTCGTGCTGGTCGAGATCCGGGCCTTGACTCTCTGCCTCGACGTCTTTTCATTATCTACCTCAGGATCCGCCAATGCGTTGCCCAGCTCTCTCTTTCTACTCTCCCCAGCTTGCAGCTCTGAATTTGTCATAATCGCGAAGTCTCTTGACTGGCCCGGTGTGTTTGCCTCTTTGCTTATCGTTGTCACTACACCAAATTTGTCCATGGTTCCAGTCTCTCTTCCGACGTATGCCTCGTTCTCCTGGATCGAACTATTCGTGCTGACCTGAGATCCAAAGTCCCCTTGCTCCTCTTCATCCTCTTCCTCCTGGGATTCAACTTCGTTCCCTGCGCATCCTCTCATGGTGAATGGAAAGATGTTTCCGAAGGTGTTTTTCATTCTTTCGGAGAACGATGATGACGTTGTTTGTTTCCCAGTTCCACCTGCCATCATAGTGTTGTCTGTCGGAGATCTTCTCGTTGTCGCTACTTCAGTTGAGATGTCGGACAGTTCCGACATCTCTTCTCGATCCAATGTCCCGGTGGAAGTGGCAAAATCATGGCCTTGTTCTACCGGAGTAGATTCACTCGCCAGCCTTTTGCCTCTCCCTTCCAGTCCATTTACTTCCTGGTTGTCGTTCATGGTATGGTCCGTATTGACCTCCACTTCTAACAGTTCTTTTCGCTCTTCTGAGGTCTTCTGACTTCTCGTTTCAACCATTCTGCCTGAAACCGTATCCTCTTTATCGGACCGGGATCGCTTGATCCAATCCACAAAAGGATCGGTCATCGTTTTTCTTTGCTTTTCAGTTATGAATTTCCTAGAGCTATTACCTCGTTTTGGTATCCTTGACTTGTCTAGACTCATTCTCTATTTGTCACTTTTTAATGCCTATACTTAACTCGATTGCTAGAGACCTTATAGTTTTATTAACAATAATAATGACACAACACAAATAATTTTCACAAGATTCTATTAAAAAGTGACCACGAATCCCTGTATGTTACCAGAGTACAGTTTGTATAAAATTTATTCACACTAACCGATTATAGGTGGTAAGATTTGAAAACTAGCACAATATGATGTTATCAGTCAATTTAAAAGATAGTGTACTCACTACCCAATCAAGCACAGTTTATGTTGATTTGAAATTAAAAAAAAAACAAAATATATATATTTAATGTCAGACTATGAATAGCTCCATGAAAAAAAAACGTATGTGTAATGTACTCTTAGTCTGTCGCAGTACAATAGTCGAACCTGTTTTTTAAAGAAAAAGCTTTCCCTGCTCGGTGCTGCACCAAACAGACAAAAATTTGAAGGCAGTAATTTTCTCAAGTGGGCGTCTATTGCACCCACCGAGTACTATGTTACCTATCTGCCTTTGAACTGACCGAGCTAGACCTACTAAAATCCTCAGGGCAGTCACTTTTCCCAAAAACGTATTATGTTACAATCCACACCAATGAATCACGCACTTTTTAATTTAGACTTAGTGTCGCGAATATCCGAGTTCGGACCTGTTTTGTTTTGGTCTGGTTCTTATTGAAAGACAAGTTACCAGTGCAGTCACTGATACCTAGCCTGTGTGCTACTAACCTGATACCTCTCACTTTTTAGTCTTTCTTTCGTCTACCTAAGTCCTTTAATAAAATAATACCCTTCCGGGTTGGCACAAATAGGACCCTTCCGGACTGGCAGAATCTAGACCCCCCCGGATTGGGACCCCTCTGAGTTAGTTAATACAAGACCCCTCCGGATTTGGACCCCTCCGAATTAGCAACTATAAGACCCCTCCGGATTCGGACCCCTCCTAACTTGAAAAACCTTTGACCCCTCCGGATTGGGAGCCCTCCGGTTTTGTAAAAGTAGCTTTTCGGAGTTTACCTTCTTTCAACCTATACCCCTCCGGATACGTTCTCCGATGCAATTTTGCTCTTTCAATTAACTAGGAAGGGTATGTGCTACTTTCCTAGACCCTTCCGGATTGAAGTTAAGCCTCTTATTTGACAATTCACACTAACGGTGAAGGGTCTTATCGCTCGCCTAACTTCGGCTCGATTAAGGTTTTGCTGTGCCTTTAGCCTTCCCTTTTCGTCTAGCACAGCCTAAAGTTACTTTATTCAACCGATATCACCTTTTAGTAGGGGTATAAGGGCTTTTCTAAAAGAAATTTATAAAACGTGAAGGGTCTACCCTTCCTAATTGGTGAATTTGCTAAAAACAATCTCAAAAAATTTTCACGCTTATTTTTCCAAAAAACTTTTGTCCCTATCAGTAAGCTCAGCTAATTTCTGATCTATTGGTACCAAGATCAACTTGATATGCCTAGTAGTTCCCAAGTTATTAACCAAACGTCTTTTTTCTAAACTCAAGAAAATTCTCTCTTATAGGTTCCGCCTAACTTTTTCCGCAAATCTGGTCCTTTCGACCTAAAAATTATTGATCCGAGCTCAAAAGGCCTATACTTTTCTAGTTCAATGCAAAAGACCCGATCTAAAACGCTTTTGTTGAAAAAATTTGCGAAAAACTGTGCTACCTGTACCCCTCCGGATTGATGAATCCACCAAATCAAACACGTTAAGTTCGATTTCTCTGCAACCCGGAAGGCTTTCGGGTAGCGGGTTTTAAAACTTGTAGATTCACTAGTGAACATTGTCCGAACAACTATTTTTACTGTCGTAACTCAAAAATTTCAAAAAAATTTCTAAATTTATAGTGTTTCGTTTTCTCAAAAATCACGAAATTTCGGTTTTCGGTACCAAAATAGTTCCAACCACTTTCGAACTTAACTAAACCGGTTCTACCTATTGTGGTAGTGCAGTTACGATGTAACACACTAACTTAGCGCTTTTTTCCGTTTCAAAGAATATCGATATCTCAAAAATCGCGACTTGTGGGGGGATCAAAATATCGCTATTTTGACCCTAAAAACCGGTCTGTTTTCGTTGTTTTTGACTGAAAAACGATATAAGACTATTAATATAGGCTATATATTTAATAATAGTAGTAATACTATACCCCTTCGGGTTTGTTTAATATCCGAATTAAGGTGCTTAACTCGGATATTCGCAGTTCGGTGAAGGGTCACTACAGTGCAGCACTGTCGAGCCCCCCACAGATTACTATCTTAATTTTTGTACCAAAAGGGACACAAAACTTGCTAACGATACCCAACAGTCGATTGTTGTTGACGTTGAGCCCCTTCTTGTTGCTCCTTGTACTGCTTGCCGGATTAGTCTTCTCCCAAGACCCTTCCGAATTGAGCGCAAATCAGCTGACCCTTCCGGATTGAGCGCAATTTATCATTTACGTGCTTAATTGCTCAAATAACCCTACAGTACAAGCCTCACAAACGGGCTACAAAACTGATCGTAACAATCCTGACTGATATAAATGCCTGTAACAACAATATATCTATCAACAACAAACGGGAGGGTCGGATCACATCTTGTCTGGGGGGATGATTTCTACTGATTTTTTTACTTTTTTACTGTTTTTGGTTTTTTCGTATATTTTTTTATGTTTTTTGTTTTTCTTGGTACTTTACTACTTTTTGTTTGGTTTTATATATATCTTTAAGTTTTTTTGGTCACAAACCATTCAGGAGATGACGGGACCGCGAATCCCCCCACCCTTCCTGGTTCGTGAATTTTCGGTCTTAACTAAGTTAAAAAGCTATTCACGGTAATCCGGAAGGCTTCCGCGTTCCGAACTACCCTTCCGCCCCGGCGGTTAAGGCCTATTAAGGGCGTTAATGTGAGCATCCGCTAGGCGCGGAGTGCTCGTTAACGGTTCTGCCGGTCATGATGTTAAAAGAATAACACCCAGGAGCGCCATAAAAACATCTATGTAACATTCGCCCGGAACATACATATCGACGGAAAACAAAACTAAGTCTTAAGACGACTGGCTAACGTCTAAACAGAGCTTTGCATGCTTTTCACTGTCTCTACCAAGCCAGTACTTTCGGTGGTCTTTTCTAACATCGGGTCGACAAAAACGTTGCTGCTTCCGGCTTCGGTCAAAACACTCAAATTAACTAGATTACATGCAGAAATAGTGAGCTCATGGCTGGGTCTCAGTATCCCCAGACCACGAGGTCACTCCTAAAAACAGGGCTACTGCTATTGATTATATTACTATTCTTTTTGTTCAGTAGATAAAAATCATCATCTCCATCGAAGATGGATCAACCCTTTCCCCCAACTCCTAGCTTCTCATCCTTATCAAAATGAATCCAGATGTTAATTAAATTCAAATCAGGACATGACAAGAAGCTAAAAGTATATATAACAGCCTAAAAGTTTCAGTCCCGAAACCCTTCCGGATTCTTGAATCCACTGAATCAAGCTCGCTAATCTTGACTTCCTCTTAATCCGGAAGGCTGTCCTCCACCCTTCACCGTTGTCTGCAACGGCCCTGCATTTATTGTAGCGACACAATAGTTGCAACTCGGAGTGTTCACTGCTATTTCTGCAATCGGCTATTGTTTTTTCTCACAATTTTCGTACTTCTCATCCGCGCAACTAATGTTGTTGTGTTTTTCTTTTACTTCCTTCCCAAAATGGCCGTTTCTGACGTTTCTCAGAAATGTTACGTCATCACTTCGAATTTTTAAAATTTTAAAATACCAGAATAATCTAGCCCTCACCGTTTGGCCAATCGTTCCAATAACGTTCTTAATTCTTAATAATCATCAATCCGGAAGGCTCGCTGCTAAAATTTCGAATTCTGCAGAGATTGCATTTTTCACATTCTGGTCGAATGTCACATTGACTGCAATATGATCTGAGTGAATTCTGTTTCTTAATCAACATTTGCTGACATTCTGAATCGAACCATTCCGTTTTCAACACATTTTTTGGTTTAAAATGACGAACAAATTTTTTTTCGATAGGAGCATGTGGCTGAAGAGCACTAGAAATTAAATAAATCATCGTCGAGAACATGTTTTGTGCGTCTGTACATTGATATAAGAGATACCAAGGAAGAGCGGAGAGTGTATTGCAAAATTCATTTTTCTGATAATTTTTCTTATTGAAAGTCGAAATTATCCTCGGTAAACTTTTGCCGCATTTTATATCCTTCAAAATAAATGAAGCAAAATGGTCGGTTTTATAAGGTGTATCTAAACAAAATTCAATGCCGTTTGTTTCATAGTCACTGATAGTGTAGTCGATATGAGTTTTAGTTGAGGAACTAATTCTGGTCTCATCGTTTGGACAAAAACCTTCAATTCATATGGAATAATTATAGAATCTAAATTTTCTTTTTCTTTGCTATCCAGATAATTAATGTTATAATCACCCAGAAGCGTAATTTTATTAGAAACTGAAAGTGCATTATCTATGTTAAGCGTTAATTGTTTCAAAAAATCAGTAAAGTTTGATCTGCTAGGATTATAACACAAATTAACTAACATTTTTTCTTTACTGGAAATGTTAAAAGTAGATTTGCACTCAACCCACACTGAGTCATATTTTTCTTTATCAAATAAATTTAAATCAGGCCTCAATTTCGGAGCCAATTTGACTGGTATATATTGAGTTCTAATGATTCAATACTAATGCTGTTTTATATAGTAAACTAAGTGTTCTTTCTTCACATTTGAGTTTTTACTATAAAAGTTTTAATTTTCGAACGTTATGTTTCTGTTTTGCAAAATTGTGTAACCCAGTCTTTACCAGTCGCCTTACCATACTAATGATTCTTATGCTAGGCGCTTCTTTCTAATTGATGCCTCGGTGTTATAACTTCTCTGCGCCGAGTTTCTGGAATTTGATCTTTCTGCAAGTTTTTTTGTCGAAAAAAAATTGTATGTGTAAATTAAAAATTGCTTTCCTAAATAGTGAATTTCTCCCAAGCTGCACATGTTCTTTTAAGCCTATCCATCACAAGCTTTTTTGCAATATTGTCATCTCGCGCGCTAGATTTGTATTTTAAGGCTTATCACAGCCTGAATTGTTGCGATAAACTAAAAAAAAATCGAAGCTAATAAGTCAAGTCAAGTTTTTTATGACCATTAGGCAGTGCCTCTTGTGGTCATTTCAAATGTTCTTTCCTAACTCCGTTCGAATTCGTACATGTCAGTTCTAATCGCTTTCCAATGTTTGTCCAGTTTCCACTTCAATTCGTCGATGGTCTTGCTTTGCACTGTTTCCTGTGGCAGATTGTTCCAGTCGAGAGGTGCTCTTATCGTGAAGAATTTTTTTCGCATTTCTAGATTTGCTTTACATTTCTATCATTGTCCCTCTTTTCCTTCTGTATTCCAGCGATGATAGATTCAATTCTTTAAGGCGTTCGTAATAGGATAAATTTTTTATACCACTATCTAGACGCATCGATCTTCTTGGTACGTTTTCTAAGATCTTTTGATGCTTGATCAACCTTGGGTGCCAGATTAAGTTCGCAAATTCGAGGTGTGGCCGTATCAAGCATTTGTAGATGTTTAAAAACACTTGTTTCGTGACTTTAGTGAAGCTTTTCTTAATTACTGCTATCATGCCGTTTGCCTTATTGGCTTTTTTAATGATGTGTGTTTCGAATGTCAGTTTGTTGTCAAGCCAGATACCCAGGTCTTTTTCGAGTTGCACTTCTTTAATGTTTTCGCCATTGAGTTTATAATTCCTCTCCATATCCAATTTCTTGGTTCCTATTGTCATGTGAACACATTTGTCGATATTAAAAGACTTTGGCCAGACCAATTGTCAATAAAAGATCAATTGCCAACTGTGCCAGTCGGTCATATTTGGAAGTTTGACCTTGAGAGAAGCAAAAAACACTTAATTTTGGGGTGAAATTTAATTTTTCAAAAATTCGAATGGAGCCTGTCATGCACGATTTTCTCGCGATAACTGAAAGTCAAAAAAGAGAAGTCAGAACAATCGAGTGACAATCGCGGGAAAGTTGCAAGAGAAATCAGTAGGAAATTGCTATTCGCAATTTCCGTCACAGTATTAATCTAGAGTAGAGCTGTCCCATTCGAAACAGAAAGAAGCGTATTCCCACGAACTGGATTATTGTGACTTGACTGGAGTATTATTCTAAACTGGACTAGAGTGAACCTTCGGTGGAAAGGTGGACAGCTTGAGTGTCCCAATGGTTCACGAGAAACTATAGTCTAGAGTACAAACTTGTTCTTGTTGTTAAAACTGACAAACGTTAAACTCATTTTAGTTACATTATTTAATTCTCGAGTTAATTACCGACTGAAGTACTTCCCTTTCTTGAGCGTGCTACAATGTGAGTACTAATTTAAATTTCTAGAGTGTGTTTTATAATTGTTATGTTGAGGTAAGGCGAGTTTCAGGTTGATCCATCTGAAATGGATCAAAGTTCCACTGTCTAATAAAAAGTAACTTAACGGATTGTTCCGACCCGGTTTTTAACGGCGTTCATGTATTTTGGGTATCTAGAGACCTAAGTATGAGGACGTTCTTAATTCTAGAGTGGGGGGATATTTTAGTAGTAGCCTTTAAGCTGTAACGAGTCGTAGTCTCATGTCACAAACGAACCGAATTGGCTCCGACTGATTTGAGGTAGAAAAACACAAGAGATAGTGTCCCTGACTCTTGAGCCAATAGTTATAGGGCCTATTTTTCTTAAGCCTCATGTGTGACTGCAGTAGACGAATGTTACATAGTGTTTTTATGGCGCTCCTGGGTGTTTACGACATCAAGACTACGGAGTCGAACCCACTTGAGACAGCTTCGGGCTGAATGCCCATTCTAGAGTACCGGCGGTGCGGTTCGACAGGAACGTGCAAACCTTCCGGTTGTACCGTGATAGCTTTTTAAGAAAACTCGAGAAAACTTCCTGGTACGCTCTCCGAACGAGGCTTAGCTAACCGAGTAAAGGGGGGCAACTAGGGGGACAAAAACACGAGCAAAAAGACAAAAAGCAAAACAAAAACCAAAAAAAGAATAGAAAAAGGAACAAAAACCATAAAACGAAAAAAAGACAGTGACTTTGACACCAGATTAGTTGGATCAAACCTTGATATTAATTAAATAGTATACCCATACTGTTTTACAAGTTCGATCGTTTGGATCAACCTAGTAATTTAATCCAGTAACCTTAATAAAGAGCCCGAGTGTGGGGCGTTGTCAAGTGTTTTCAGATAGCTTGGAACTTAGCTGAACCAATAGGAGACTTGACTGGAAGAGGTGACCAGCCGAGTGGGAAAGTGGTTCAGGAGCACTTGAGCTGAACCAATAGGAGACTTGACTGGAAGAGGTGACCAGCCGAGTGGGAAAGTGGTTCAGGAGCACTTGAGCTGAACCAATAGGAGACTGGACTGGAAGAGGTGACCAGTCGAGTGGGAAAGTAGCCAAGAAGGATTTGGCAGTTCTCGAGTTCTCAAGTTGGGCAGAACGGGTATCGTTAAAATTCACATTACATTATAGGAAATAAGTGTAAAATTGGATAAGCGATATCCCCCGGTTTTGAGAAACGTTTTTACTTGAGCAGGCCTGGAGACAGGTCTACGGTTTTCTCTTGAGAGGTTTAGCACCCGGCGCTTAAGGTAATTTTAGGCTTAAGAAGGGGGGCTAAAAAGGGGGGAGGTTAGAAGGGGGGCTGGTTAAGTTAGAAGTGAGCGGTTGTAAATTGTAAAAAGGGGGGAAATTAGAGTAACTAATTAGTCGACATCGTTGATTTAGTTACATTAGTCATTTACACGCGTTGGTCATAGGAAGCGGATATCCAAAATTGGAATTAGGTTAAGGTAGGTACCCTGGTCGGATCGGTAGGGGGAAACGGACATAGACAGTTTTTGTGATACCCCATAAGATCGCTAGCAGGGGGGAAGGAAACGCGTGGCAATTAGGTACCAGACATTTTTTCGATAGAAGGTAGACATTTGTCACCTTTGAATTTTAGGTGGGCTCATCTTTCCGTTTTTATTACTTTTTCTAGCTTGGATTTTTGTTGCATTTTGGTGAGGATTTGTGTTTAGTTTTTATACGAACAGGTGATCACAAGATACCTGCGCACAGGTTTTGGTCTCAAGTTGCTTGGAACATTGAAAGAGAGGTAATTAAAAAGAAATAAGAAAAAGGGGGGGCAGCATTTGGCTTTTAAGAGAGGGTTTTTGGGAAAATTTTACTAGAGCTTGAGTGGTGGTACAAAATAAACAGTGAATCAAGAAGTCCCCATAACGAAGAAGAAAGAGGTCCCACCGCTCAGACACTTGTCAACAGTCTTGGGACAGTGCCAAAAAAGTCCTGGGACAGTGTTGGACCAGAACAGTCTTGATACAGTCTTGGGACAGTGGTCTTGGGACAGCGGTCTTGGGACAGTGGTCTTGGGACAGTGGTCTTGGGACAGTGGTCTTGGGACAAGGGTCTTGGGGCAGGGTCTTGGGACAGTGGTCTTGGGACAGTGGTCTTGGGACAAGGGTCTTGGGACAGGGTATTGGGACAGTGGTCTTGGGACAGTGGTCTTGGGACAGTGGTTTTGGGACAGGGTCTTGGGACAGTGGTCTTGGGACAGTGGTCTTGGGACAAGGGTCTTGGGACAGGGTCTTGGGGCAAGGGTCTTGGGACAGTGGTCTTGGGACAGTGGTCTTGGGACAAGGGTCTTGGGACAGGGTCTTGGGACAAGGGTCTTGGGACAGTGGTCTTGGGACAGTAGTCTTGGGACACTAGCCTTGGGATAGTACTCTCAGGACAAGGGTCTTGGGACACTGACGAAGTACTGGGACAGTACCGAACAGTCTTGGGACAGTAGAAAGGAGCCTGGGACGGTACAAAGAAGAGTAGGGACGGTAACTGGAAGTCTTAGGACAGTATAAAAATTGAAGTAAAATTACAACAAGTTGTTTTAAGACAGAATTAAGTGAGGATTTGTGTTTAGTTTTTATACGAACAGGTGATCACAAGATACCTGCGCACAGGTTTTGGTCTCAAGTTGCTTGGAACATTGAAAGAGAGGTAATTAAAAAGAAATAAGAAAAAGGGGGGGCAGCATTTGGCTTTTAAGAGAGGGTTTTTGGGAAAATTTTACTAGAGCTTGAGTGGTGGTACAAAATAAACAGTGAATCAAGAAGTCCCCATAACGAAGAAGAAAGAGGTCCCACCGCTCAGACACTTGTCAACAGTCTTGGGACAGTGCCAAAAAAGTCCTGGGACAGTGTTGGACCAGAACAGTCTTGATACAGTCTTGGGACAGTGGTCTTGGGACAGCGGTCTTGGGACAGTGGTCTTGGGACAGTGGTCTTGGGACAGTGGTCTTGGGACAAGGGTCTTGGGGCAGGGTCTTGGGACAGTGGTCTTGGGACAGTGGTCTTGGGACAAGGGTCTTGGGACAGGGTATTGGGACAGTGGTCTTGGGACAGTGGTCTTGGGACAGTGGTTTTGGGACAGGGTCTTGGGACAGTGGTCTTGGGACAGTGGTCTTGGGACAAGGGTCTTGGGACAGGGTCTTGGGGCAAGGGTCTTGGGACAGTGGTCTTGGGACAGTGGTCTTGGGACAAGGGTCTTGGGACAGGGTCTTGGGACAAGGGTCTTGGGACAGTGGTCTTGGGACAGTAGTCTTGGGACACTAGCCTTGGGATAGTACTCTCAGGACAAGGGTCTTGGGACACTGACGAAGTACTGGGACAGTACCGAACAGTCTTGGGACAGTAGAAAGGAGCCTGGGACGGTACAAAGAAGAGTAGGGACGGTAACTGGAAGTCTTAGGACAGTATAAAAATTGAAGTAAAATTACAACAAGTTGTTTTAAGACAGAATTAAGTGAGGATTTGTGTTTAGTTTTTATACGAACAGGTGATCACAAGATACCTGCGCACAGGTTTTGGTCTCAAGTTGCTTGGAACATTGAAAGAGAGGTAATTAAAAAGAAATAAGAAAAAGGGGGGGCAGCATTTGGCTTTTAAGAGAGGGTTTTTGGGAAAATTTTACTAGAGCTTGAGTGGTGGTACAAAATAAACAGTGAATCAAGAAGTCCCCATAACGAAGAAGAAAGAGGTCCCACCGCTCAGACACTTGTCAACAGTCTTGGGACAGTGCCAAAAAAGTCCTGGGACAGTGTTGAACCAGTCTTGGGACAGTGGTCTTGGGACAGCGGTCTTGGGACAGTGGTCTTGGGACAGTGGTCTTGGGACAGTGGTCTTGGGACAAGGGTCTTGGGGCAGGGTCTTGGGACAGTGGTCTTGGGACAGTGGTCTTGGGACAAGGGTCTTGGGACAGGGTATTGGGACAGTGGTCTTGGGACAGTGGTCTTGGGACAGTGGTTTTGGGACAGGGTCTTGGGACAGTGGTCTTGGGACAGTGGTCTTGGGACAAGGGTCTTGGGACAGGGTCTTGGGGCAAGGGTCTTGGGACAGTGGTCTTGGGACAGTGGTCTTGGGACAAGGGTCTTGGGACAGGGTCTTGGGACAAGGGTCTTGGGACAGTGGTCTTGGGATAGTAGTCTTGGGACACTAGCCTTGGGATAGTACTCTCAGGACAAGGGTCTTGGGACACTGACGAAGTACTGGGACAGTACCGAACAGTCTTGGGACAGTAGAAAGGAGCCTGGGACGGTACAAAGAAGAGTAGGGACGGTAACTGGAAGTCTTAGGACAGTATAAAAATTGAAGTAAAATTACAACAAGTTGTTTTAAGACAGAATTAAGACAGAACAAGACTAATTGGAACCCGGTACGGTTGGGACCACAAATAAAGAAAGTTACTCGAAGATTTTAGAGAACTGGAACAAGGTTTTTATCACGTGGTATATTTTCTTTTAAGAATTTGTTTCCACAAAATTTTTTATTCTTAGAATAGAATTGTGTACATAATAATATTGTAAATAAGAGCAATTGTAAATAGAAATAATGAGACGGAGTAGGGTACCGGTGCTTGAAAAAAGGTCAATTGGATCAAACACGAAATATAACTCGTCGCTGCGTGGAACGACATCAAGGGGCCCAGGCAAAACAAAAAATAACTTTTCAGTTAGCATGGTCAGCACGAGGAGTGGCACCGAGAGCAGGACGCGAGAAGATGCGAGGGAAAAACAGGTGGAGCCTACAATCGAAATCGACCTAGAGACACCAGACCAGAGCGTAGATGAACTGGAGAAAAAGACGACGGAGTCAACTCCAATGCCCAATGCAGAAGAACCAAACCCGAAACCCATAGAGTTCTCACCAATAGACAATGTGGAAGATGCAATAGGCAACACCGAAGAAACGGTGAAAGAAGACTCTCAAGTAAAAAAGACATCTTTTACAGAAAGGTTGGCGATGATGGTCGGAATAAAAACGAAAAAAAACATGACTGAAGAACCAAAAGCTGAAAGAGCACGAACATTTGGGACAGTGAGCACGAAGAAGACAGAAGCCAATCCAAGAGAGGAACAAAAAAAAGCAGAAGCTACGGCCGAAGACAGACCGACGGCTGACCATGAAGAGGCTACTATTGAGCTAGGTGACTTGATGGCGAAACTGAATCAGATCGACAAAAAACTGAAGCACAGCGAAGAGGACAGAGAAGTGATAAGAAAAGAATTAAGATACAACAAACACGAGTATCTGGATAGTTATTTTAACCTGGCTAAGGCAACAGATGAGAGACTCAAGGAAATGTCAGATAAGGTAGAAGCCACCAATGAAGAACGAGATAAGAACATCAAAAAAGATATGCAACAGTTGAAAAACCAATATGATGATGTCAACAGCCAATTAGGTAGCCTGGAAAAGAGAATGGACACAATGAGCAAAAATCAGGCCGAAAGTTCATGTGCAATACAGACGAAATTGGATGCAATCTTGAGAAATTCTACCTCACAAGAAAGACCGGCAGCGGATCGCACGCAAGGCACCAGAGTTGACTTTGTGGAACCACAAAGGGGCAAACGACAATCGACACCGTTGCCCTTAACCCGGGATACGGTGAGCATAGCATCAACAGCTGCTAAAACAATCATGAAGAATGGAACGTCAAGCACAACGACTGGCCCGGGGGACTCAACAGCTAACAGCAACGCAGGTCCGGATGCTATGACATGGGCAAGCACTTGGGAGATGATGAACAGGACTCTAGAGGCCTTCGCCACGAGGAACACTGACTCGAGCGATAGGAGGGCCGGAAAATCAAGTAAACTTTCAAGAAGCCAAAGGAATTCAAAGACGACTCCGATGGATGCATCGACACTTGGGTGGAAGTGATGAGATTACACCTAGAGCAAGATAACTTAAATGATGAAAGACAAGCATGCACAGCCATACTCAGCAACTTAGAAGGCACGGCATTAAAATGCGTGGTCGCAAAGAAAGAAGAAGAACGCGACACCGCGGACAAGATCTTCGAGATATTGCTGAATCGATTCGGGTCAGGCATGAAGGGTCACCAAGCGATGATGCGATTTGAAAAGAGAAGGCAGAGGGACGACGAGTCAATAGATCGGTTCCTAGATGATCTCGAGAGCTTGAGAAGAAGGAGTGACCCAGAGGAGTCGACAAACAGAAGAAACTTTAGCATTGCCTCGAAGTTCATTGATGGGGTAAAAAGTGACGACTTAAGGACAATGTTAGCAACATACTACACATTGTCGAAAGACAGCGCACCAACCCCAGAAGAAATGAGGCAGAAATCAAGGGAATACATGCTGATGAAGCCCAAGAAATACTCATATTCAGAAAACATGAACACACAGGGGGGAGGCCAACCCCAGAGGTCATCATGGTACAAACCTAGAGATGATATGGACAAGCGCAGATCATGCGCGAACTGCGGGTCAGCGGACCACCACGTGGCTGACTGCACAACATACAAACAAGGCATGAAGAGCCTAGGATACGCACCGGATGAGGAGGACATGAGCCAGATGGAGGAACACGAGTACTATAATGGCTTAATCATCAAGATAGGCGCTAGATGCTTCTTCTGTAACCAGGAGGGGCACTTCAGAATGGATTGTCCCTTGTTCTGGGAAGCGGTCAAGGACCAGAGTCACCCCAAACATAAGTTGGCATTAGCGGCGGTGCAGAATCAGCGGAACAGGCAAAACGAGTTTGAATCGAGGAACTTAGGAGCACCAAGCACGGAATTGCCAACGAAGACAGTGAAAGCTGTAACACATGTTAATGGTGCGATAGAATCCGCGGCCGGGAATTCTCTAGAGATAAATTATGAGAAAGCGGCGACGGAGGCAATTGCCAAAGTGAAACAGGATCTGGCTGCGAAAGAAATAGAGCAACGATTAAAGCTGGAGATCGAAAGACAGAATTTTAACGAAGCATTAACCGGATCGAACCCAACACCAGAGGCTGTACCGGGCTCAACAAAAACCGGGAATTGTAATACTGTAAAAATGGTGACGGGAAAGCCATTCGGCATATCGAAAATTGGGGCGAGAATAATGTCGATAATCACAGTGGGCGGCCACGAGGTAACCAGAAACTTGAGCGAACCGAGCGACCAGACAATAATGCACATTGTCGTGTACGCAGATTACTTGAGTGGTATAAGCCCACAAACGACTTCTAGAGCGCTGAAAGCACTACTCATGAGAGGGGGCAGCAAGACGGTACGTGTTGATAACAGATATACTGAAGCTTATGGTCCACTAGAGGTGATGCTAAATATAGATGGGATCAACATATATACCAAGACAATGATAACATGTGACGAAGACCTAATTGGGCAAATCTACGTAGGGAAAGAAGAGTTGAAAGTGAGATCGATTGGAAAAGCGCCATGCTTGAAGAAGATGCAATGCACATCGGGACGGAGGCAGATGTGACAGGGCACGTGCTAGATATAAGTGGCAAAAAGACTCAGTTGCGTGGGTTACTTGATACGGGAGCAGTCTTGAGCGTCATACCAATCGAAACTTGGGAAAGGATGGGCTTTGACAAAGGTGACTTGATAGACTCGAGAATACGGCTGTCAGCTGCAAACAAAGGGGCCCTTCGGGTGCTGGGCAGGACGCCGATAATAGCCCTCAATTTGGGGGAACGTAACCTGTGGATGAGCTTTATCGTGGTAGAAAACCTAGATGAATCTGACCAATTCATTTTGGGCAGAGACTTCATCAGGAATTTCGACGTAACGATTGACCTAAATAACGCAATGTTCAGGATACGGAACCCGGATAGGAGGTACGCAATCAAACCGGTAAATTTAATAATGGCAAATGAAAACAAAGCACCGGTATTCTTGAGTAGGAGGGTGAGGCTTAAAGCTAATGAAGCGGCAATCGTAAGCTTGAGGATGAAAAATTACAATGAACTAAGTGACAACAAGCAAGTGTGTATAGTTCCGAATCCTAATAGTCAAAGTGCTGCTGTTTTAGGAAGATCATTCTCGATAACGAAGAGCGGCCTCTGCGTCATTGTCTTGTTGAATACCCTTGATATACCGATCACGATACAGAGAGGAAGGAAACTGGGATATGCTTTACCGGTTAAAACTCGATATGAAACGATTGAGAACTCAAAACAAAATGAAGTTGTTGATTGTCCCAATCACAGGGACAAAATTTGTAACTTGAGACGATTGCAGAAAATAAAAGATTCTTCAAGTCTTATTAAATCACTTAAGTCAGAAACGGACGATGGGCTGTCGAGCTGTTCGAACTTTCCAGAGCGACCCACACTAGATGAAATGCAAACTGATAAACCGGTTCTGCCGGAGATTGAACATTTGAGGGGCAAACTGAAAGATGAACAGCTCGAAGCCATCAAGGACGTACTAGAGCGGAACGAGGAAGTTTTTTTGAGGCATAAGGCGGATATCGGGTGTTGTAATTTCGTTGAGCATGAAATAGAACTTGAGGAAAACGCGGTACCACACAGGGAGGGGGCGAGGCGCATGATCCCACACAAATCGGACGCGTGTAGAAAAGAGATCGAGACGTTACTAGAGTATGACATGATAGAACCATCCAAGTCACCGTGGGCGTGTGGAGTAGTGATGGCCAAAAAGAAAGGCGACCAGTTGAGGTTTTGTTGTGACTTTCGATACCTGAACTCCGTCACGGTAAAGGATGCCTATCCCATACCTAGGATTGATGAGAGCCTCTCGAAGTTAGGTGATGCAAATTTTTTTACGACTCTTGATTTAGGCTCGGCCTTTTGGCAAGTACCACTAAGGAAGCAGGACAGGGACAAGACAGGGTTTGCCTGCGAGTTGGGTCTGTTTCAATGGAAACGGATGCCGTTTGGACTTTGCAATGCCACAGCCACGTTTCAGCGGTTGATGGCACACGCGCTGATAGGCGTAACGAAGAAGTATGGCAACCTGGTAATGTGCTACGTGGATGACGTGGTAATAGCGACGCCAACACTGGAAGACCACATTGAGAGACTTGACGAAGTGTTTGCATGCATGAAGAGGTCGGGGCTAAAGTGTAAACCATCAAAATGCGAGATACTCAAGGACTCAATAAAATACTTGGGCAGGATGGTAGACAAGCACGGCATTAGACCTGATACGGACGCCGTGGAAGCAGTCCTGACCTGGAAATCACCGAAGACAGAGCACCAGTTGATGAGCTTCCTGGGTTTCGCTAACTATTATAGAGAGTTCATCAAAGGCTATGCAGACAAGGTATACCCGATGCAACAATTAATGAGACACAAGGGCAAGAAGTTCACGTGGAACAACGCAGCAGAAGAGTCATTCCAGAGAATAAAGAAAGAGCTATGTGAGGCACCAGTACTGGGTATGCCGACTGAGAAAGGGATGTACGTGCTGGACACGGATGCGTCGGTAGTCGCGATTTCTGGGATTCTCCACCAAGAACAAGAATGGAATGGGAAGACAGTCTTGAGACCAATAGCGTACGGGAGCAAAGTCCTGAGTGACACGGAAATGAAGTACGGAGCACCAAAAGCAGAGATGTTTGCGGTGGTTACCTTTGTCGAGAAATACAGGGCATACCTGGGCAGTGAGCCATTCAAGTTGCGAGTCGACAATCGAGCACTGAGCTGGCTGAAAACGTACTCAATGGACCAAAGTTACATTGGGAGGTGGATAGTTCGCCTGGATGGATACAACATGATAATTGAGCATAGAACACGAGATAAACATCAGAATGCCGACAGCTTGAGTAAGAAGACGGAGTTCTATGAGAGACAAGAGCAAAGAGAGGCAGACAGACCTGAAATCAAAGATGGCTTCTCCTTCATGGACAAGGAAACGTACGACAGTCTTCCACTCACGAGATGGCTGGACAAGTCAGGCAAACCGATAGAAGATCATCCTGAATTGCCTAAAGAGCTTCCAGAGAAGACCATCTTGAAGAAGAGCAAGAGAATTCCGATTGAGATTATACTCAAGTCGAAGATCGTGAAGGAGACGCTCAAGGCAAAAGGCTATGATCTTAACCAGGTGGAAGCAGGAACTGCACAGATAGATGATGACTTAATGAGGTTGCTCGAGAAACTATCAGATGATAAGCCCGTGATCCAAGAGAAGGGTAAAGAGGAACCGGAAGTCACTATACTTCGGAGAAAAGAGACAGTGAATGATACTAACTCATCAAGAGGAAGCGTCACTGACAGCAAAGATGTCGTGCGGTCACTAGTTGACAAAATCCCCGAAGACATTCTGGAGCAGACCAAGGTTAGGAAAAAGAAAGTGACGTTCAAAGAAGATACTGAACACCTGGGACTAGGTCAAGAGTCCAGGGAGTGTTCCGGTTCCACGGAAGAAGGAACCGGAGAAGGAAAATTGTCCGGGGAGCGTGAAGGATGGGATGAAGACTCGGATGAGAGCAGCGAAAACCAAGACAGTCTGTGCATGATATTGGCGGAGGAGAAGACAAGGCACCACGACAGGGAGTTACAGACGGATCCATCTTCAGGAACATACAACATGGACATACAGGAGATGCGAGGTGGTGGGGAACTTGAGAAAATTGCGGTTTTAAGGAAACCATTCAGGGAATTATCATGCAACTCAAACATCAGAACGAATCTGGTGCCAGAAGATGATATGAAAATCGTGAAAAAGATGAGATGCGTGAAACTGAGTGATGACATCCACAACCCTGGTGAGATGAATGGACAGATCATGGCGCTAAAGGAGCATGTCAAGGCGAGATACAGGCTGTCAGACCTAATAAAAGCCCAGAAGAATGACAAAATGACAAGTAACCTCTCCAAATGGATCCAGTCGGGGGTCAAGGAGAAGGGGGAACTTGAGGAAGACAGCTACAAGATCTTGAGCCAGTTCTACAAAGAAAAGAAAGACTTACTTTATCACACAGCTGATGGGGTGGTAGCGTGCAAGAGGAGAGATGAGGAAAAGATATTACACAAACACAACCTCATCATACTACCACAATTGTACCAGACGGAGGTGCTTTTCAGATCACACGACCAGATGGGCCACCAAGGGATAGACAAAGTACAACAAAGGATACTTCACAGGTTTGATTGGCCAGGAATGAGAAAAGCTTGCGAGAGATGGGTGAATGCCTGCCTGGCATGTCTCCAGGTAAAAGACCCAAGGAAGATGAAGTTTCCCCTCAAGTCCGTTGAGAGCTCAGAGTTCAATGAAGTGGTGCAGATAGACCATCAAAAAATCTGCATGACGGAGTCGGGATATAACCAGATACTGGTTATAATAGATCACTACACAAAGTTGGCGGAAGCGGTTCCGTGCCAGACAGCCTCGGCCGAAGAGACATGTGATCATTTGATAACGCATTGGATATCGCGGTATGGTTGTCCAATGACTTTCCAGTCGGACAACGGCAAAGCTTTCGTGGGGGACTTGACAAAAGAATTGATGAAGAGATCGCACATTGCTCAAGCACACTCGACGACCTATCATCCACAGACCAATGGGTTGGTAGAGAGACAGAACAGGACACTGGTCAACATGTTAAGGGTGTACTGCTCAAGATACATGACGGACTGGGACAAATACCTGCCACAGGTAGTAGGAGCCTACAACAGTACACAGCACTCAACGACGGGCATCAGTCCTTTCATGATGTTGACGGGCAGGGAGAGAGCAATGCCTCTGACATTCTTTTACCCGGAATACGAAGGGAAAAGGACGTCGCCTCAGGCATACGTGAAAGAAGCGATCAAAAGACAACAGGAGTTGAACGAGCTATGCAGAAGGAACACGGCGCAAGCGCAAATGAGGCAACGCAGGAAATATGACGAAAAAATATTACGAGCAAAGCCATATGAAGTGGGCCAATACGTGTGGGTCTTCCAAAATGTCATACCGCCCAAGGGAACAAAGAAACTACTCAAGAAGTGGAGGGGACCATTCATGATAACGGAGGTTCATCAACAAGGACGGTTCTATCGCTTGAGTACTGGGCGAGCGGCACATTATGAAAATCTGAAGCCTCACGTCCCGTCCCCAGAGGATTGGTGCATACCGAAGGACATGGAGGGTCTTGAGTACCTGGTGGTAGAGCCAGCGTGTGAAGTGAATGAAAAAGGCACCAGAGAGAAAAATGATGGTAATGAGAACTTGAGTTTGGACGACAACGAAAAGATAGGAGGGGAGTCTGATGCAGGATCATTTGTAGAAGAAGACTGGAACAACCCGGAGCAAGATGAGGTGCCGAAGTGGATGGAGCCGGATCGACCGACACCATTGGAAACCAGGACTGGCAATCGTAAACGCACCGGCATGAGGTACAACAGGTACGGGATGACTTCTTGATCGATAAGATACAGCCAGACAAATTGGGCGAGGAACTACTGAGCGCAGGCGAACTGGAAGCCGGAGAGGAATGGCAGGTCATTGACGATGGTGGACACTATCCGCAGGAAGACCACTCGACGCCGGAATTAGAGACGGATCTCGAGGAGAGTGAGATAGAGAGGAGGGAGAACACGAACTTGAGGATACTAGAGTGGATGCGCGATGTCAAAGACGAGAGCCACGAAGGACAAAGCATTCAACAAGTCGATGTATCAGCGGCAAATTACATGAAGACAGAGGACCCTCTTTTCGGATGGACGGCAACAGACAGGCCACTGGACATTCCTCAGGACAATTCGGACCCGACAACATCGACGGGGACGTCGATAAATATTTTTGTCCGGGGAGTGGGGGTAGGACTTACCCACACCAAAAATTTGATGATAAAGAAGCTCAAGGAAGTGAGAGAAACAAGCGAATTGGAACTGGAGGAAGAAGATCCGGAGCCTACCATAGGTCGGAATTTCAAAACGAAATTTGAAATACCCAATGAGTACTCGGAGAACATCATGATAACGGATAGTGACTTCATCCTGTCAAACAGGACTAGCGCGATCTGCATCACGGCGGACATGAGTTTCAAATCAAGATTGGAAGCTGACTTCAGAAGAGAGTACCAGAACGTGGAGTTTCTGTTCAGACAGAGACCAGGACTAGGAGGGATGGCAGCGCTTCCACCATCAGTAGCACAAGTCCCGGGTAAATATCTGTGCTTCCTAGTGACGAGGGTCAATGACAGGAACACAATCGATCCCGAACACGTGATGTTGGCACTAACAAGACTACGAGACTTCATGACTGAAAGAGGAATAATGGAGGTCTCAATGCCGGTGTATGACCCAAACAGGGGCAAACTGAGCTCGAGGGAATTGTACGCTATCCTACATGTAGTCTTTGCGGAAACTGAGATAATGGTGTATCTGCACAAAAAATACTACTTGAGCATCGCCTGAGTTGGGGACACGGGGGTCTCGAGTTGGGTGTGAGGGAGGAGTCTTGAGTTAAGTACTGGGGTGCGGCACAGGTAAAGGGATCTTAAGACGTGATTGGCATGACAATTAAATTTTAAAAAAAAGAATTAACGATGCTAAAACATAAAATGAATCTGCATGCTTTTAAGGAAATTCCAATTGAATCGTTTTAAATAGAATGAAAATGATAAGATTTTAACCATACTGGTAAAGGGGGGGGGGGTTTCTAGGTTAGGAGCATGACATGTTAGGTCTTAATGTGGTTTCTGTTTTCAGATCAAGTTTGAAAAACAAAGTTGAAATACAAACTACACTCAAGCGAGAGACAGAAAGAGAAATCTTGATTGAACTCGCGATAATCGACACCTACAGCAAGTGTTTGCAAGGGAACATTTCTAGAGAATTCTTGAGTTGGGTAATACTTGAGTCGGTAAGGTAATTCTTGAGCTGGTTAACATATACCTGTATACATCCCGAAGTCACAAAGAATGGCAGACAGACTCTGGAAATCCATGCCCGCGGCCCTGAAGAAGCCTACTCTTGATGAGCTGTACAGACGCCTGAGGGACCTGGACTATACCCAGATAGACGAGAGAATGGCGGTAATGCTGAATGCCATCCTCCAGTTGGAAGACCAGGGTGAATGCAGGGAGTCTGCGACGGAGGCTGTCTTGATGATCGGCTACACCACCGAGGGTATATCAAACCAAGAACAGACCAGATGGGTGTCTTGGAATGTGGATGGAGGAGTAAGGGGCTTTGACTTGGCAAGGAATCCTGGCCTGAGTAACAAAACCGAATATGGCGCAGGGGAATTCCCACTACCAACTAGGCCAACAGCAAGATCTACAGGCCAAAGCTCGAGTAAGGTGCTATCGATGACGCGAGCACAACAGACGACCGAGGCATACCCGGATCTTGGTGTTCTAAAGAAAGAGCTCGAGAAAACGCAGAAGGAAAGGAATAAGGCGAACCTCGATCGGGATCAGGCAAAGCTGGATCGGGAGAAGGTTCAGCTGGAAAGGGACCAGGCGGTCAACGAGCGAGATCAGACTCTGAGGTTGCTTGAGATGCTAAAGGCTGAACGACAGCAGGAGCTAAGGGTGCGGGAGAATGCTGCGAATTGTGAACAACTGAAGTCGGAGTTGGAGAGAATAGAACAACGACAACGCGAACTTGACGCACAGAAGGGAGCCAGGCCGAAGGAGCGAGTGGTTACCAGCTCGAGACCAGAGTCACGCATGGAGGTGGATGAAGTCCCCAGAGCAAGAGCACGGTTCAACCTTGACCGCGAGGCCCGGGAACACATGAGTGAAGGGTTGGAAGTCTGGATACCGAATGACGCAACGTCTTCCTTGCGTAGCCTAGAGACGCAACCCGTACGCCCGCTGATGGATGTGGTGCTGCCGGGATATACCCCAACCTCGACCTCGAGTGACAGTCAGGTGAGCGGCGGCTCATCGCGTCTGAAAGAGCTGGGCGAGAAATTACGGCAGAAAAGTCGTGAAAGTTCGGCAAGACCGGAGCTTCCCCCGACTTGGAGGGAACAGCCGGTCAGGAGCGTCGTGATCTCGAGTTATAAGAAAAAAACAGAGAAGAGGTACCACAGGCACAATCGGCTGAATTGGAGCGCGGAACAGAAAGCCAGGAGGGACTGCTTTCATGATGCAGCCTGGGTGGAGTATCTTGCGCCACCCCGTGTGCCAGAAGGTGCGGTCCACCTGATCATAGGGGACAGCCTGGTGCGGGTGTTGACCCGGATCCAGTCGCACTGGCAGACAGGAATCTTGAGTTTCGCTGGAGCTGCCACGCCACAGATGTTGGCGACGCTTGAGATGCTAGGGATGACTAAAGTGTACACGGTGACCTTGATGATCGGGACTAACGATGTATCAAGGGGAGAAGCGAGGAAAATAACGAGGCTGCACGACAAGATGAGCTGCCTTCTTGAGGAGCTGAGGATCCAGATGGACCTCATCCTGTTGACGGTATGTACCGTCCCCTACAACATGATGTTTGACCAGCACGCCTTGGAGATGAACGAGAAGGTGCGGAACCTAAACAAGGTGATCCGAGATATCCACCGGAAAAGTGTGCTCCCTGTCAGACTGTTGGACGTGGCGGAGCGCATGGAGAAAAAGGGATTCCCTGAAGACACCTCCAATGATGGAATCCACTTCGACAGACCAAGGGGAGCGGAGTGGCTGAACGACGTCTTCCAAGAACACATAAACACGCTAGAGGCGGACCTGCTAGAGACAGCCCAATTCACATTAGGACCACCCCGAACCCACCATTCCTTGCCTCAAGGGCCTTGTCTGGTCGCTTGGGAACGAGAGTTGACACTATAGACAGTTCGAGGAGCAACGAGACCAGATTGCAGAGTGTCACACCAATGGAGTCTGAGGAGGTGACGTCATCAACACCTCCAGGCTCGGCGATATCCTCAGTGGTAGTGGCAGAGAACAAGCGGGAAAAGAGATCTATGGAGACCGCTCGCTTGAGATATCCTGAGAAGGTGAAAGAACTGGACCTAGAGGGTTTGGAATGCAGGCGAGAATTGGCGGAGACCCTGGGGATTGAACGAGTGTCGCACGAGGATTTAAACAGATATCATTGCGTGGACTGGTTGAAAGCTCATGAGGCACACTTCTCGAGAACGAAATTGATGGAGACCGCAGATCTGACCGGAATTCCATCAAAAGCGATCATGGGACCCATCAACTACAGACCTCTCAAGCTGTTGGGGAGTCCTGGACTCATAGTAGAACCCCCCAAACACCGAACAGGCATCGCCAGGATCAGGTTGGCGACCCCGGCACAGTTGAAAGTGGTGGACAAGCTACTTAATCCAGGGGGAATGGAATTGCCAGATGCCGCTCACGAAGGCTCGAAGTTGGCGGAAGATCCCAGGTACGGGAAGCCCTGTGGCAGCACCCAGCTGGCCAAAACCCTGGCAGTTTATGATAGACAGGATCCAGCCGCTGCGAGAGTAGTCATTGTGGCGGGGTCGGACTTCGAAGGAACGTCTCCTACGTTGTTCTGGCCGGAGACTCTGATATACTCTTTGCCAGGAGCTGAATTAAACCAGATGTTAACTCTGGTGGTGGCAATAAAGTCGGAGATGCCCTGTGAGCCTGAGTTGCTATTGTTCGCAGGAATGAATGATCACCTGCACGCGATGGGACTTCTTGAGCAGCTAAAGGGCAATGAAATTCCGACATCGAGGAAGATATGGGAAGTCATTCAGGCGTTGTTTGCAGCGATGAATGAAGTGCAGGAGAATGTTGTCTCGAGATTTGGATCCAAGACGAAGGTAGTGTTCACCACATCCCCTGGATACGCGAATATGCCACCCGCCCTACAATCTGTGTACGCGGTCTTGATCCTAATAGCAGAGGGGAACGAATGGCGGATTCTAACGGCAGCCCCCAATCGGGAGTTGGAGCCATCGAACCTGAGGCTTCGCAAGTCAGAATTGGCGGCGGCATGGTCGGACATATCTCATGCACTGAGGGGCTTTTATGGACTAGCCGACATCCTGATCGTATTAGACGAGGTGCTCTTGCTAGAGATATCGAACTTTGCCAGGCAACTTAAGTTCAGCCCAGTCATCGGGGACGATCACCCGGCGATAAGCCAATTGACGGCCAGCTTGTGGTTTCGGAGCATGGATGTGAAGATCACAAATTCCACCAGCAAGTCTAGAGGTCCTAGTAACGAGAGAAGAAATGTGGCCGAGACGGAAAAGCAATTAGAATCGATGAAATATTGCTTGACGCAAGAGAATGGCTGGTGGCCATTTTTGACACCAAGGCTGGAGAACGCCACGAATAAGACGAGGGAGGAAGCACCACCCCTCGTGAAACAAGTCTGGAGTTTTCTGGAGAAACAACTGGAGCTGGCCGAAGTAAGAGACATGACGGTGGCTAGATTCGTCTCGGCCGCCAATGAAGTGACGATTGGAGGGTTCTGGAGAGAGCACGCCAAGGGTGAACTGAGGACTAGGAGGGATCATGAGATTCTCAAGTTCTTGAGTCCTTGCTGGGAAAAGGAATTCATGGCAGGAATGTTCGGCACCACGGCGACTATCTTTGGAGCCTTCGTGCAGGAGATACTGGGCATGCCCATCAGCCTGCTCTTGGCTTTGTACCTGGTCTACCCCAGATACTTGTTCAACATGGGCCCAGCATACATGTTTAGTCGAGGAGTAGAGACACTTCGAGTTGATGGGTATCTGGCTCTATTACTCTTGACCCATGGGGAATTGGTGTCGTTTCATCGATTGATGGAATATGGAGAGCCTCTGTCTATGGGGAGAGTCCATTCGAGCATTGAAACCTACTCCTACAAGTGTGCCGCAGGGTTGAAGACGTTGTTAGTGCAATACCTCATGATGCAGAATCGGCACATGACAGGTGAAGATGAGAATCCGACCTCGAAAGAAGAATGGAAGAAGATGAATAGGGGGATGCCTCTGTTGACGGACCTATGCCTGGCAATGAGGTCGGACCCTATGGGGATAATCCGGGGTCTAGAGGAGGTGGTGACCTGCATTTATGGTCCAGCAGTGACGTACGCATTCCCAGATCCCCTGGTGACAACGTATCGTCACTCTGTGACGCACTTGAGTCTCATCAGCATACTGGATGGGACGGCGCTCAATTGGTGTCAGCAGGAGGTGCTCAGAGCGCGAATGAGCAACACGGTACTCTTTGGAAAAATGAAAGATGCCGAGCTGATAGTGTACAACTTCAGGGGGCAAATGCAATGTAGAATGGGAGGCAAGCGAGAGGGCCCCATCGAAACGTATCCCAAGTTTTGGAACTTGAACCCATTGACGGCAGACGGATGAGAGATCTTGAGGATTCCTGCTTGGAAGGAATGCTTTGCGCTGGTCAAGAGGGAGCTGGAGGCCTTAATGGAGAAAGAGATCCTCCCAGCCACCATGCCTGAGTTCCCGATAGTCAGGAGGATGACCTTGGGAATGAACAGCCCCTTGGTAGTTCCCTCCATAATGGCGAGGATGACGACGGAGGAAATGCAGAGGTATTTCACTGATGGCTGGGACCCCCTGTTCATCGGCTACACGGCGGCGGTCTACTTCCATACTAGCGAGGCGAAGGTAAATTCGTGGACGACGCAAGCGAAAAAGATGAGAGGTTCGCAGCCCCCCGGATATGAGGTGCGAAAGGTCTTGAGAGCTCTTGAGCAGGAGGGACTTGAGAACATGCTGCCCATTTGGGATGATGGCAGGATGATCATGATGGAGGGGCACGTCGCATTGGTGGACGACATGAAATTTGCAACGAGAAAGTACAGGGCACCCTATGGCTTAGAACAGGTGGAGAGGAGACAGGAGGGAAAAGAACTAGATGCAGCAGGTCAACTGCACGTAGCCCTGACGGAATACAAGAAATTGAACCCTCCGACACCATCACCACTGTCAGTGGACACGCCTGGAGACAAGAGGAGTGGACCCGTTGAGGACCGGTTTAAAAGAATTCTCGAGAGAAGGAGACATGAGTCAGAAGAAGAGAGTATGGATGAAACTCTCAGTGAAGCCGGTGAAGACATGGAAGTGGGGAATACGCCTGAACCAGGGCCATCAGGGGAAGAGCTCACCACTCAAGAGCTGTTGAAAGACTTGAGCGAGGAGAATTGGGCAGATACTGCCACCCCACCTCTGAATCCGTCCCCCCGGAAGAATCTGGAATTGCCATTGGCAAATGAGACCTTCAATATGGGGATGATACTCTTGAGCTCGGAGGAAAGGGAAAAGAACACTTTCGAAGGGAACAGGGACATGTTCCTGGGGTCCCTGAAGGACGATGCTTGGCAGGAGTTCTTGGAAGAATTCAATCAAGAAGTGGGCAGCGAGACGACGCTGGACAAATTCAAGGAGGAACTGTGGGACACAGTCGTAAGATTTGGAGAACCGCTTCTGATAGGAACGGGCCTGGATGAGAAGGCGAGAAAAGAGCTGCTGAGCAAGCTGGTAGAGCTGAGGAATTCACGATCGAAGACTAGAGAAGAAAAATGTGAGGACAGCTCTACTCTGAAACAAAAAACTGCAGATAAAATAGTTGATGACATAAAAAGGGATAAGGTTGGGACTAGTAATATGATTAAAAGTACTAATATCCTTAAGGCTCGAGCAGGGGGGAGGCAAGAGTTGGAAGGATTGGGGGTAGACAGAGAGGTCAAATCAGTGATGATAGCCACAACACCCTCAAGCAGAGATGTGAAGACCCGCAAGAGGAAGAGAGAAGTGGAGGGATTGGGTAGTCCCATCAGCACCACCATTAATGGCGAATCCCTTCGTTAGAACTGCAGGACAATTAATGTTCACCTGGAGTCTGGTGGGAATAGAGTTGGAGACATTGACCTCGTATGATAGGCTGAAGTTGGGAAGCAAAAAGCTAGATGTGTATCAAGCATTGATGCAACACGTGGCTAGGGACAATTCAGGCTTGAGCCTGGCTAGGAGGAAGGATGCCACATGTTTCTTGAGATGGATAATGTCAATGATGTCTGATAGTACCATCTTGGCATGCCACCAGAGAGCAAGCAGAAGTAAAACCGTGGAAAAAAGAGTCTCAACGATCATCTTAAACGTGTATCAGAGTACTGGTATAGAAAAAGAAGATGGTTCCAGACTGTCCCTAGAGAACCACAGAAAGCTGGACGAGGTACGGAGATTTTACAATAAGAAGTTCGAAGAAAAGCATGATGTTCACCGTAACCTGGCCTCGTCAGAGCAGTACTCGAGACCCAGCGAGAAGGGGGAATACCAATACGTGTCAGGAGTGATGGGAATAGCCTACAACTCCTTCTTAGACTCAGAAACAGGAGGCGCTCACAGGAACCACGAGGTGGCGGAGCTACTGAAGTTTTGGACAGAAAGAATAATGGAAATAGAAACGGTAGAGAAAGAGGGGCCGAGCCTGGGCCTGATTCTTGAGAAAACACCAGAGGTGGTAAGCATACCGCGTTCGAACAAGAGAGTTGAAGTGAACATGGGCGATGGAAATGGCTTGTTAATCACGAACTTGGGAGTGGTATGGAAGCTATTAAGACCCTCCTGGTGTCCACATCCCCACGCGAGTCTGATCGAGGAAACCACCGAGCGAGTGAGGTTAGCACCAACGGAAGATGAAGATCTGGCAAAGTTGAGTGTGTTGCACAAGCTTATCTCACCTCAGACGCAGGAGTCAGGCGAAAAGACGAGCAAGCTCGGGTCAGTAAAGAAGATGGAGCCGGGTAGCTGTCTGGATTCGACGTGTGGGAACGGAGAGCACACCTGCGATGGACGGTCATGTGTCAGAATACTGTCCTTTCAAAAAGAAGACCTGGCCACTTGGTTTGAAGACATCACGGAAAGGGAGAAAAGTGAAGTGCAAATAGTAGCGGAGTGTTACGCGAGAACTACGGTGAACATAGCAACAGCTCTCGGATTCTTCTCGAGAATGTGTAGTCTGCAGTCACTGGAAAGACTAGAGTCTGAACACCATATAGTGACGGCGTTGAGCGTAGAATCATGGCCTGGGGTGTTGCAGGTGACTCAAAAACACATCCGGAGCTGGAAGGTTGGTCTCGAGACGGAAATGGGATTTCCCATGAGCGAAGCTTATGGCCTGCCATTGAACGCAAAATCCCTGATAGGGTCAATGATGGCCAACTTGTGCGGAAGCCACTACCCACTGCACATGGCGATGGTGGAAGCATCCAGCCAGAGAGTACTGGTGGACAAAGCCTTCTCAGTGCCCAAGTGTGTGAGGTTGGCTCGGATATCGCATCACTCGCACAAGTTGTTGAGAAAAATCAGAGGGACAGTACCGAAAGAATTGAGAGATGACTTGAGTGAAATCTGGGGAGAAGAACTTTTGAAGTTGGAGAGAGAGAACACAAGCGATCACGAGAGACAAAACGTGATCGGAAAACCTGTGGGAGGTGCTCCAAACATGGAAGATAATGACACGATGCATGAGAAAATGATAGAGCTTGAGCCTCTCTTGGAAGCCTCGGGGGAGCGTAACCTCAGGAGCATTGAGATCACCCATGGAGAATGCCCATGCCACTGTTTGGCACAAACGGTGTGGTATCCAGATCACAAGAAGCTTTGCCTGGTGTGGGATATGGAAGCAATTCGGTCGATCGGACTACCGGATCACCGGCAGAAGGTGACGCTCTTAGTAGTGAGTACGATGTTGGCTCTGAGATGGATAGAAGAGAATGTAACGAAGTATCGGGAAGCAACGACGCCAACGGCTGAGTCAATATACGCGATAGACTACAGCAGGAGACTCGAGTTGTTTGAGACTGCGTGCAAAGTATTCGCCATACCGACGGAAGTCAGACACATATGGAGCCGTTTGAGGTACTTTCCATGGTTTCGGGCGACACTGACGTCTTGGTTGTACATGACAACGAAAGATCACATGAGAAAGCATCAAAAGGAGTATCGACAGTTCCAGGCCGAGATTGGGCCAGAAGCTTTCAAGAGACCCCTGTTGACCCACCGAAATGCGATCACGACAGGATGGAAGAGAGTGGGTAAGATGTCTAGAGACAATACCAAAGCGAGGGAATCGATACTAGAGGAGGACCTGGCGAAGAACGTGAGCTTGAGCCTGCACAACTCCTTTTGTTTGAACCGGGAATCTAGGGTGAAGGCACTACCCAACCAGGCAAAGAGGTTGCAGGAGCAAAGAGAATGGATGCGATCCTATGAACAGCTGAAGGCTTGGGAGGAAATCGTGATTAGCTCCGATGATGAAGAAGAACTGTTGAGACAGTTTGCCGTATCAAGTACTTCAGGGTGTGGCACCTCCAAGGCGAAGAGTGCGAGATGAGTGGATGGTTCGAATGGATCTTGAGTCTTGAGAGGGAAGGGGGGCTTGAGTGTGGATCCGGGTGAAACCTGGGTTCACAGAAAAAGAAATTTTAACGAATCAAGTATTGTTATTAATATACTATATTTACTATATAAGTCAAAATGCTGCATGACAATTTCCTGATTGAATGGGACAAAAGAAATTTTAAATGATTGGCTTAAAAAGCAAGAATTCAAGGGTGCAGGTGTGTGCAGATTTTGATTGCTGTTTAGCGATAGTGTGAAAATTTTACATGGCCGTGAATTTTGGGGTGTAGATAAGCTTAAGTCTGCTGCGAACTTCTGTAAATGACCGCTGGCACTGTACCTTGAGCAACACTTGATTTTCTGGGACTCACTGGCAGACGACAGCACGCGATGAGGACATCGATCTCGAGTCCGGGGAGTATGTGCCAGTCGGTCATATTTGGAAGTTTGACCTTGAGAGAAGCAAAAAACACTTAATTTTGGGGTGAAATTTAATTTTTCAAAAATTCGAATGGAGCCTGTCATGCACGATTTTCTCGCGATAACTGAAAGTCAAAAAAGAGAAGTCAGAACAATCGAGTGACAATCGCGGGAAAGTTGCAAGAGAAATCAGTAGGAAATTGCTATTCGCAATTTCCGTCACAGTAATAATCTAGAGTAGAGCTGTCCCATTCGAAACAGAAAGAAGCGTATTCCCACGAACTGGATTATTGTGACTTGACTGGAGTATAATTCTAAACTGGACTAGAGTGAACCTTCGGTGGAAAGGTGGACAGCTTGAGTGTCCCAATGGTTCACGAGAAACTATAGTCTAGAGTACAAACTTATTCTTGTTGTTAAAACTGACAAACGTTTAACTCATTTTAGTTACATTATTTAATTCTCGAGTTAATTACCGACTGAAGTACTTCCCTTTCTTGAGCGTGCTACAATGTGAGTACTAATTTAAATTTCTAGAGTGTGTTTTATAATTGTTATGTTGAGGTAAGGCGAGTTTCAGGTTGATCCATCTGAAATGGATCAAAGTTCCACTGTCTAATAAAAAGTAACTTAACGGATTGTTCCGACCCGGTTTTTAACGGCGTTCATGTATTTTGGGTATCTAGAGACCTAAGTATGAGGACCGCAGGGATATCGATTCGAATCCGAGTATTCGACCCGAATACCGAGTATTCGGCACTTCGAAGCCGAATCCGAATATTGAAATTTTGAAATCCGAATATCGAATCCGAATATTTTTTTTTTTGCCGAATACCGAATAATCCAGGGTCCACTGCTAAAAAACCCGAATATTCCGAATATTGTTTTACTGTTTTGTTTCACAATATTTTTCTGTTTTTTTTTTAAGATGGCTAATGTAGAAGAGTCTGATGTCGCTGCCGAGTCCGAGTATAGAGAGTCCCAGCCAATTCTACTTGAAAAATGCTATGTTCAATACTTTTTATAGAATTTGTTGTATCAAACTTTTATGCTAAGTTTTTTGGGAAAATAACCAAATATCCGAATAGTTGTTCGAGTAGTAACATTTGGCCGAATCCGAATAGTAAGGGCACTATTCGGCCGAAGTCGAATATCGAATAGTTGGGCCGCGGCGAATAACGAATATCAAAAAATCCGAGTATTCGACATCCCTGTGAGGACGTTCTTAATTCTAGAGTGGGGGGATATTTTAGTAGTAACCTTTAAGCTGTAACGAGTCGTAGTCTCATGTCACAAACGAACCGAATTGGCTCCGACTGATTTGAGGTAGAAAAACACAAGAGATAGTGTCCCTGACTCTTGAGCCAATAGTTATAGGGCCTATTTTTCTTAAGCCTCATGTGTGACTGCAGTAGACGAATGTTACAAACATTCTGTGCTACCTATTTGCTCTGCATCTGGTTAGATTTCTTGTTATATGTCCCTGCTCCAAATTTGTGAAAACGAAAGAATTGACATGTTTTTTGATTATTGTTTTTTACAGTATTCTCAAACTTCACCATAATAACGTGCATTAAACCCGAAGAAATAAGATTTATCAGTTTGATTATGAAACTTAATTCTATTTATCAGTACTTTTCTTTCAGTCGCTTTTACCAGATATCTGGAAAACGAAACCTTCGAAATGGATTTTTCAAACTGTGAGATTGAACTTCTGTCCGTGTCCTTGTGTACGTCTTCTTTTCATCATCTGACTCGATTTCGTCTGTCAAATGAGCCTGAAATCAGCATTGCTCATACTTATTTGTAATAGTGTGTTCGGATTCATTTTACGAGCGTATCGTAGTGTGATTGTTTGATGCGACTTTTCAAACCAAAATAAAAGTGTTACTATGAGTATAATAAAAAAGTGCTACAATCAATTGAATGAAGTAGCACTATAATATAGAGAGTTGCAAAAAGTTCGGACAGACAGAATTAATTAAAGAGAGCAATTGTCTAGACATAACGGAAATTGAAACTCAAATGAACATAACGACGAAAGATCATAAAGCAGAGTTTCGCTCAAAACTTATAACCACGGCGGGCAATTGTATCCGAAGCGTCGATTAGTAAACCTTGAAACAGGAAAAACATCGCTCAGGCCTGGCTGATGTTTTTCTGCGATTAGTTTTTAAATTTTGAATAATTTGATCATCTTCACTTCCGTTTGTTTTTTTTTGGGCGGCCTAATCTGTTGTTTTTTTTTGTTGTTGAAAATAACTCTAGATTTCGATTTTTTAACTAAATTTGCGAACTGTTTTATAGTAAAATCTGAATGTTCATTGCAGTATTTAAAAATTAGGCTAGCATGATCATCGGATAATCGACGATTATGCATTTTAATTAAATCTGTCTGTCCGATTTTTTTTGATAATAATTATACCATGTGCTTAGACACATGGTTAGTGAGTTGTTAACAAAGTTGATGCTTATATAATTCATCAATTGAACCGGGAAAAGCTATGTGTTTCATACAGCACTATAATAATTAAAATCCCATTTCAGAAATTTTTTTTACTCAATATTTTTTGCGAGATTTTTGAAATGCATAATTTATACCTATACTTAGTGTAATGACCTGTAGTTTATTACATGCAAAATTTGAGTTTTTGTGCAATTTAAATTTTTAGTGCATTTGAATCTTTGCTCGTGCTTGCGAAGTTGCAGCTTCGCATCGGTGTAATACTTGATAGTTTGGATATCTTGGAATCTGTACCAGACTCTTCCAGAAAATAGACTCTTCCGTTATTTGTGATCGGAACTTGTATTCAATTCAATTTTGGTGGTATCATGTTCAATCCTTCTCTGCTAATTCGGAATTGACAAAGTCCACAGCTCATTAGTTCTGCTTTTTTATGTCTTTCCCGCCCCCGCCTGCCATATTTCACTATTGGGCAATTAATAAGAAACACGTACTCCTTGCTTTATCTGGGTCCACATTTGTCTTATCGAGTCATAAGAAAAGTTTGGTTAACCTAGTTCTTTTTAACATTTTTCATTTTGTTTTGACTTTAATTTTTAATGTTTCCATTGCAAGTGGTGCGAAGGAAGTGGTTCGTGGAGAGGGTTCAATTAGTGCCGAGAGCGGGACAACCGCTTCTTGCAGTACTGAGTATAAAACATTCTAAGGGGCAGTTTTAACCAGGGAGAACCGAGAAAAACTCCCGTGTCGTTAAATCTGGCAATTTTCAATTAGTGCAAGGAACCGAGAGAAACCTCCTGATGTGCACCCCGTTCTTTTGGTAAAACGAGCCATTTTTGAGACATCAAAGGGTTGCCCTACTTGTCGTCAGTTTTTAAAGTGACTGGCGTCAAAGGACAATTAAAGACGTAGTGTATGTCATGAGGACTGACGTTTTAGTTTAAGCCTTTGTTTTTGATTTCTTTTTCAATCTCGACGTGGCTTTTCTAGTGTGTGCTCTATTCACAGAGTATTGAGCACGAGTGCATCGTGAAATCATGGGAAAGCTGTTTTCTGTTTTCTTCCGAAGATTTTTCTGGAGTTTGAAAGCCTGCGAGTAGCAAAACCAAAGTTGATAATTAGAATCTCGAAAAAGTCTCATTACTGTAAGCATAAGCATCAAACCTTATTCGAGTGTACAACAATTGCGAGAACAAGTGTCTTTTAATCCGGACCTGATTTTTTCCCAAATAAGTTTTCTTATAAATCTCTAAGAAATTGAACATGCCTTAATATGGAACCTCAACACCTTCGAGGCTCTTTTTCCTTTGGTCTAGCTTCTCTTGAATTTCTTAAGTCTAGGGTTCCAATCCCGGTCGGATATGTTTTTTACTGATTATTTTGATGTTTTCTGGAGAATTTTGAATAAATCGACCTACTTGCGTCATTCCTCATGTATTTAGTTTTTTTACGCTTGCGATTAGCACGCGTTGTCAAACCGGAATATACACTTTTTTCGGGGGTAACAACTTGTTTAACAGAATCACTTGTATCTTCATAATGAATTCAAACTTCTGTGAATTCCCGGCCAAATTAGCCTGGAGATATCGAATATGCCTAGGGCGGCAAAGATCATGGGCTCGAATATGACCAGAACCTGTTTTTTTTTTTCAAACGGGAAATATTTAATTTCAAATAAAATTATCGGCCAATTTTTTATCTGCTGATTTGTTGTCGGCTTAGTTGTCCCATTTTAAATCTTTTTTTTTGCGCGCGCTTTTGTTCATTGTTACTTTAAGTGTTTTGGCTTACTTCTATTTGTAATTTTACTTACTTTGACTCTTCTTATTTCTTCTTTTGTTTGTTTTGTTTAGCTAAAAAAAACCTCAGCCCAAATCATTTCGGGCAATTTTTTTATCGGATTAATGACTTAGTTCTGGGTCGTTTCAACGAAAATACAATTTTAACTTCCCCTCCGCACTTTTTAAGTTGGTTTTATGTTGTTTACCAATCGGTTTATTGATTTTTTTTCGTTATGGAAACTTATTTTCAAATTTATTGGAAAAAATTAGGTTTTGTCAAAAAGTTCTACTGATTTTCAATAAAAGGTATCAGTTGAAAAACCAACTACTCCCCTGTGTGCATGCATACTCCCCTAGGGTCTCTTTTCACTTGAGCCCTCTGTCTACAGCGTTCAAAAAGTCTGTGATGTAATGTTTGACCCATTTTTTTGATTTTTTCGTTTTCTGGAAAAATTCTCCTCTCAAATCTGTTTTTGATTTCAATGGAAAAAAATGGTTTGGAAAAGCTCTCTGCATAAGTGGTTGCCCACATAAATTCATGGCCCGCGGAATAGTCAAATTTTAGATTTTGTTACTGTTTGTTTTACAAATTTTATAAGCTTTCTGGAGAGCTACCCTGCCAAATCTGGGATTTTGTGTTCAATACTAGTAACAGATTGCTTGAAACTTTTCTGATTAAGCGCCTACGCCTCATGTTTTCACATAAAAAGCTATGATTCTCGGAAATGTCCTATGATTCTTGCTAACTATCCTGCCAACTCTGATATCATAGGTTTAATGGGTACAATAGGTTGTTGAAATCCTAGCATTACAATTGGGTATGCCCATTTTGTTTAAGAAAGAAGTCATGGCCTTCAAACAAGTCAAAGTTTTGAAACTTTGGCAATACTTTCCACGAAATCTAACGTGACAATTTTCAGGTTGTGTTCAATCAAGAAACCCGGTTTTGGGAATCTTCTTTGCTTAAGGGGCCACACACTGCCTTTTACATAAAGTTTTTTTTTTTGGATTTTGGAAAATATTTTGACCGTTTTTTAGAACTTTTGACCGTTTTTAGAAATTTTTTGAGTTTTCTTTTTTTTACACAATCAAGTCTGAAGTGAAAAGTTCAACTGAAAGAAATGGTTGCGATAATTGTTTCTGGAGAAGCGGCGGCTCTTAATTTTTTGTAGCGAAATGTTATTTCCCTGGGAAATTGATTTATCTCAAAATGTTAAAGTCTTGCGTATTTTAGTAGAGAAAGAATTAAGGTTTTGGGCAATTCCAGCTTTTGAAGTCTAATTTTTTTCGTGCTGCATAAGTATAGCAAATTCATTCAATGCCAAACACGTACCACTAGCTTTACTTGGGCTTATAGTTGATTTTTATCGAGACGTACGAAAATTTTGGTTCTCCTAATTGTTTTCAACATTTATATTTTTTTTTTATGTTTGTGTTGTATTGCAAATGGCGCGAAGCTCCGCTTCGCCTCTGAGTTATAATGTACAATGTATTCTTATTACGAGCTTATTGGTTTCCACTTGTTTCCATTTGGTTTATTGGTTTCCACTTCGAAGCGGATAAGTATATTTCTTCATGTTCTTGCATATTTCAGAAGTGGCGAGCATTTTTTGTCTTTATTTGAATTGTCGCCTATCCAAAAGCTGTCGTCCTTGTGGCTGATCATTAATCGATAAAAAATTATATTTTCTTGCTGGCTATTTAAATTGAATTTTCAGGCGGCACAAACGCATAAAAGTTAAGATGTTTTGTCAAAGTTTTTTTGAGTTAGTATTTTCAGCAGGAGTTTTAATTCCATCAGCTTGCGAAGCTCCATAGTCTGCGTAATAAGCCTGCATCTGTGAATTAAGATAAGTTTCGAAAAAGGTTTCGAAAAAATTAGAGAACAAACAGCCGAATCATTATCAATAATTATAAGCTGAGGATTAATACAATAATATGTACAATATCTCTGCGAAACCTTTGCAGCCATTAAGTCAGATCTTAGAGAACTGGAACACCAAAAAGATTGATCTGGAAAAGTTGTTCTTTGTGTCCAATTTTGAAAGCATTTGAAGGAAATTGGCTACATCCCTGAATTGCATTGCATGTACATGAGTTACTCAAGCTTATGGCAACTTTTAAGAAAAACAACGTCAGACTTCGATGAACAAACTTCAAAAAACAATAGAAAAAAATATCAACTAAATGTAACTCGAAAAGAATTGTCAAATAGCTGGTAGAAAATTGGGCCTAAAGTGTATTTGTAAAAATTGATGTACTTAAATAAAGTTTCTGGGTTATCTATAATTTTAAGGGAGGATAAGTGATGTTGCGATATCGAAGAGTCAAATAGTGTTTTCCGGTAACCCAGTAGTTCTGTTCTTTCAGGTTAATGGAAATGATTTTTTCTTAAAAAGTTTCCAAAAGTTTTTCGATTGAAATGAAAATTTTTCATTGTTCCTGAGGTACCAGCAACCCTTTGTTATATGGAAACTAATTTCTAATTTTTAATCGAAACTGAAAGGCAAGGGCCAGATACATTTTTAATGGTATTTGGAGGAAGGGATTTGTTCTAAGCTAAAATGAGGAGAAACTTGCTATAAGATTCGAAGATACCATAGTGGGCTGTTAAACAGCGAAGAGAATGAAGTTTCGTGTACCTTCACGCTGGGAGTAGGTGCTGGAATCCTCCTCACCGAACGAGTGTTTCTTCTCACTGAAGAACTGTTGCGACTACTTTTCTCGCTTGGACTGCGGCGTCGTACACGTTTTGTGGCAACTGCCTGTATGTAAGGAATAGAAATGTCAGGAAGCATTTTAATCGACCTAGATGCGGTTTAGGAATTTATTACGGGGGAAATAACCGTGAATAGGAATCGCTAAAGATAATCTCAAACAGTTTTACTTTCTACAAAGTGGAGTCTTGGTCCATATTTACTTTCCCAGAAAACCACCTTTATGTCATATTGAACAGTTAATTTGACTAAAATATTATTTTTAGAGTTGTTAGCACGGTGCAAATTGATTTTGAGACACAGTTTTCATTGTCTGCACAGGTTCTTGACATTGTTCTACATATTTAGTGTCCGATGTAAGATTGCGTCATCATTATTTCTCAAATTTATTTTGAAAGGATGAAATATTCTGTCAAAGTTGTTTATTTGAGTGATTATAAGTGACGTGTTTTGGGAAATCATTGGCAGCATAGATGGAATGGGGACTGTAAAAACAACAGACAGTATGGTTGTTTTCCCGCCTAGTGTCGTGCGAGGCGGTAGACCAGCAGTGAGATCTTCTAGCAGCAGGTCAAGGAGACGCAAGCAGCACATTTGTATAAAGAAGAAATCGAGCAGAAGTTGCAGTCCCAGAAGACCGACATTGATCATTACTCACATAGCAACAAAAACTAGGCTTGTATTGTAAAAGTATGAAATCGCATTACTCCGAGCTTGCTAAAAATGACATCGTTGGATTTGCTTAATGCTATTAAATAGAAAGTTTGATGTGCGTCTTGAGGTTTGTGATAAGTTTGGGAAAGCCGAAGTAGCGGCCCCTCCTTTATTTGCCGAACTTTCACTTAGCCCAAAAATTCTTCATTTTCGTTAAAAACCATACATCAAAGTCATTTTTGATTTAATCAAAGTTACGAAAAAAAAACAATTCAACCCAGTTTCCTTCGTTTTAACACAATCATTTCGGCTTCAAGTGCATAAGAATTTTTGAAGTTTCTGGTGCCATTTCAAGGGCTTTTAATCCGTAGTTGGGCGCTGTTAGAGGTTGCATGTCTTGCCTCCAAATGTGATAGCTCAAAATCTGTAAGTTTTCGATATATGTCCTTTTTATGTTTTTTGGAATTTTTTCAAAGAATTAGTTTTACGAAGTTTGAATTTCTCAAAACCATGGTGAGATAACGTTATTGTTATCTAAGGAGGTTCATATCGAACCTTCAATTATGTCTGCTCAACGCCTTGAGATATGGGGTACTTATTATCAATCAAAACTTTCAAAAAAATTAAATTTCAAAAAAAAAATCCTTCTCAAAATTAGCAATTGTCGACTCTGTGGTGGCGCGATGTCAGGTTTATCCCAGCATTTGCAGATAAAACCTATTAACGTAGGATTGCGGAAACTCTTTTAGCTTCTAAGATGTGGGTTTTTTAAATTTCAAAAATGTTGAAAAATTAGGAATTTTTCAAATTCTCGACCTTATGGCTGTGTGATGTTCCCTTTCAGTCTTCTCAGATCCATTACTCCATCCATCCATTCAGCCACCCTTTTTAAGATTAATGAAGACTCTTGTGTAGGTCCAGCAGAATTTTTTTTCAGGAAAACCTTAAAAGTCTGGGAATGGCGCAACGGAAATGGTGCAAAAATCGTGAACGATTTCTAGTTTCGAAAGTGGAATTTAATTTTTAGGATTTAAGCGGAATAAAAGTTTTACCTGTTGATCCATTTTTCTCAAGTTGGGTTATCGTTATCAAAAAAGCGCCAATCATAAATCGTTCTAGAAATTCAAAGAGCTTAAAGGGCCTCTATTTTTTTCTTTGAAATTCGATTGTTGAGTTTTTTCAACGAATGCAGTGCTTTTTTGTTTACTTGCGTTCATTACGCTTTTCTAATTATCGATTGGCTATGTTGTTCATTCAACAAGCCATTTATCTTTCAAGCTATTTTTCCTTCTAGTTGTCCATTTATCCATCCGTCGATGCGACCTTCTATTCATCAAGCCATTCATCAATCCAAAGATCCATACATCGAGCCATCCATGCAATTATATATCCAGCTCTCCATCCATCAATGAAGCTTTTCATGCATCAAGCGATTCATCCATCTTTCAATCCAACCATCCATCCATCCATATGACGAACCAGCGATCAATTGAACCAGCCATTAATCCAATCATTCTTTACCCGGGCGACACATCTAGCCATCCATCCATCCATCAATTGGCTCATTCATCCAGCCATCCATTCGTCTAGCCAACCACCCATCTAGCCATCCATCAATCAAGCCATCTATCTACCCATCCATCCATCATGTCATCCATCTCCCTAGTCATCCATCCATCCAACCAGACCCTCTCCATACTCCCATGCATCCACTCAACCGGCTTTCCATCCAAACAGCCATAATTCATCTATTCACCTGTCCGTCCAGCCATTTAACTATCCAATGGATTGATCTATCCAAACAGCCATTCATTCATCTAGCCATCCGACCAGCCATTGATCCATCTAGCCCTTCACTCGTCCTACAATCTATATGTCCATCCATTGATCCTCTCATCTCAGTCAGCCATCAATCATCTGGCAGTTCATCCACACAATCAACATTCAGCTAGTGCAAATGAAGTTCTGGCAAATGAATTTCTTTTTCTGACCACTTAACTTGAAGGAACTTCGTATTCCGGTGTTTTCCCCGGGTTCCTCAATTTAATAAGCCTCAACCAGTGATGCATCAGTTGTGATTTGGTTGGTCTCAAAAGTTCTTATAAGTTAAGACAATAAATAGTTTTTATTCTTTCAGATTTCTCAGATCCATTACTCCATCCATTCATTCAGCCACCCTTTTTAAGAGTAATGAAGACTCTTGTGAGTAATGAAGACCCTTTACTCGTCCAGCAGAATTTTTTTAAAGGAAAATCCTAAAAGTCTGGGAATGGCGCAACGTGGAAATGGTGCAAAAAATTGTGAACGGTTTCTAGTTTTGAAAGTGGATATTAATTTTTAGGATTTGAGCGGAATAAAATTTTTACCTGTTGATCCATTTTTCTCAAGTTGGGTTATCGTTATCAAAAAAGCGCCAATCATAAATCGTTCTAGAAATTCAAAGCGCTTAAGGGGCCTCTATTTTTTTTCTTTGAAATACGAATGTTGAGTTTTTTCAACGATTGCAGTGCTTTTTTGTTTACTTGCGTTCATTACGCTTTTCTAATTATCGATTGGCTATGTTGTCCATCCAACAAGCCATTTATCTTTCAAGCTATCTTTCCTTCTAGTTGTCCATGTATCCATCCATCGATGCGACCATCTATTCATCAAGCCATTCATCAATCCAAAGATCCATACATCGAGCCATCCATGCAATGATATATCCAGCTCTCCATCCATCAATGAAGCTTTTCATTCATCAAGCGATTCATCCATCTTTCAATCCAACCATCCATCCATCCATATGACGAACCAGCGATCAATTGAACCAGCCATTAATCCAATCATTCGTTACCCGGGCGACAAATCTAGCCATCCATACATCCATCCATCCATCAAGCTAGCCATCCATCAAGCTATCTAGCCATCCCTTCATCCATCAATCTAACAATCCATCTATTCTCTAAGGCATCCATAAATCCTAGCATCCGACCATCAAGCCATCTATCGATCTAGGCATCGATACAACTATATTTTCAGCCATCCACCTATCAAGCCTTTCATTCATCAAGCGAACCATCTATCTATCCATTAACCAGCCATTCAGATTTTGGCCATCAGTTCAACCTGCAATTTACCCAGCCATCAAACCAATCATCCATCAATTGGCTCATTCATCCAGCCATCCATTCGTCTAGCTAACCACCCATCAAGCCATCCATCTACCCATCCATCCATCATGTCATCCATCTCCCTAGTCATCCATCCATCCAACCAGACCCTCTCCGTACTCCCATGCATCCACTCAACCGGCTTTCCATTCAAACAGCCATAATTCATCTATTCACCCGTCCGTCCAGCCATTTAACTATCCAATGGATTGATCTATCCAAACAGCCATTCATTCATCTAGCCATCCGACCAGCCATCCATCCATCTAGCCCTTCACTCTTCCTACAATCTATACGTCCATCCATTGATCCTCTCATCTCAGCCAGCCATCAATCATCTGGCAGTCCATCCAGCTAGTGAAGTTCTGGCAAATGAATTTCTTTTTCTGACCACTTAACTTGAAGGAACTTCGTATTCCGGTGTTTTTCCCGGGTTCCTCAATTTAATAAGCCTCAACCAGTGATGCATCAGTTATGATTTGGTTGGTCTCAAAAGTTCTTATAAGTTAAGACAATAAAAAAAAATTTATTACATCAATTAAGCTATTGGCGATGAGTTCATAGAGATCAGTTTTCATAGAGCTCAGTAGCTACGAATTGCCTGCAAGGCGTGGGTTAAATATTGACATACCGATTTGGAAGATGGTTTCAGGTTGGTTTTGCTTTCTGATCAAATGAGCGCCTTGACATTTTTAGACCTTCCAGTCCATATTTTGCAGTACATATGCCAGCTTCTGTCTTCAAGTCGCCCTCCCAAAGTTGCTTCGGAATTAAAGGATATTTGCGCTTTGAAGCTTACCTGTGCCAAATGGAACACACTTATCAAGCAAATGGCCTTAAAGCTAGAAATATCGGTTATCTTAACAGATGGAAATCCAATTTTTTTTGATGCGTACAACGTGTTTCGTTCAGACCATGGAAAGCTAGTTTCTTTAATGAAAGCCCATCCCCAATGGAAAATTACGAAGCTGAGGCTGGAAATCAGTACCAATTTTGAATTTTACGGGTCTCATGAAGCTGTTGAAGATTTCTTAAGGATTTTAAATGACCTGGAAAATTATTTTCGAGCTCATTTAAAAATGGTTTTGTTGGAATTAAATATACAAGATGCATGTGAACCGAGTCGCCGTGAGGATGAATCTTATTTGGATCTTGTCATTCAAGTATCTCAAAAATTGGCATCTTTCAACAATAAAGTCGAATTCAGTGTTGACTGTGGGAATATCAGGCTAGTGAAGATAATCCTTAAAGAATTAGCAAAAACCGTGCATGTAGCAGATACTACTTTTTACTTCGACTGTTCTTTCGATTTGTTAGAAGTTTTGCAGCCTTTGGTTTTTCTGAAAAGTATCAAAGGAGATTTTTGTAGCCTAATGCAAATTGGGGCCTTACGTCATATGCAGTTTCTGTGCTATTTATCAATAAATACTTTGATGATTCCACAGAAAAAAGTTTCGTTTGCGTTACCGAATCTAAAAGTGTTAAGGTTGCGAAATCAAGAAGACACGTCTGAAAATTTTGGTGAGTTTATTGCCAGTCTCTTTCCTAACTTGTTTTCAGTTATCGTTCACTCCAAAAAACTGTCCCAGAAACCCCAAAATTTGGGTTTGGATAAATTACCCCGCTCTTGTCAAAGCATAGAATTGGACTTTCAAGTTCTGTCGAACTGTGTTAATTTGAATCGGAACCAATTCCCTTATCTATCTATCAGAATCTGTGAATCTCCTGAATTGACAGATATCAGTGTTATTGATGAAATTAGTTTGGTCGACTTGAAGGCCGTGAGAATTGCTTCATCCGGAAAAATGAAGAAGAAGAATTACTCGAAGTACTTGAAAATCATTGCCCAAATGATTGAAAAACAGCAACAATTACAAGTCGTGGACTTACTTTTAAAAGGTTCTGTAAGCATGTCTTCGAAAGAGTCAGAGGATTTTGAATGTGAAGTTGTACATTGGCTTAACGATAATGAAAGTCTTTTTGCGTCAAGAAATATCAAAGTTATCATCTTTGATTTTGATATTTTATACATGAGCCAAAGGTTCAGTTTTGAAACAGTCTATTTGCTAGAACGCCTGAAAGAAACGTGGGGTTGGCCGATATATTCGAAAGGTTTGCTCCTAACTGACTGCGACATCTTCTCAATGTATTCCGAAATGAAATCTAAGAAGAGATGTGATTTTTGTTATAGTGATTTACTGTAGTAGTGAATTGATAGTGAGTGATGACAGTATCGGGTATTTTCTATTAATGATCTGTTTTGTAGTTGTTACTGGTCTTTTCGTTGTTGAGATAATTCCTGTTTGATAAATAACAGATATGAAATTGTATGGGATCGGATTTTTTATTATTATTATTTTTGAGACGCTTTGAAAAAAATTTTGGCTTTTCTCAAAATACTTAGTTATTCTCAAAAAACTACTCTACCGATTTTCAAACAGTCTGTGGGAGAATATTTGACCTAAATTTAAAGATTTTTTAATTTTCTCGAAAACTAGCACTCCCAAATCTGAGATTTCGACTCCAATCAAAAAGATGGGTTGTGGGAGGCTCCCCCAAATAAACACAAAAGTTTTAGACAAAAAGTTAAGATCTAGGATTTTCTCGAGGGTGAAGGGGGAGGGTTTTCGCAAAAATTAGCTCCCAGAACACTAGATGACCGTATTTGGATTTAAAAAATATTCAAATTTTGACCAAAAAAACTGCGTTTTTTCGGCGCACTTTCCTCTCTCGTAAATAGTATATATTGGCGCCTTGATAAAAATTTAAGGGTCCACCTGCAAAAAATTGGTCTCTTAAAAAGAACCAAAGGGTGACCCTTTTGGTCGGCAGGGGGTCGAATCCCTGAGGGAGGGGTTTGGCGTACGCCCGCCTCCCTCAAATCCGCCCCTGCTCACCTGCATATGCGGCTACACCCAGTTTTTTTTACGCGAAAAGTTAGCGATGGCCCTCGAATTTTGATAATTTGACCGTTTTTTTTTTTCAAATTTTTGGCTTTTATCGAAAAGTCACTTCCAAATCTGAGTTTTTTCGTTCACTGTTAAAAACGAGTTGTGGAAAGCTCCCCTGCATTAACAATTAAGCCGAATTTATTTTCAACAAAAATTTAGGGTCCTCGTAAAAACCATTTTTCTTCTTGTCTCAAAAAATACCCTCTCAAATCTGAGATTTTAAATTCAGTCGAAAGAAACAGGCTGTGGGAAGCTCCCCTGCATATGTGGCTACGCCCAGTATTTCTACACGAAAAGTTATGGCCCTCGGAAAAGTCAAATTTTGAAACTTTTTGACTTGTCTCGAAACCAACTTTACTAAATCCGTGCTTTAGCAATTAAGCCCAAACTTTTTGACCGTTTTATCAAATTTTTTGTCTTTTGTCGAAAACTACTATCCCAAATATGAGATTTTGGGTTCATCAAAAGAAAAATTTGAATTTAGCTACCCGCTTAAAGCGGTGACGTCCAAATTTTCCATTAAAAAATTATGGCCCTCAGAAAAGTTTTGATTTATTTTCCGTTTATTTAAGTTTTTTTTTCTCGAAAACTACTCAGCCGAATGTGATATCAATGGTTTCGTCGAGGATACAAGTTAAAGGAAGCCTCCGTGTATAAGCGGCTGGGCCTCTAAGTTTGTACGGAAAATGTTTTTATTTTGGGAAAATTCCATATTCTCAAAACGTTTACTCCTTTATACTCTTATAGTTTTGGGTGAAGCACAGTTTTTGGAATTACCCATTCCATCCCGCATCACTACAACAAATTCATAATTATCAAACATTAACCTTCAGCTTTATCTGGGCCCCTAGTTGGACAAGAATTATCAAATCTGATTAGTTGAAATTAATTCATGCGAAAGAAAAATCATGTTTTCTAGTCAAAACAAAATAACAGTTTGGCAATTTTGGGCCGTATAACAGAAAAGACCCACCGTTTCTGTTAGTGATCAGATAAATAAATTAGATCAATTTTGATTCACTTGTGTGGAGGTTATGTTCAAGTGTAAGATTGTTTACGCTTAGGTGCGATTCCCGCGGTGGAACTGTTTATTTTTTGTAAAGACTTTTGTAGAGACTTCTGCCACCTATTAAATACAGCACAACTTTTTTGTGCGTGATTTGCACAGATAAACTTTTTTCGGATTCATTTTTTGCCTTTCTTGAAGCTGGGAAAGCGGCAATGGAGCTTTAAAAGCTTTAAAAACTACTGTTCCACAGCTGAGAGCGAGGTGTTCATATCTTTATTAAAAGCTGTTCATTTCGCTCCAAACTGACGAGAAGGCAATCTTTCAAACCGGTTTTGCTCGACCCACAAATTTAGTTATCTTGCTCGAGGCAAAGTAGTTTTTTTCCTAAAATTGTATTATGCGCTGTTTTGTAGGGTTGTAACTATACCACGCGCGATTGTTTAATTTTTGAGCTTAAGAGCTTTTTGGCATGTCTGATTTTTCCAGATTAACCATGCCTCCGAAAAACCAGCCTAGCAAAAAGACAGAAAACAAGCAGAAGGAGAAGGTGATAGAGGACAAGACATTTGGACTGAAGAATAAAAAAGGGGCGAAACAGCAGAAGTTCATTCAACAGGTCAGTCAAATTACCAAAGAGGAACAAGAGTTTAATGTAATACAATTTTGTTTTCGTCATCCATTAGACAGATTTAGAGCATGTATGTGTTTAGGATACCCATTGAACTCACAATTTGTTTATGTTGTATTTTTGCCAACTCCGCATGAGCATAATTTCAGTTTTCACTTTTTGGACAAGTCGACTGAAAGTTTTCGTAAAAATTATTTTCTGACATTTAAAAAGATTTCACACTTAGCGGCTTTCGTATTATTTTTTGTCAAAAAGTTTGGCTTTCTATGTTTTTGTATCCCCTGTCTTTATGTTAAGTTTCGCTTACGTATAATATATGTGAATAATTTCGTTTACGAACCGAGTACATCACAGAACTTACTCATTATAAATCAACAATGTTGGTTTGGTGGCGCCGATTCGAATGGTCATCGTAGAGCTATACGCCTGATCATCCTCAGAGCAATTTGGAAATTTTCTGAGAGCAAAATCCAAATTTTTGCTTAAATTCAGTTGAACCCTAAAATTCACAAAAAAAACCGTTTTTGCTGAATTGGAAAAAAACGATGTAGATCAAAATCATAAAGACAGACTATCATTTTTTTTCTTATCATGAAATAAATAAGTTATTTTCCATAAAAAAAGGTCAATCAAATTCTTACCATAAATGTTGCAGTGATTGGTCTCTAAGTTTATGAGCAAGACTGCAATGTTTTTACTGGACATTGTACTATCTTTAACAAAATGATTTTGTCTATTGACTATTGTAATGAAAAGAAGTCTAACTTGCTCACTTGTTTTGTTATTGTTATTGAATATAGATCTTGCTGGTTATGTTCTAATCCGTATTTCACTGAGAAGGTGCTTACTTATTTCTTTTGATGTTAAGAAATTGTTCACATCTATACTTGTATGTTATGTATAGTTGTAGGTATAGGTCTCTAAGTTTATGAATAAGATCGTCTTTTTGTGCATTCTAATCCGACTGCTCTAATCCTTATAATACTGCTCTAAATCTTGATTTAAGTTACGAGGATGACGAAGATGAAGAAACGAGCTGATTTGAATTGATCTAAATTGTGATCGAAGTTACTCTCTTTTAAATTTTCACTCATTTCTTTTTGAAATGATTAATGTGCTTCCTTGAACCATGGTTATGAAATTATTCGTAGTAAATTGAAAAAAAGCAGTTGCTGAACAGTTTTCATATATGTGTAGGGTCGATGCAGCACCTTTTGAGTTTCTTGAATTAATTATTTGGATCCAATGAGGAAATGCTACTTCAAAACGTATAAAAATTTTGTTTTAATTTTTGTACGGCCGCCAAAACTACTTCACAAAATGAATACAGCGAAGTTAAAGTGCGCATTTTAACCCTTTACATTGTATGTTATCTATACTTGTAAGTATTAGTCTGTAAGTTTAAGAACAAGATTACCTAATTTTTTGCTGGGCGTTGTGTTCTCTTGAACAAAATGATATAGCCTAGTTTGACTCTTATTACTTTACAATAAGATGGTCAAACTAGGATTTATCATTTTGTTAAAGAAAATACAACGTTTAACCGGCCCATCCGGTAGTATAATTAGAGATCAAAGATCGAAATAAAAGTAAATCTAGAAGTGATCACTGAGGGACTCCACACTTTTTTTCCTTGGTTTTCCTTGGAGTACTCTTTCCTTGGTTTATTTGAGCATATTAGTAGCGGTTATCTAGATAAGATTTTAAAGTAACGATTTTTCTCTCAATCCGGAAATTAAGCATTTTCGAAGCAGGTGCATTGTCATCGCGTGGTTCATAGTATCAAAAGCTTTTGTTAAATTAATAAGTTTGCAACAACTATTTTTCTATTTTTCAATGAACTGCATCTTGCTGGACTGCATCTATCTTGGAATTGATGTAGATATCCGAATTTCTAAAACGAGTTGCGATTATCTGAACGTTTTGATAGTAATTTTACAAGGAATTTTTTAGGTGCAAAGTCAAGTGAAACAACAGTCGACGTCGAAAGAGAAAGACTTAGAGCTACAAAAGAAGAAAGAAAAGGACCGCAAACAGAAAGAACTCGATGAATTGAACGAACTTTTCAAATCAGTCGAGCAAACCGCGCCCAAAGGCGTTGACCCAAAGTCCATAGTATGTGAAATGTTTAAGAAAGCTAAGTGCACAAAAGGAGATAAGTGTAAATTTTCTCATGATTTGAACGTGAACAGAAAGACACAGAAGATCAATATTTATGAAGATAAACGAGACGCGCAATTGGGTCCACTGCAACCTGAAACATTTTTAGCCAGTGATGATCCAAGTAAAACTGATATCGTTTGCAAACATTTCTTAGAAGCTGTTGAAAAGAAGCTATACGGATGGTTTTGGCAATGCCCAAATGGAGGAAATCAGTGCAAGTATAGACACGCATTACCGGAGGGTTACGTTTTGAAAAACCAGAAGAAGGATGAAGACGAGGAAGAAAATCAGATATCTCTGGAAGATTTAATTGAGAAAGAGCGTGCTATGATTTCAGACACAACGAAAATAACTCTGGAAACATTTTTGATCTGGAAGAAAAAGAAACTTAAGGAACGCGCCGAGAAGCAAGTTACAGAAACTGCCAAGAAACAGGCGGATTTCAAAAAAGACAAGACGCAAGGTCTGAGCGGGCGCGAAATGTTTACTTTTCAATCATCACAAGAGCAGGGGTACAAGGACGACGAAGCGGGAGGCGACGGACAGGTATTTGATTACAAGCGCGAAGATGGCGCTGATGGAGCTTCGGGCCCGGTCAGGGAAATTAATCTCGAGGAGTTTTCGATGCAGATTATTGAAGAGAACGAGGCAGAGCTGGCCAAGCAACTCGCAGGCGAGAAGGCTTCAAAAAGCCAAAAGGATGCGAAACCTGAAATGAACGGCAAAACTGAAAATGGCAAGTCTGATAAAGCCAGCAGCTCAAAGACGGCTAATGGTGCTGGCTCACCTTCAAGTTACAATCCGGCGGTTTCATTACCAGCGGATGAACAACCAGGAACAAGTTCTAGTAACGGAGCGACTATGGAAATTGACGAAGACTTGTTTGCTCAGGAGTTAAATCAGCTTGATGACCTTGATTTAAGTGACGATGATGATGAAGATGAGGAAACGAACTGATTTGAACTGATCTTAATTGTGACCGAAGTTACTGCTTTTTAAAATTTGACCTAATTTTTTTGAGACGATTAATGTGTTTCCTAGAACCATGGTTTCATAATGATTCTAGGTAAAATAATAAAAAGCAGTTACTGAGCAGTTTCCATATACGTGTCAGGTCAATGCAGCACCTTTTGAGGTTCTTGAACTAATTATTTGGATCCAATGTGGAAATGTTAATTCAAAACGTATCAAAAATTTTGTTTTCATTTTTGTAGGGCCTCCAAAAACTAGTTCACAAAATGAATGTAGCAAAGTTTAAATGCACATTTGAACCCTCTAGATCAATTGATTAGTCGAATCTCGATGTTATAACACGTGCGCGAGCAACAAGTCTCTTACGATTGGGAAATATATTTTTTCTAAATGATAATTAACGAAGTGAGTTTTTAAGTGTGATGAAAGAAATGGGTTGTCGTATTTTTCAGGAGATAGTCGTGTTATTTGATCACGCTTGAATTGGGTGTATCGCGGTTTGAATTTTGATTTTTAAGCTCAATTGAAATTACTTTTCTCAAAGGAAGCCAAGTTTTGAAGATGATGACTTCATCAAGTTTTGAAAGAGTTTTAAATTGGCAGAATTTCCTGCTGAAAAAACGAAGCATTGATGCAGTTTTTTCTAATGGGTTTGTTATAAAGAAAAATGTCAATCATTACACTTGCGATAACAAGTGTGTTGCAACCGGGTACTAGAGTTTCTATCGTAAAGAACTTTGTGTCACATGATGACTTAAATTAATGGTGATCTCAAAATCTGTACTTTTTTCAACCAACAGAAAATTTTTGATTATAACTGCATTTTAAATGACAATTTTTTTTTTCAAATTCTGCTTTCTATATTGGTTCTCTACTTCTAAATATTTTTTGCTTGTTAGGACCCGGCTTATGTTATATCCACCTAATTTCTCTATTTTTTTGCTTGATAAGGTTGCTGCTTATGTTATATCCGCATATTGGCATCATATTGTGTTTTTTGATGAGCGAGAGAATTTTTTGTATACATTTTCATGTTTTGAAGCAGAGGGGGACTCAAAAACTTTTAATAAGTTTTTCTTTTCGACTTAAAGGATTTCTGCCCTGGTGTTTTTATTTGCTAGTTGAAACTGGCTTTAAAAATTTCTCGACAATCAACGAGAATCATCAACAATCAAGCTGGAAACCCCGGAGAGGCCTCAGGGAGGGGGATGCCACATCCCCGGTTTTTTTAAATATCTACCATGCAAGAACAATGGAGTTAGCAAACGCTGAACGCAAGAAAGATAAGCAAGGAGAGATCGGAGTACCTTGGCAGTGGACACCTGGAAACTCGTATCCACCTCAAGATACAAAACGGGCTGAGTGCAAACTCAGCGACGGCTAAGCTAAACATAACGGACGTTATGTTCGCGGACGACATCACCATCGTCGGAAGAGAATCGGAAATACACACAGGCAAGATAAAAAAATAATGGGAATCATGGAACGGGTCGAAAAAACATGCCACCCAGACAAAGAAGAAAACTTAAGCTTTGGAGAAGAAAACGAGATACGTAATCTAGGATCGTACTGCAACAGGGAAACGGACACTAATAAAATGGTGGAACGAATGAGAAAAGCATCATTCAGTGTAAGGAGTTAGCTGAAACACTCGAAGCTACCAAAAAGTGTACAAGCCAAAATTGTAGAAGCCACAGTGGAAGCTGCGGGGCTATTCGACTGTGCGATACGCCCTTGGGACAACTCCAAAGTCCACAAACTACAAAAAAGAGGCTGACAAGCTTTACAGACACATTTGGAGCAATAAACAGAAAGAACCGCTAAAACAAATGGCCGAAGAACACTTGAACATGTACGGAGTAAGAAAAAGTCTGAAAGTTCACAGCAGCAGAATGAAGATTGAAAACAGGACCCTACGGAGAATCGGACACGTGTTGCTAATGGATAACACACTGCTAACAAAACAATTAGTTTTAGGGTGGCCCGGCGGCAAAGAAATAGAAGTCCACCACAAAAGCAGAGGCAAACAGCCATCAGCTACTGTAGAAAATTTATGAAAGAAGCGATCGTGGACCCAGATTTAGCGGAGGAAGTAGTGAAAGACTGAAAAAAGTACCGAAAAATTGTGGAAGTCAGAGAGAGATACCCTTGAGGCATGGGAGGAAGAACATGCTGACCGGAAAGAGGTCTCTCTGAGAAGCCAATTCGAAGATACAACGAGCCTCAGCTGCAACATATGCAATCAGAAATGTCGATCAAAAACGGGCTTAAAAATTCACAGGACCAGAAAACATAGAAGAGATAGAGTGGAGAATAGTGTGTGCGAGAAATGCGGAGCATGTTATGCAACAGTAACTGCACAAAGAAATCACAACAATCAGTGCGAAGGTTCGATATCGGGTACTTGCCCACACTGCAAACGCCCACAGTCGAAAGGTAATCTGGCGAGGCATCGAAGAACATGCAGAGCGAGACCTCAACAAAGCTCCCGGCCAAGGGAAAAAGAAGGAAATACCAGGGGCGCACGAAAGATCTGCGACATATGTAACGTCAGCCAGTCGGCGACCAATTACGCTCGACATTGTAAAAGATGTGAAAACAAAAGCTTTGAAACTGCCCCGGCATGGCCTTGTGGGTCGAAAAGCCTACCAAGACCAAGACCTGAACTCATGTTTTCATAATGATTCTTGGTAAATTGAATAAATGCAGTTGCTTAACATTTTCCATATACATGTCAGGTCAATGCAGCACCTTTTGAGATTCTTGAACAAATTATTTGGATCCAATGTGGAAGTGTTAATTCAAAACGTATCAAAAATTTTGTTTTCATATTTGTAGGGCCGCCAAAAACTAGTTCACAAAATGAATGTAGCAAAGTTTAAATGCACATTTGAACCCTCTAGATCAATTGATTAGTCAAATCTCGATGTTATAACACGTGCGCGAGCAACAAGTCTCTTACGATTGGGAAATAGATTTTTTCTAAATAATAATTAACGAAGTGAGTTTTTAAGTGTGATGAAAGAAATGGGTTGTCGTATTTTTCAGGAGATAGTCGTGTTAATTGATCACGCTTGAATTGGGTGTATCGCAGTTTGAATTTTTATTTTAAAGCTTAATTGAAATTAAGTTGCTTAAAGGAAGCCAAGTTTTGAAGATGATGGCTTCATCAAGTTTCGAAAGATTTAAATTGGCAGAATTTCCTGCTGAAAAAAACGAAGCATTGATGCAGTTTTTTCTAATGGGTTTGTTATAAAGAAAAATGTCAATCATTACACTTGCGATAACAAGTGTGTTGCAACCGGGTACTAGAGTTTCTATCGTAAAGAACTTTGTGTCACATGATGACTTTAATTAATGGTGATCTCAAAATCTGTACTTTTTTCAACCAACAGAAAATTTTTGATTATAACTGCATTTTAAATAACAATTTTTTTTTCAAATTCTGCTTTCTATATTGGTTCTCTACTTCTCTATTTTTTGCTTGTTAGGTTCCGGCTTATGTTATATCCACCTAACTTTCTATTTTTTTGTTTGATAGGTTCCAGCTTATGTTATATCCGCCTGTTGGTCTCATAGTGTTTTTTGATGAGCGAAATTTTTTTTGTATACATATTCAAGTTTTGAAGCAGAGGGGACTCAAAAACTTCTAATTAGTTTTTTGTTTTCGGCTGAAAGGAGTTCTGCTCCGGTGTTTTGTTTGCTAGTTAAAACTGGCTTTAAAAATTTCTCGACAATCAACGAGCTTTAACACGTTATATTTTTTCTACTAAATACTGAAGTTGAATGATGAAAAAAGAAACGGCGATCAAAATTTTTCGATTTATGCGCTTGCGAATAGCAAGCAAGCATGATCAAATCGGAATATAGATTTTTTTCGGGTTGTGAATCAATTGCTGCTACGTTGCTGACTATGCTGATATGCTGCTGACATGCTATTTCATGAAAAAATTCTAATTTAACTAGGGCACAATGTTTGTTGCTGGGATTTTTTTCAGAATTAAATTGATTTCATGAATTTTTACTCGGTTTCATGGATTTTGTATCAATTTTTGTCGGCTTAGTTGCCGGATGTTTTAATTTTTTTAATGCTTTTTCTATTGCTTTTTCTATTGTTTCAAATTGCTTTATAGTAAACTCTTATTTAATCTACGGTCCAGGCCATCTCTGGTGTAGAGGTAACACATAAGCTTGAAGACAAAGGCCAGCATTTTTAATCCGGGCAGGGGCCTATGTTTTAAGGCTAGAAGCGTTCGGTTTTTTTCGGACTATCGTCCGTCTGTTTAGTATTGTCGGCTTAGATCCACTTTCACGAACTCTCTTTTTTTCTAGATTCAGTTTTTTTACCTTGGGGATAAGCAAGTGTTTTGCAATTGGGTACTAGACTTTTTTTAGCCGTAAAAAACTTTTTTCACCGGACCTTTTCATCTGGACTTATTTCCTGGAAACCTCTAGGCAACAATTTGACCGCTGTTGATATATTTTGTGCTTGTTGGCTTTTAAATATCTGTCCTGTTCGAAAATTTCTTTTCTTATCGTTTCTAATTTTGCCGACTCGATTTGTTAAAATATCAGTTTTTGTTCTTTTTCGCCTTGAGAGGTTTTGTCCTGTTTTATATTGGCATAGTGGCCTCATGTTGCGTCGTTTGACCAGCGTTGTTCTGTGTGTGTGTGTGTTTTGAGGGTAAGAGGGACCTAATCATTTGTGAGTAGTCGTAAATGTTTTCGGCTTTTTTATTTTTATTTTCCTAGTTTTTCGGCTTAATAGATTTCGGCCTATTTTATATTGGCTCAGTGGCCTCATATGGTTTCATTTGACGGGCGAATAACGAAGTTTCTCTCTCTCTCTCTCTCTCTCTCTTTTTTTTTCTCTCTCTCTCTCTGTGTGTGTGTGTGTTTGTGAGTGTCTCTCTCTCTCTGTGTGTGTGCGTCTGTGTGTTGAGTTGGCTTAATAACTTTTTATAAGTCCTCCTAAATTTTTTTGAATTTTTTTATTTTCCTATTTTTTCGGCGCTATAGGTTTCCGCCTGCTTTATATCGGTTTAGTGGCCTCTTATTGTTTCATTTGATGGTCGAATAAAGTTTTTGTCTCTGTGTGTTGAGGTTGAGAGGGACCTATTAAATTTTTTCGGGTTGGTTACCGTTTGAGAATATTTCTTTCGTTGCTAATCTTATATTCTATTATCTTGGCTTGTTTTTTGTTTCAAAACAAGCCCTTTCATGTTGATAGCCCTAGTTTGTTATATCGCAAGTGGTGGGAAGCTCAGCTTCGCCTCTGTAATTTCTGTAGTCAAAATGAGTGAGGGTAGACCGAATCCCACAGAAGAAGAATCGAATTCAATAAACGAATTTTACTCTTTTGGCCGTGCCCCTCCTTGAAACTGCTAAATCTGTGGTTCGAGCCGTTGACTTCGTTATCTGGAAAACCTCTGCTCTGATTTTGGTCAAATTCGAGCAAATGATACTGCGCGCTTGGTAAAGAGAAATAGTTGTTGACGCAGTCTTTTCAAGCCATATATTTTTAGGCGGATCTGTTTTCCTATCCAATATCAGTTCAACCTCATACCTGTTTTACGTAAACTTGAGTTTTTTATGCCGCTTCTAAATTTTGAAAATTTTCGTTTTCGCGCTGGTTTTTTCTGAGTGATCGCTTTGCATGGATTGGTTTCGTTCGATGATTATATTTTAAACTTTTTCGATAATCGGTTTTCCTTGCGGATACATTTTTAAAATTAGCATCTCTCTACCAACTCTTGTGGGTTACAGGTAAGTTTTCAACTTTTCCCAGCTCGTTTTGTCCTACGCCAATATGCGCCACATGACATCTGGTCATTTGATATTTTTTCATAGAGGAAAAAGAAGTTAATTTTGCCTTAAATTCCTGATTTTTTGTTGTACGTATAGTCCGCATAAAGATGAAGGAATTTTTTGCGGAACAATTAAGTTAGAACAAAATGTGGAATCATTAACACGTGTGCTGAATCAAATGGAGTTCAAAGCAAGCATAAGCAAGTTGAAAGCCACAAAGTTTGAATGCAGTTTTTATGCTGAGTTCGGTCTTTTGATGCTGTGTATTGCGCCGGGTGTTTTTTGAGAACATTTTAGGTTCGGCAAGTAACGCATTGTGGCCAGATGGCACAGGAGCGCTACTGCGGGTCACATATCTGGAGGTCTGAGAAATTTGTTCGCGCTCAATTTTTTTTTGATATTTGGTTTTTTCTCAATTTAATTTCATATTAGTTTGCTGAGTGGAAAGTGTATTGCGCTCTCCGGTTGAAAAACTGCAATTGGAGTGGATCAGCAAGAATAAATCTGTCTCAAAATTTGATTTTAGCTCTGAGGTTTCATGGCTGAATGAGATCTTGAACGCTGATCAAGTTTTCTCAAATTGGGTATGTTAATCCTAAAACGTTAAATATTCTTGAAAACCATAGAACTTTGAAGTGACATTTTTTCTTCTTCATTTTTCCCTTGCTTCTTAAGATGTTTTTTCGCTCGAGTTTTCGAAGATTTTGTTTGGAACCGTCCTCGAGTAAAAACGCAACAAAAAGTAAATTGAAACCGGTTTTCAAATAAAAACTGCAATGACGATCGCAAACGGCATGTGAGAGCTTTAAAAACGCAAGAAAAAAGTACAATTATTGCCAGCAAACGTTTGACTAAGTGTCCTTAACCTCAAAGACAAAAAAATGATGTCTTTTTTGTGGTCAACTGTGCTAGAAGTGAGATAATTCAGTACTAGGTGAGTCATTGCTAAGCGAGTTTTTGTTCCGACCACTCTTGAAGAGTAGAAAGCAACTATGGATTTCGTTCGGTTTCTTCACTTATTTGCCAGCCAGTTTTGACTACCTCATAAAAAGCTCGTAGGGGTTCGAGCGTAGTATCCTATTAATTGTCCTTTTTGTATTTGTCGTAAATCGGTGCCTTAATTAATTTCCAAACATTTTACTTGAAGCAAGAAAAGCTGGTCTGCCTTTTTCCTTTTTCCAGATTAAGTTAGATGAAATTTGATGAGAGGCTGACATCCCAATTTTATTTCTACCAGAATTGCAATGCTATTTTTTCTGTTCTGTTTCTTAATTTTAGTTGCTGCTCTTTTAGCTAATTTAACCGCCTTTTCTAGAAAAAAAATAAAAGCTTTTTTTAATTGCAAAAAAATTATATATAACTTTTACCGGAAGCAGCTGACCATCCTTGCTTCATTGGATTGTTATGACTAATTTATTAGCGTTAAGCAAGGGTGTTGCAACCAGGTACTACAATTTCCCCCGTGAATTACCTAATTCACTTCCCAGGATGGCTAATGGGTGGTCATATCCATCTGTAATTTTTCTAACTAAGAGTCAAATTTTGATCATGTCTGAATTTAAAATTCCCGTTCTAGTTGAAATTTGTTTTATAATAAATATATATAAATTGAATTCCAGCGAAATCACAAGCCTCATAACAAATTTAGCATCAAATTATTTACAAACAAATAGGTTCAACTGAAGCTAGCAACTCTGCCTACGATCAGTCACAGGCATTCGCCCTCACGACCATGACCCCAATCCAATGTCTGGGTATTACAAACACATTTTTTTCTTTCCAAAGAAAAACCAAATCAGATGGCGAATGAAAAGTTGAACTAATTTGATATTTTTAAATGTTAAACTCTTTGTTGAATTTTTTGTACTGTTTCATTTCAAAGTCCCTTAGTACCATCTCTGGTAGCACTATTTTGTGTTTTCTGCGTTGGTTGTAATTTCAATCAATTCCGATCATAGTTTTTTTTATCGGCTTAAAAGCTTCCGTCTTATAATATATCGGCTTAGCGGCCTCTTTTTGGGCTTCCATCTCTATTTCTGTCGGTTATTTTCTAATGCTATCTTTGAATTGTAAACTATTTTAAAACTTGAACTTATTGCTGTTGGTCATGTTGTAATTATTTCGTCTCCATATTGTTCGGTAAAAGTGTGATAGATGCGTTTACTGGCATGATTGGTTGTTAAAAGCGCAATCATCTGTTGGACATTATAGTTTGGCATACCTTGTACACATGAGTCTTGTTTAGCCCAAAACTTCCCCCTTAAGTAGCGTGCGCCAAGTCTAGTTTAAGGGCTGTGTGGCTCATATAATAATTCGAAACGCCTTGCTCATGTGGGGCGTGACCCATTTTTCACAGGGAGAAAGTGTATTATAAAAGCTCTAATTTGTATCGCGCTCGCTGATTGCTTACTTCTTAAGTGTTAACTTTAAATGTCGCCAAGCCTATAAAGATCAAAAATTAAAAATAAGTTTAGGAAACAACAGATGGTTGAATGAGGAAATGTGTACATTGCAGTCAACGCGAAATATTTTATGGACAAAACAACATAAAACGTATCGGAATTGAACTTCAAAGTCACCGTGAGACCTAACTATCCTTCATACATTGAACTAAGAGTGTAATTGGTATTAAGAAATTCACCTTGCAAGACAAAAAAAGGTGAACAGACCAGTCCGCAAGAAATTTTCCGAGATTCAGATTTTTTGAAAATGATATGATTCCGTGGCTATTGGCTTTCAGATGGAGCAGCCACTGCGTGACAATCGACTATTCTATACCGACAAAAACTTTTGTAATCTATTCGATTATAAATATCGTGTGAAAAGATCGTTTTTCAATTTACCCCTAATCGGCTGCACAGGAATGATTTTTTTTTTTTCGCGTGGAGATCAACACCCATCGTCATAAGACATTCAGAAAATTTTCTGATTTTGTCGAATAATTATGGAGAAAAGGGCCAGTGACTTCTACGTTTCCTTTGCAGTTCGTTTCCATTATGTGGTTAGAATGAAAACGCGCGTTTTGATTTTAGCGAAATAAAATCACCTAAGAATCGATGCAAGTGAAACTTCTAAAGCACTAGAATGAAGATATTTCTTAAGCTCAAGTTGGAACTACTTTTTGGTAAGCTAGAAGTGGTACTCGGCTCTTTTACACTTTCCTTCTAAATTTTCTATTTTTCAGTTGTTTTACTTGTTATTATGACTGAATGATGTTACTATGTAAGGTAAGAAGAACAAATGTGCTCACAAAAAATAGGTTGTTCACCATGCAAAATTTCATTACATTGTTAAAGCGTAAAAACAGTTCTTCAAAACTGAAATGCAAATGTGGGGGAAAGCGGAAAGAAACCTCAAATTCAAGTGTTTTTTCACTAAGCTATTAAACCAGGGGTTAAAAATTTTGGAAGTATCAAGCACAAATTTTGCTGATTACAAGTGAAAGATAAAAGAAGAAATTTTTCTGCAATATAAGTATTTCATGGTTTTGAAACTGGATCAATTGAGCAATCTCCCACCCGTAATGACTTATTAACCCGGTAAAAAGTTCAGCTCATTTTTTTTTCGAATAATGGGAAATTTGCTCTGCTAGTTTTTTAGAGCAATTTTTGTTAGCCGCAAATTATTTGCATCTAGCGACCATTTTTATCTGATATATGAAGATTTAAAAAAAAGTTACAGAGATATCAATCAAAAGATATCAAGATAAATTCAAAGATAACAACCCTTGCAGTATCTAGCCTTTTTTTCGTAAGAACTTTGCGAAAACAAGCAACTATGACCCTAGAATTTTTTAAATGGCCAATGTGGTAAAGGAAAAAAAGTAAATGATCTGTGAAAAGTATGTCAATGTCATATTCTTAATGTATTTCCGATTTATTATCAACTGGAGATAAATTATTTAATTTTATCTTACCGGCTACTTCATGATAGTTGTGACCTAAATTTGCTAGACTATGTGCAACCTTCATCTGGATGCAAAATGTCACTTAGTTATCAAAACACCTTCGCTCAGAGTACTTTTAAATATGAACGAACGCCGAAAAACTTTTTTGTTAGAACAGTCTATATACTGATGAGGACAGTGAAACCAGCTCTCGATTTATCGCTTCCGAAGTTCAAAGAAAACGTTTTAACTTTTATAGACACACGCTCCAATACGAATGTGATGAACTTAACAAATTTTCTTGGTTTGCCAAATGTACCTGTATAAACTGCAGATATTAACCCTTTTGTTTTATGGGTAAATTTAAGTCTTTCTCTCTCTCTCTCTCATAAAATCTTCAAGGAACAATTTCAAGTTACCATTCAAAAGTTATTCATACCATTTGAAATTGTTCGGACCATTTATGTTTTCTAGTTTTTTTTCCACGGAAAATTAAGAAAGACAAATAATCATCGGAATGGTTCGAATGATATATCATATTAAAGCTTTTTCCGTCATGATTCGAACGACATTAAAAAATTTCAAACAACTTTTCTGTGTCGAGAAAGACCTGCTTGAAATTTTTGATTTTAAGTCTTATTTCTAGCTAATAATGTGAGCGCTCAGGCTTAAATAAATTATTTTTGCTTATTTTAAGCCGTGGAAACTAAGTTTTACTCGAGTAAAGTTAGTTTTTGGAGTGTTTTAGGGAATCAAAAACTTCAAAAATTCTTTTGACGATTTCTTAACGATTTTTTTTTCATTTTTCTAGTCTTTTTTCTGCAAAAACTTTTTAAATTGGCTTTTTTCATTTTGACTGTAGATTTTGCCTTAGTTCTGTTTTTTCGTTCACAAAAATTGACACTAATTTGAAAAAAAAAATTGTTTTTTTTTCTAAGACTATGGTCGGAACGTTCTTTGCTACTTGCACAGTAACCGGCTATCGTAGTTCAACTTTAAAAACGACTGGCGTATGACATTACACAAATTGTCTGTAATAAAATTATCCTTATCAAACTGTTCTTTTTGTTAGATGCCTTTTTATACCTAAAGGGAATAAATGTTTTAGTTGTAGTAGTAGTAGTCCATCTGATTTTTAGTCCTGCTGGTTTCAATCTGATACCAGTTAGCTATGATATCTTTAATTTTTTTGTTTGAGTAATTTTGCGCGGAAAATGAACGGCTTATTACCTTTTTATGCACTGGTTTTGTTGTCTGATAGTGTCAATAGTGTATCAGTGGCAAAAAAAAACAATCTGAGAAATGTTCTCACAGGTAAAGTCAAGTAGATAGTGATAATATTTGCGCTTGATAAGGAATTATTTGAATAACTACGTTGTCTTATTTCGTTTTGAAATGATTGGTAAGCTAGATTAATTCGTTTCGTTTGAAAAAAACCGCACCGAGCGCAAGCTTCTATCTTTCTTCTTAAGTCATCGAAAGTGAAATATTTAAAATTAGAATTGATTCTTTTCTGTTTTATTTCAGCATTGAATCCGCTTATTCATAACCTTTTAGTTAATTGCAGGTTTTAACGCACTTTTTGTGGGCTTAGTCGTAATTGTTCCGACCATTGAGTTTTAATTAATTTTTTAAGTTTAAATTAATTTTTCTTTTTTTTCCACTCAAAATCAGGCACCACAAACAATCATCGCACTGAGTTGAGTAATATATAATATTAAAATCTTTCAGTCGTATTTAAAAAAATCCTGGTGTCGAAATTGTTTGAAATTGTTACTTTTCCGTCTGATTTCGACCGACTAAAGTGAAGATAACTGATTAAATTGATCATTTAGGCTGAAAAAATTTGATTTTTCTGAACGGAAACTATTTTTGAAAACTGTATTTAGCTCTTCCTTTGCAAGAAATTTTCTTCAAAAAAAATTAAATTTTTTTTTATAAAATAGGAACCTTTCGAAATTTTTCATCTTTTGTCTCATTCCTTTTTTCAAGACAACTCTTGTCGTTTATGCCTTATATACTAACTTCTTACGCGTGTGTATAGTTTTATCATCTCATCACTTACAAAAAACGGCACTAATTAGATGAACTTAATAATTTGAAGAACTTTTGATTTGTTCAGCGTTTATGAATATGGTCGGAACATTCTGGACTACTTGCACTGTAACCGGCTATCTTTTTTTTACTTTTCTTAAAATTGAGTGTCTTATGAAAGCCAGAAGGATGTCTGCACCAGTTTGATGAGCAATATTTTCCAACGGTTAACACAATGCGACTCTATTTTTTGGTCTGCTGAACTCTTCTCTGCAAACCCTGGTTCTTCAGGTTTTGCACCAGCCAAGAGTGTTAAACATTTTGATAGCACGTACATATTGATAGCAAAAAAAGCAAATTGCTAAAAGTTTCCTTTTCTGTTTTTCCATAATTTTTCAGCGAACAGAGTGTTGCTCAATTTTGTTACTGCACATGGCGCGTCTGCTTGATATAATTTATTTTGTAAATTTCCTACGTGAAAAAGTTTTTCTTCAAATTAGCGTTCTATTGGGTTGTAACTGGGTGAAATTGGTTTTTTAATTTAATGTTTTGCAGTTTTAGTTTGCTTATATATAATATATTTAAGATGTTTAAAAAATAAAATTTTAAGATGTTTTAATATACGCAGTCTTGTGAATGGTTCCTAAGTCGGCGTTTGACTAAAAATTTCAGCGGGGTTCATGTTTTGTCAGGTGGGCTCATGTTTTGAACCGTGTGTTTGCAGAACACGTATTTCATTATCGGATATTTATTGAGCAAAGTCTGGCTTACCTGAAGCAGGCTTTTCACCTTTGAAATTGAAACTTTCTTCACGGGCCTTAAAACCTTTCAATGTCATTGTTACCATCTTGTCATCTTCAGATAAACCAATTGCCATTGGCATATTGTCTATAATTTTTTGAAACATAAAATTGCTGTAGAACAACAGCTTTCCTCTGTTTTTGTTTTCTAGTTTCATCAACAAGACAGTTTGTGTTCACATAAATTTCCTGACCACAGGTAATCCCAGAGCTGTTTTTCCGACTGCGAAGTGCAGAGAAACTTTGTATTTGGGTTGTTTTCTCTCACTCTACAACAAAAAAGGATGGGTTTAGGTATTAAACTATACTAAATCTGTTTTCAAATTACTTCGATCTCTACTAAAATAATTAAAATTATTTTCTGGAGAAAAATTGGACTGAAAATTTAGCTTTTTTTTATTAATTATTTTTTTCTACCTTGCCGCGTGCACTCACGCCATTTATAAGAAAGTATTTTTTTTTATCGGTTAGTAAAGTTTTATTAATTAGCTCATGGAGTTTAAATTGCACACTCCCATCTCCCATTATTTAAATCTTTGTCCGTTTTTCTTATTCTAAATTAGAAACAAAAATATGAGAAAAAGATTCAAATAATGGGAGTGGGAGGTAATAGAAGATTCAAATAATGCACAGATGCGTTTTTTCGGCCCCCCCCCCCCCCCCCTCAAATTTTGTTATACATTTTTCAAGTTGCTTATTGTTTGAAATTATTTGGGAACCGTTAGTCAGATGATTATTGAAACTCCCAATCGCACACGCGAATCAAAGCCCGTTTGATAAAAAAAATTACTCGATACATTTTGTCTGAAATAAACAGTGCCAATGCAAAAAAAATTTACCCTGAAAACAGCCTGTCATAGTTGCATCAGCAACAATTAATTTTAGGCATTGATGGGCACTTTTTCCAAATTGGACAGCGAGTTCTTAAAAAATTTCAAGCTTTGGTAAAATTTCACTTTTTGTACCTTTTTCTGGAGTTGGCCATCATTTCAAAACATGTCTCAGAAAACAGGTAAAAAGTCATGTGAAAATAGACCTTCTGCAAGTTTAATATTTCCTGCAATTAAATTCGTACAATTATTTTTTTTACGTTTCAATCGCTACAATCACTTAAGCAACTTGTGATTCTTTCAATAATTGGCTGCCTTATCTGGAGAGTTGTGGTGAGAATAAGTTGTGATTTGGAAACAATTTTTTTTCATGAGATTGTGTTGCTTGATTGCGATCATCCATTTACATGAAAAAAATTATGGTACATTCAAAATATTGTTGAGATTGTAAATGACGGTTTTTATCTTTTAAGCTCTCAAAATCAAAACTGTACAATTTCACTCGCATCCATTTAGTATCATAAGAAATTAATTCCATTATAATTTAAAGCCTTTTCTATAACATAACACCGTCCAAAATCAAAAGCAAACTTATTTCAAAAGGGACATCGTTATCATCAAAAATGAAAGCGAAAAATGTTTCCGCCGTATGAGGTCAGACATAAGTGACCTGTTTAAGCATACATAAAGTTGTTAATAATTCCGGTTAAATGATACGATTAAAGCCAAAAATAATCATTTTTGATATGAAATTCAAAAGCGATTTATTTAATTGGAAGTATCATCCTGTGATTTCCTAGAGACTTGGTTAGGTAAAAATTAGAAAAAGTCATATCCAAGAAAGCTGGACATCGTTTTATTTTGATTCAACCTCATACCTAAACATGGAAACCGATCGCTTTTTTACTCAATCAATTTTCGCCGATTAAAATAATAGTTTTCGACAAGAAATTTTAATATCCCTTTGAAAATATCGACTTTATGAGTTCGAATTTAAAATGTTTTTTGTAATGTTCTGGGGGTTTGAAAATTGCTAAATTAGCCATATTCTAGACAAAATTATGCGCGCTTTGAAGAATTTATTCATATTGTTGAGAGCGTAACGGGAATTATTTATAAGTGGCGCGAATTATTTATACTTGCCGCACTGCAAAATCGTTTCAAAGTAAATTGAGGCTACCCGCTCCGCAATGACAAAATTGATTATATACAGAAAAATCTAGAGATTAACGTAAATATAGAATCGATTTTAGAATGTTGTGGCAATGATTATATAACGAAAATATACAGTATAAAATTTTTGCGAAATAAAATTTATTATAATCGAGTGTTAAAATTGCATAATCGAAGTTTTACTATATAAAATTACAACATACCTGAAATCTGTATATTTTCTATAGATAATCGTTTTTTATTTATTTTTGTCACTGCGGGTAGCTAATCAGATCGGTCGTATTAATTTTGTACGACTCAACATTTCACACTTTGATATTTCCAAAATTCATAGGTTTTCAATGTTTAACCCCAAAAGAACTAATCGATTTGAACTAAGGAACAGTCGGAACATTCAGGGCTTTGCCCTGAGATAAAAGCAGTCTCGTTCGGCTTTTTGAATTGTTGGCGAAAAAACGAAATACTTATAGGGTTTGCCGGACCTTAGTCCCAGCCCAGTGTCCTATCATAAGGGCAATTGTCTTGGGGCCAAATTAAGTATACCGAAATGTCAAGCCGAGTTAGGGTTTTGAGCTTAGTGCATTTTCCGGGAGGATTTTAAGCAGTACCATCTATAGGTTTAAAAGGGAGTCAAATTGACGGATGTTTAAACTGCAAAGAAAGAAGAGACAAGACTGCTTGTATCAGGGCAAAGCCCTGAATGATGTGACTGCCTTTTAAGGTCTATGGTATTAAAATGAAAAAATGAAACGAAAAAAAATCTGTAATAACATAAAAAAATTAAATGTAATGAAATAAAAAGATTTTTTTTAAATTTAAAACTTTTTGTGAAAACATCCCCCCACCCGCTATATTAAGTAAAAAATGAGAAATTTTGCTACTATTAACAAATCAATTTTGGGAAATAAGCTTCCTTCAACCAATTTGGAACAATTTCTTAGACGGATTAAATATTCGCTTACGCTTTAATAGCGCGAAGTATATCGCGCGTTAATTGTACCAAATTGGCCGAAATGGCAATCTTTTAACCCAAATGACTTTATGAAAAATGATCAAAGATAGAATATCTTTTCAAATTTAAGCTCAGGACAACAAAATTTTTGAATGATATAAAAAATTCCATCAAAATGGCTAGTTAAAAAAATTCGTTTGTCTGAAGAAAAAAAAAACACTCCGAGCACAAATATTCTGTTACTTTCGTTATGAAAGGCGGAACAAAAAGATCACTAAATTTCAATCAACACGTAGTTGAATCGAAGGAAGATTTTGCCGATTTTTGTTCTCTGTTACTTTGGATCTCTCTTCGTTTTCTCTTGTCTTCAGTAGTTCAAAGTTTTTGAATTCGGGTTTTTCTTGAATCTTCGAGTTGCCTACTGTTCGTCAGTTGCTAAAGACTGGATTTTTTGTTTTGAAACCAAGTGTGTAAGTTTATCATTGAATTTTTGCAGTTTGATTGAACTTGAAAGTTTATGATCTCGGTTTGTTGATAATAGGTTGAACATCACTGGAAACTTTGAACATCACATTGAAGGTTTGTCAAGGGGAGACGAACATGCATAAAATAAAATCCATGGATTTTACTCAATATTTTTGGTTATCTGGAATCGTCTAGGTTGGGTCGTTTGGCTTTTTTCAGGCTTAGTTTGGTTGTTTTCTGAATTCGTAATTTCAAACTCAAAAACTAATTAGGCATACGGGAAAATATGAAATGCTTACGAAACAAAAATTATCTGCCAACTGCGAAAATTCCTAAACATACTGCTTAGCTTTTGCAAATACCTAACTGCTCTAGTCTCCTAGGGATATTTATGAAGAAACACCAGAACGAAAAATGAACAGAACCGATCTGAGGTTTAAACGTTTTCAGCATAAATTTATTAGTGGACTTTGTGCGTCATTACGGACGAGATATTTGGGGGGACGGGGCGAAATGTACCACCAAATATACTAAAGGTGGTTGAGAGCATTGTGTGTGGTTCAAAATCTGTATAAACTGTTAATTTTGATTCAAAGTTGCTGGAGGAAGGAAAAAAACTTTGATTCAAAGTTGCTGGAGGAAGGTCTCAAAAACTATTCAAAACCAGTCGAAGAGCAGTCGGAACATTCAGGTCTTTTATCTAAAATTACCGGTAACTGATGTACTGGTGCCTAGATTTTCCTTGGTAACTGATGTTAAGGAAATTGTATCTGAAAAGTTGCAGGTACCAAAAACGTTTCGAAGTGTAGTTGGAGTTTTCAGGTCTTTGACCTGATATACGACCAGTCTTTTTGAGTTTATACTGGAAATACAAGTTGATTGAAAAGTGCAGACTGTAGGAGTACAAGGAGGAGTGCTTTTCCATGTTCTTCAGCTCACTGCCACTTCACGACGGAAACAGGAAACGAAAAGGTCAACTCTTTTGTTGTTTCGACGTTGAAAATTTGCACTTGGCGATCAAAAAAGAACAGCGCGATCCACCTAGATTATTTCTTGTTGCGTGATTATTTTTCAGTTTTTATATTAGTTTTTTTTGTCAACTTCAGTTGCAAGTTCAAAGATAGTTCTTCAACACGGTTTAATGTAACTTTTTAAGTTTCAATGAACGTTGTGAAGTCGCTTAAATAGGTGTCGTGGTTCAGCTTTTTTTCTGTCTTTTTTAACGAAAAGTATTAAAATGAGTTCAATTCATATTCATTTGCTGAAAGGAATGACGGCAAAATTCGGGCTCAAGTCGCCGGTTGACCTCCATAGACCAAAAATCATACAATTCCATAGAGTAATCTATTTCATACACTTTGCTAAAATGGTGTATCGAATTTTCAAAGAACTTTTTTCTTGTTTTGGCATAAAAGTCGCTGTATCGTACTAATTAAAAAAGAAAAATTAATTCTCCAAAAATGCTACTCATATAATTTCCATATATGAAAATTGTATGACTAGCATTTTTTTGACGACGCCAATCAAAAGTTTTCCAAATAATTTTGAAATTGCCCGAAACTTTTTTTTCAACCGCAAATCGAATTTTGTACTGAAAAAAAAACATTCACCAAAAAATTTTTGCATGGAAAATTTAATTTTGTGTGTGTTTACCGTAGTACTGGAAGCACAAAAATGGGTTCTCTTACGTTTCGCTGGATAAAAACTCAAACTTCGTAAATAATCATCTTTGAAATATTTTGCCAAAATTTAAAAGTTTGATGCTTTCATTATTTCATTTGTGTACGAAAACTCTGATACAATTCAGGTCGTTTCTAGTGCATTCTAAATGCGAGATGATCAAATCTCTTGAGTAAAACATGGTTTTTGTCACTTCTGCTTGGTCACGAACGTATTGCAAAAATTTTGAGAAATCAGATTTTATGAAAATCTTTTTTTTTGGTATATGGAGCAAGGCTAGTCATACAGTTTCCATATATGAAAAATCACTAATCATAGACCTTTCAAGCAATTTTTTATACGCATGGAATTGCAGGAAAAGTTATGATTAGTATTTTTCCATAATGAAAATTGTATGGCTAGCATTTTTGGTCAACCCGAAATTTCAAAAGTAGAAACGGCGTGAAAAGACGTAAACTACTTCTAGTTATATTTAACAATTTTCTGTTTTCAAAGCTCAATTATGTTATTGTTCAAGGTGTTTTGAATTACAAAAACAATGAATTACAGTTAAAAAATTAATCGCATTTTTTTATTTCTTTCAAAAAAAAATCGAAAACTTCGTTTTAAAAAGGCCAGTGGAACAGTCTGTGATGCTTGTATAGCATCTCGCGTAATCTTGTTGTTCTAAATTTTGAAGACAATGTAAGAGTGTTTATGCTCGGGGATATTTTTTCTAAACGGCAAATTAGACCGGCTCAAAGACTATTCGTAATTAAATTCACGCTAGGTAAATGGTTCAAATGTGTCACTTTGTACTTGAAATTGCATGAGAGCCACACTGTAGGGAAAAGAGGGGTTTAGGAAATTAGACGATCAGAAAAATGCGGAGTTTAGACGATAACTTGCCTGTAAATTGCGTGAAATTTGGTCACAGATTTAAATTAATTTTTGGCCGAGTAAATACTGGTTGTCCAACCACAAATCAGGTGATTAATGTCACAGTTGTATAGTTTGCGCATGCCAATAAATGTAATTTACTTTTTCGATTTAATATTTCAAAACTAACTTACAATAATAATTTTGATCAGTCTCTTTTTGTTTTTGCACAACTTTATTCCTAACAAAAAGTTTGTTGGCCCAGTTCTTTCGTCTATATTCACAAAAATTATCGTCTAAATTCTGTTTCTTTTCGGTCGTCTAATTTGGTTCTTATCTAATTTTCTGGGCCACGAAAAAGGTTTATGGAATAAATGAAATGTTTTCTCGTTTATTGTTATTATTTTTTAACCAAAAATTACTGTAAATGCTTGAAAAACCGGCCCAAGTGAACAATCTCCTCCTAAAATTAAATGGCAAATTCAAGCCGTAAGGCCTGCATGTACTATGCCCAAAATTGGTTGGCTGAAAAATCATATTACTTTGCACGAAATGAGCAATCTCCCCCTTAAATTGATTTAGAGGGGGGGGGGAGAGATTTTTGCTGACTTGGTCCTAGACAATTTCTGTTTTGCTAGGCGAATATGGCGACAGGACATAAAGGCGGTAAGACATTTGGACGACAAAAATGTATTAGCATTCAAAATTACTACATATACTAGCAATGCCATCTCCATAAGTTTTTACAGATAACTAACTACCTAAATATAAGAATTTTAACCGACTTAATTTCTTTATTTAGCTGCAGTTATTTTTTTTTCCGGGTAGACAGTAGTTCTCCTCGGGAAGCTTGTCAAATATTCAACCGCAAATCCTGTTCGTTATTTTTGATTATCAAAGAACAAGGAATTTTTCGGTAAATAAAAAAGAGCAAAATTTATTAGGTGTCTTGAGATGCAGGCGCAGGGAGCAGGCGCCAAAAAATATTTCCAAACCTCAATTTTTTGCCAAAAAATTTTCAAATACTTGCCTCCGTCGCAAAGTCTTATCAAAAATAAGATTTTTACAGCGTTTCTGGATAGCTCAAGTTTAGCCGATTCAAAAAAAAGCTCGATATGTTTCAATTTCTGAAAGCAATCCTTTCCCCTATCATAAAAATTTAAAATTTTCTATTCGGAGGGTCTATAAGTTAATTGGGATGGGAGGGGGGGATGGGCTATAATGGGAAAAAGCTATATTTATTTTTAAAATATTTCAAGCAATTATTTTTTTGTGTGGATCCAAGTGAGATTTTTGGCTTTCTGGAACAAAAAAAATTTCAGCTATTTCAGGAACGAATTGATTTTTTGGCTAACCGGGCAACTATTTGTTTTTTTTTCGGTTATCCAGGAACGATTTAATTTTTTCGGCTATCCGTAACGATTTCATTTTTCGGCCATCCGGGTTTTCGGCTCCGTGACACGCCACCATTTTGTCATATCCCGAGAAAACCCATTTCTAATAAGAGGCCTCGGTTGAACCTAAGTTTAACAAATTGTCTCATTTCATTTTTCACTTTAACAAAGTTATATCTGAAATATATGTTTATATCTTGTGTTGTTAACTAGCTTGGTCGGAACTAAAATATTGTAGGCATCGTTTCAGTTCCGTCTTGAAAGTTTAATTTGCAAATAATTGCCAAAAAATCTATTTACTGTGCGGACAGAATCAATCAAAATCGTTTTTTTATTAATGATTGAGGTTCTAGTTTTCTCAGGTAGCAACTTGTTTTCAAACTTGAAATTATTGCTTGCTTTTTATCCTCGTTGCCAATCTGATCGGTTAGTAAACAGGTGTAGTTATAGAACTTTTTATTTGATTGTACATGTTTGGAGTAATTTTGTGCAATTTCTTTTCATTTATTGTCAAAGAAGTTCTCTGTTCTGATTGGCTAAAATAAGTCTTAAGAAAATTTAGCCGCTTTATTTTTCAGCATTTCTTTTATCTTTTCAACAAATTTATTTTCTTTCAATCAGTCAATTTGAAAGAAATTCAATTTTTAAAGATAGTTTCCATAATCGAACTTGAAAAAAAATAATTGAGTTTCAGCAATTGTTCCTTATTCTAGAAAAGCATTTTACTAAACTAACGAAGCAAATTGTAACCCTTTTGTGAGATTACCGAAGTCAGATATTTTTTGCGCAGCAAAAAAAAACGAATTGGAGCAGCTGATTAGCTTTCATCGAAAAACCCCGCGCTTCTTTGTTTCCGCGTTTACCTGTTTGTTAAGAAGTAGTTAAATGCTAAAACTTCAAATAATTTAATAGCCGCCCTTCGTTCATTAGAATCAATAGTTTGTTTGCAATTTCATTCAATCAAGTAGAAACTGTCTTTTATGGGCATTTTGACACATTTTACCGCCTTTAAACTCCCCTATTAGAAGAGGTACTGCAGTTAGCTGAAGAAATTGAAAAAACTTCAGCTGATCAAGAGATCGCTCGTCAAATTTATTAACCTTTATTTAATGTTGCTTGTCGAGCACTGCTTCTGAAGATCAGACTTTTTATGGCTCTAGTCAAAGTTACATCGAAGATTTGTGTTGTCTTGGCGTTTTTGGCGATTGCGGTCTATCGGGCAACAGGTGAAAAAGGTAAACAGTTTCCATCAAAACTTTTCATTAAAAAAAGTTTTCGAATCTAGTCATAACGTTTTCGGGAAATCGAAGCGTCCATATATACTTTATGTTCAGCTGAAATTTTTTATTTTGTATTCAGTTGAAATGTCTGAAGTTGCAACATATACATTTCTATCATTACGTATGGGCACAAATAGTATGATGGTAAATGGTCACTGTAAATATTAGTAAGTATGGAAGTTCGGTCCGTCGTTATTTTAAAAAACGAATTGATTAAATTAAGAAAATAGGCATCCTGTTTTTTCAAAATTTTATTGTCTGTCAAATTCTGTTTTTCTGGCATCCTTTTTGGGAATTGTGGTCTCACTATCCGAATTGCACGATCTAAAATTTTTTTAATCTCCGATTATTGGTCTGATCCAATTAGGGTTAAATGATATCAATTTTTGTGAGTACTAATATCTTATAGAACCACATTGTCTCCGAGTTTGATATCTCCAAAAGTCTCTATCTTAGATTTTTTCCTATAAGAACCTTGCATTTTCTTACAAAATTCGACCCTAATATTGTTACAAGATGAGGATTTTTCTCATAGAAAATCTTTATTTGTAAGTCAAGTAAGTTTCGTACAACATTTATGAACTCTTTCATCGAAATTTTTTTAGATGCTAATAAACTCCAATGAGTAAATGTGTTGCAAAAACAATTGTGAAGTTGGCGACAGATTCAAAAATACATTTTTTTGATTAATTTACTTCAACAATCTAATATATAAAGCGTTTGCCATTTCCACATGTTTTGTAGTTTGTTCGAATAAACGTAATCGATTTTACAAATTTAATCACTATTAGATGCATTATCGAGCGATCTTGACGTTTCATCTGTGTTTAAAATAAATCTGTTGCGAATTTTGAGTTTTTCGTGCGTAAAATTGGCTTTCTGTTTTTTTCCTTCTTTTTCCTAATTTTTATTTGAAAAAAAAGAAAAGATCAAAAAATATCAATTGTTGCAATACGAAACTAATGATTTTTTTTATCGTAAATGGCGTTTTTTTGAAAGAATTGTTATTTTTAGTCTTCTAAGGGATTTAAAATTAGAGTTGAAGTTCAATTTGCATTTTCCCATAGATTTCAGTCATTTCAATTCATTTATCTTATTTATAGGTCTCGTTGGAATTGGCATGAAAAATGTCTACAAAATTTTTATGGATCGTGTCCTTTTTTGATTTATGTCTTTCAAAGCAGTGCAAGTGACTATCAATTAATCAGGTGTGCTTTGAGATTTTTAATCCCACACATAAAATATTCTTCATTCCGTCACAAAAATTTTAAAATAAAAATGCTAAGAAATGATTGATGTCCTGATAGATATTATCGGTGCTGAATGCAGAATTTTAAAAAAGGAATGAGGGCAGTTTTTCCGGGTAAATTGAACATCTTAAAATTTTTATGTTTTTGTGTAAAGTTTTTGCCCTTCCGGGCGTGTTCTGCTCGGATTTTTGTGTACATAAATTTATGTTATGTTTCAGCACCTCTTTACTCCTCATTTAAAAGTGCCAGGGACCCTTGGATTGCATTGTCCGAAACTGGAAAAACCAAACACGGCGTAAGTATTCCAGAATTGACTTATAAAAACTTTGTTGACAAGTTATTCAAAACATTCCAAGATAATGTTTTCGTGTGGTGTATTTCGAGAAAAAGTGTTTGCTCTCTAATTTATTGTTTTTTTTGTGCATGATTGATAAAAAAAACTGTCTATCAGAATCGAATTTAAGCCTGTCTTTGCTTTTAATACCGGGCTTATTTCATCATTTTGTTGACCTCACGGTTCTCAATTTCATTTTTGTATGATTTCACACTTGAAGGCTTTCATTTCACACTCTGTTTTCTTCGTCCAGTAGGGGAAAAGTCTGAGAAAGGTTAAAAGCCAGCCAGGCAAACAAATGCTGACCAAAATAGTATTAAACCATGGAAAAGTACAATTCAAACAACAGTACAGAAAACTGAACCGTATCATAATTCTAATTTTTTTCAACAAGTTCAACATTGAGTACAATGTCTGATTCAGAGAACAAAAAAAGGAAAGTTTAAAACATGAATCGGAGTTTTGCTCTCTCTTAGAAAAAAAACATAAATGTTTTGTGAAAAAAAAAAGACTTCGCAGATACAGATCACAGCTAGTCCACTATCCTGTATTATAACATACGATTACTGTTTCTGTATAACTTTTAGTACATATAAGTATTTTTTGGGTTTTTGGTTTAATTTTTGTTTTAAAAATATTTCAGTGGGTCCACCAAGAGAAGCTGAAACAGTACCATGTGTGTGACTCTGACGTAAAAGGCGCCGACAACCGCCTTGTGAGTCCATTCATACCCATAAACAATGCCAAGTGGCTCGAAATAGACATCAAATTCAGAATAACCCCGTGCGACGATCTCCCTTCCGGTAAATGCCAGAGCGAGAGCCTTCAAATGGGATATGTTGGAGCCAACTCTCAAATAGTGCGCCCGCGGGTACCCAAATTCGATTATGAACCAATCGAAAGTAGCATGCTTTTTCCTGATTCGAGTTCCGAAGGCAACTTCCAGCAAGCCCAATTGCTGATCGACAAGCTGGACGACCAGCACCCAAAAGAAGGCATTTTTCTCGTCATACACGACACTGGCTCTTGTTCGACTGTTTACGACGTAGTCGTGACTTATTACTTTTGTCCCGATACGACGATATCCCTTGCAGACTACAAACGCATTGCAGCTCCTGTGTCTATTTATCAGGTTGCAGATGGCGAGTGCGTAGCTAATGCAGAGTCGTCTTCTCCTCCGAAGGCAAAGTGTAGTTCTGGCGATGGATCGTGGACGTCATTGCGAGATACCTGTCGTTGCTCGGCGGGGTACGAACTAGTGGATGGGCAATGCAGAGGTCAGAATATACTTTTTAAAGATCCATCAATTTGTTTTATCATTTGCTTGACTGATCCTCACCAGTGTAAAAAAAGCCTTAGATCATCGTGAAAGTCTTCCCTCTAGGTTTTTGTTTGAACTCAAAACAGGCCTGCTCTCGGTTAACTTAAACTTCTCGGTCTTTGTGATCTCTTATCATTTAACTAGCAAATGGACCATCCCATACTATTTATGGTTTGCATTAGGTAAGGCAGTTTATCTTTTTCATTTCATTATTTTTAAGGCCAACTTTAATTTTATAATAAAAAATATTTCAATTTTCGTTCTAGTTCATTTTTTGCAGATTCTAGACACTGCGTGATGAAACATTTGCAAAACCCTGGACTTGTTTCCGTTCGGTTTCTAACAATTGATAAACATTCATTGCGAAGTGGAATTTGGTGAACAAGATGTGAAACAGATTGTGCGTAACTTTTTTTTTCAGAATCGAATGTTTTCATAATATTCTTTCTATCGAATAATTTTCTTTGAGCGTTCAATACGTTTGAAATTCTTTTTAATTTTTTTTGGGTAACTTTAAGGTAAACTATCTTTTTGAGTTTATTTTGAATGGGTAGGGTAGAAATAATTCTTTCCTTTGTTTTTATTTTCCATATTCCAATTAACAGCGTGATAGCCAGCTTCAAGATCGCGCCCAAGGTGCAAGTACACTTTTCAACGCCTCCCCATCTTACTTTGCATATTTTGTCGTATTGTTGTCCAATTTGTTTTGAATCAAGGTTCGATTCAAATGCTCAATTGAGCTAATTTGAGGGAAAAGTTTGAACTGCTAGCTCTGAAAAAAAAAAATCAAAAATAGCCTCATCTGGCTCGTAAATTGCGGCGGGTATATAAAAATTAATACACTCGAGTTAAAATAAAATTTAATCCCAGGAAATTTTTGCGTCGAATTAAGTCATAAATTTCAGTTAAGCGGTTAGAGGGTTTATTCAACGCTATTTATCTTGTGCAACTGATGTAAATGTATCGAAATCTTGATTGATTGTTTTACGAAGCTAATTTTGGAAATCGGATTTTGCTCTCGATTCCTCGCGAAAAGCTGTAATCTCTATTGATTTTCCGTAAAAAGAGTTGAAAATGTTCAAAAGCCAATCTTTTTGGATCTGATTTCTTCAGTTTTTTAAACTGTCATAAAAAGTAATCTTTTATTCAACGAGAAATTAAATTTTGTAAGAGAAGCTACTATGTTGCACTAGAGAATTCAAAGAATATCAAACTAAATTGTGGGTCAATTATTTTATTTCTTCAAACAATATTTCATATTGCGCTGATTTCAGATTAGTTGGTCAGATTTGCTACCGTAAATTTGAACGGCAAAAGATTGACTGTTGATAATAAAAATAGCTGTTAGATCGCTTTTAATGTTTCCAATTCCCAGAATGGTCTTAGGTTGGGATTTAATTTTCTTAACAGTGACTCTCCTGCTTGTCAAGAATATGTCAATTTCTTCAGAGGTGTTTTGATCACTTGCTTACTATAATTGTGAAAACAACTTGTAGTTTTCGATATATTTTTGTGTTTAATTACTGTTTGTTTTTCTATCGGTTTGGCCAAGGGCTCAACTGGCGCGATATCGGGGGGAAAACTTTGGGTAAATTAGTTTTGGCTTAAAAAGCAATCCTTCTTGAATTGACATTTACACTGGGTGCTTCGACAAAAATTATCGCTCATGAATTATCAGCAATGCTTCCTTTAGTTAGTTTGAGTGAAGGCGAGAGAAGTTTATTAAATTTCAATTTGAAATCTAATCGGCCATTGCAACTTAGATAAACATCGGACCACTTGGGTCTATGATTGAATCGAAACCAAAAACATAACCAGGCCATTCCTAGGCAAGGAGATTAATTTACGAGGACCGTCGAACGTTATGTAGTTTTCAGCAAAGCTGCTCATGATTCATAATTTCAGAACAATTAGAAAATTAAGAAGCTCAAAATCAAAATTTGGAGCGAATTTTTTTTAAAAATATCTGATTTTATCCTGGTTTTGTACAGTGTTCTATATTGATGTCAATTATAACTTGAAAAGACTCAAATTTTTGAGGTTGCAGACGATAGTTACGGTAAGTATGAAATAATAGTTTAATTTGAATAAGTAGGAATTGAGCCTTTAGCTCCAATTTTTATTTTATTCCAATTTTTTTTTCTTCAGCATGTCCGGCTGATTTCTACAAGAATGAAGTGAGTAACGACCAGTGTCGCAAATGTCCCCCCGGCAGTACTACCAAATACCTCACTTCCAGAAGCAGGGGCGTCTTCTATGGGGGCTCTGTCTCGGAGGGGGCGCAGCAGTGCGAGTGTGAGGGGGGCAAACACCGAGTCAGCAGTCTCAATCCAGACTCGCCATGCATAGGAATACCTTCTCCGCCCAGGTGGGAACCATTCATCAAAATTGTTTTGTTTTTGTTTCATATCAAAATATATATAACCAAATTTGTAACTAGGAAAACTGCATCTGCTAACGATGAAAAGAAAAACGTTTTTCGAAGATTTTGTCGACTTGTTTTTATAACACGACAATGACGTTTTATAGCCTTTTTGGAAGGTTTTGATTTTAAAAAAATGCGTTTTTGGCGCTCGTTTTCCCTCAAAACTAGATTTAGTTGGCACCTAAGGCGTCTTTCGAAATCTTGTAGAGTCAATCAGCCAGAAATGGCTGTCATTCAATAGTACCAAAAAGAAGACTCTTTGAAAAATATGGCAACCATAGTTAAATTGTTATGTTAGTTCATTTTTTTTTGTTTTTTGCAAAAATCGTCATAACCGTCAGCCGATAAATATAAAAGAAAAAGATTGTCAAAATTCTGCATGTTGATTGTGCTGATGGCTTTTAATTTTGTCAATTTGCTGAATTTTGATTTTGCCACTGGCATTTAATTTTTTCTGCCAGATTAAATTTCAGAAAGTTTGTTTTTATCAAAATTGAATTCGCCGCAAACACAGGAAGTCTTAATTTTCGCATTTTATTTTGCATATTGTATAACGGAGATTAAATTGCACCCGAGAACCGAAATTCCCATTTTAAAAAAATTTTTAGAATCGCGAAGTAATTATTTTCAGCTCCCAGTCCCATTAAAATATCATGTTAGCTCGGGCAAAATTATCTTAGTTAGCGTGTTGGTTTCAATATTTAGCTAATTTTGCGTTCTCATTAATTTTTTCTACTTTTGCTCGATAATTTTCTTTTGTTCCTCAGGTCATTCTCAGCTTTGTGCAATTTTTTCATTTTTATGGATTAACACGAGCCGAATTTAATTCTTTATATATTTTGTTTGATTTTTTAGTTCAATGTTGAAAAGCATATGTGAATAAGCTCGCTAAGTATCGAACGGGGCCGTTTTATTGCTAGCTTTCTCAAAAGAAAGCAAACTTTGATTAACAACAAATGACCAGTTTATGTCACTAAAACATGTAAAATAAAATTATAATACGTAAATCGTTAGTTTAAAGAAAACACTTGGAAGTAAACTGAGTCTTACAGTTACTTTAAGGTCGTTTTTAATTCAAAACTGAAACTGGCATAAGTATGACCAAAAATTCTCGATTGAAAATCGATTTTTGGGGCCGCTCTAACCAACTCCATCTGGGTGATAATTCAGGTCTGAGAGGGGGATCAAACTTGGGATTATGGGGCGGGTTAAAGCCCGTAAATTCAGTCAGTCAATAATACTCATTTGAAATCATTTTCTGGCGTGTCTTTTTGCATCAAATAAAAAATCTGGCACTATGAAAATCTGATTTCACAGTTTTACTTGTCAATAGCTGCAACGAATACTTGTAATTCGTTGCTCTTAAAGTAGAACTAAGAATACCTTGCTCATAATGAAGGGACCAAAAATGGTTGGCGACAGCGAACTGAACAAATCGTGCCCCGGTCCTGTTACCTTTTCTTTATGAATAATTGGCCTTGGTGCGATTTATTAATAAAATATTTTCAGCCGTAATCCCAGTTTTGATAACCAATCACTTTCATTCTTTGTGTTTGGCTTTGAAAAGGGCGGGCCCCATTTGAACTTTGATCCGATATCTCATCATGTTGTCAAACAACTAATCTCCGCTCTGAGACGAGTCCGCGGCGGCCGCTTTTAGGGGCATTTGGCCTGTCAGGGGATCTCGTTGTGATCTAAAGATGTACGTTCTTTTTAATCCGGTCTGGCAGACATTTTTTCCGCTGAAAAGTTCCTCGCTTCTGCCTCAATTAAATATATATCAACATTTTTCATTCAGTCGAAGTTCGCTCAAAACTCCTAAATTTAGACTTTACCTGTGTGTATGAAATTAATTCTTTTGTTGACGCGTTTAGATATTATTTTCGGTCAATTAGAGTTTTTTATACTTCACATTTTTTCTGACTACTACACATTTTTTGTCTTTGTATAAAAATGAATATCAATACTTATATAACATGACAGTAGGATAAGTGATCGATCGTGTAGTTGGTATTCAGTAGGCGGTGATTTGTGGTGTGCGTATGTGTGGTATGGCGATGGTGCATTTTAGGCAGAGTGGCATTGCTTTTAAGGCCCAGCTATCCGAATCTCTGGGGGCAGTTGACTAAAAGGCGCCCGATCTGATTAAGACCACGCGAACTTCTCTGCTTTAACTAGAACAGAACAAAACATGGATTATTTAATCAGAGCTGAAAATTTCAAAATCACTTCTGAAATCTAAATCAGAAAGTGCATTAATTTTAAGTCTTCGCAGCCGCCTCTGATATTGTCCATGGCTGTTGACAACGTTATCTCGAACAGAAACAGAATTAAATCTAAAAATATTATAGATTAAACTAAGTTTTTCCGAAACTATATTTGATTTTGAATACGAAAAAAAAGAAAGACGGAAAAAATGAAAGTAAAAATTTCCTTATCGGCTTATCTGAAGTTTGCAGCTACACTTAAATTGAGAGGTCAATTTTTTCATTTTTCACAATTAGCAACAAAAATTTAATCATATTTTCACTGCTTCCTTTTATTTTTGCAAGTAACAATTTAGCCATTTTTTGCAATTAAGGCGATTAAATTTGAGCTGAACTTTAATGCCAGAAACTCGATGGGTTTCATTTACTTAAATGAAATGTTAAAAAAGAGGAAGGATGTTGATATTGTTTTCTTTTAACGAGTTTATCGCTCAATCGTATCGTATCATTGTCCCATAAAGTCTCAAAAATGTCTCTTTTTGGCTTCAGTTAAGAGGCTGCTGTCTCTTTTTTTTCCGCGGTTTTTAAGCCGCTCTCTTTTTAGATTTCACTAATTTTTCTCTTTTTTTCCCTGCTGAAATTGAGTATAATAGTAATCTAGGTTTCCGTTACTTATCAAAGAAAAAAGTCGAACTAAAGCTAGATGCTGATTAGCAAGATATGCAGTAATTGCGCAGTTGTTTATGTGGAGTATTTTAAGAATTTATATCAAATTGCTTATTGCTCTTTCCATTAAAAAAAAATTTGGTACTAGTGATAGGATTCTTATTGTTTTTTGATAATAGCCACTCAAAAAGTTAGAAAACTATTGTTTCATTGTTCGTGTTAATTAAAATTTAAGTTGTTTCAGAAAAAAAAAATTATATTTTTTGGTCTCTGTAAACTATCGCAATAATATAACAGAAACTATTTCATCTAACTAAAAAGTACTCTTTCATTCCTTCATGAATGGATTTGAACACACCTAGATTGTTGTATCTCAAACATAGCTATGAGTACGCCTACATGTAAATAGTTGAAAGAAAATCCGATTCGTTAATTGTTTGGTTAGTAGTAATGCCCACCTTGTAATGATTGACAATGTTTCGTCGAAACCAGGCTAGAAAAATACAATTTGAGTCATCATACATAAGGGGAGATTGTCTTCATGTGTATAATTTAGTCGTAAGATACTCTGTTTTGACCCGGTCGGAGCCTAAATTGGGGTCAAAATACCAATTGAAATGTAATTAATTTCAGGTCTTATGAACTCATTCATTACAAATAAGTTTCAACGAATTAAACCTAGGATACTTACATGTAGAACGCCTGGTTTTGTTATAATGTTACGTTTGAGATTAATTATCTGTTCTTTGGACTTTTTTCAGGAATCTATGGATTCAAAAAAATTATAGTCTGAAAATAATTCGGTTAAAATATACAGATTTGTATATACATTTTGATATTTTCAAAGGCGCTTGATCATTAATGCTGCGCTTTTGTCTCAGGAATCGGTTCTGAAGAATTCGATTTTGGTGTAAATTTATTCATGATAACCGACATTAAGTGAGCAACGAAAAAAACTACCGTTTTGTGCTTCAGAAATGTGAAGCCAGTTTTGCATGGCTTAACAGCCAAACTGAATTGGGAAGTTCCGGCCAAAGACGGAGGAGCTGGCCAGTACCCCAGGAATGTCTGGTACACCATCAAGTGCACATCGTGTATGCCGAAAGACCCTCTCACTTACAATCCCCACCAGCTCAACATACCCGGTACCTGATCGCAATTTTAAAGAACATTTGGGGGGTCATATTTTGTTCCGGGAAAAAGCGTTTCTAACTTCGTAACAGAAATGAGTTTTACTTGACTGAAATTGTAATTAAAAAATTGTGGCCAAATTTTATTTTTTTTTCTATGGATAAATGTTTAAAATACGATTGAATATCTGATTTCAAAATTTTTAATACAGTTTTTGGTGTTCTAATAAAATAGCATGAGCTAACAAGAAAAATAATTTATGGTTTTCATGTTATAATAGTCAAATATGCATTATATGAATATATAGTTCAATTTTCGAAATCAGTCATCGTTTGACACCGAGCCTTTAGACTGAACTCTAGCCGGCTGTCTGGTGACTTAGAAATGGGTTGTAAAGTTTACACTTTTGTGACACAGGCACTGCAGTAACTATTGGGGGTTTGAGGCCAGACACTGCGTACACGTTCAAAGTGTTCTCCGAGAATGATGTCACAGGAAAAATGAGTCAAGACAGGAAGAGTTCAACCGAGGTCACTTTCAAAACTGAACCGGCCGGTAAGCGAAGTTCAAGAAGTTTTTTTTTCAGCTTTATGTTTTTTCTTTCAAAAATGGTAGCTGACTTAATAAAAAAGATTATTTAAAAAATGGAATTTGAGGTATTTGAGGGATTATTTAAAAAATGGAATTCAAGATTTGTTGATGTATTGTTGTAATTATTATATTTGAAAAATTCGTCTGTCGAAAAGACAGAAGCTTGAAAATAATTTTTTAAATTTAATGAAGTACTAATTTTTTTTTCGCGTTTCAGCCTTCGTGCAGAACCTTAAAGTGGAGCAGAGTTCTAGTACCTGGGGAGGAGGGGGTCACTCGATTAGAGTAGTGTGGAACCCCCCTGCAGTACACTTGAATACTCCCCCTAAGTACTGTGTGAGAGTATTCGCTGACAACAACAACGTCCGCTTCGACAAAGTCAACTCGACCAAATACACTCCAATTGGTATGTTGCTCGACTTTTGAAATGTCCGATTTTCAAACAATTGGAAGTTTTTGGGGATCTCTGTAACTGCCCCGAGTAAATTTCATATTGTCCTGTGTCATAATTGGGAGGGGAGGGGTGAATGCTGTTCTCAAAAACTACTTTCATAAGAACCGCCTTGAAATTCATTTGAATTTGGGCTCATTTTTATTCAACTTGACTTGTTTCAGGTTTACAACCAGGAAACTACGCGTTCGATGTCAGTGTTTATGGCTGCGAAGGTCCCTTCAGCCAAAAAGTCACAGCTCTAGTCTCAGGTAATTCAGCCCAAAACCAATCAATTCAACCCGGCATTTACGGAGCCGACTTCAAATAAAGCCGTCTTTTTAATTCCGCAGTTACAACAGTTTAAATCTTGTATTTCCTAGTTAATTTACAAGATATGTCTCGATTTAATCTGGATGAAAGTTGTGTAACATTCTGTAATCTTATGTAATAGGTAATTTTAGTCGCATATGGGATCGATATCAAGTATTTTTTGGGCCTACTGGTAATTGCCTGGTTTTTCTTCGGGATATTTTTTGCCTGCTTGTGCCTGAGTTAATCCCTTTTATGGCGCTGTAAACTGAATTACATATCTGATCCAGGACCTCAAATTTTCACATTTCCGCTCGTTTTTTAACCATGTTAAATGTTTCACTATTTAATGGGCTAAATTCTCTCTAAAGAAAAACGTAAATTTCGATTTGTTCTGTACTTTAATTTATTGTTATTGAATAACTTTCTATGTAAAAGCAGAGAATGAATGACTGAAGTTGCTTAAAATGTAAATCTAATGCATAACTTCCCTTCTTTGGCATTTGATCGATCTTTTTTTTTTTTCAATTCTAAAAGTGATTGAATTTCTGAAGAGTGCAGCAATTTTTTAATAATGAGTTCTAAAGTGGAATTTTATTTGAAAGCATTACTTCTAGCCATCTGTTATTAAAAGACTAATTTTTCTAATTTTACTGCTCATTTTTTGACAAAAAAGATTGACGGAGCCGGCCCCATGCTTGGTCTAGCAACATGAAAACAAATCTCTTCACGGGAAGCGCAGCCAGTTTTTTTCTTCATCCCATATAATGAAATAGTTGTGGTAGTTAAATTCAAATATTACTTCAACATTCATAAACTCATCAACGAAGTCCAAACATATGTGTACTTTTTCTATTTTCTTTTTCTTTATACTTAATTGCAATCTGTTCCTTCCCCCTGCCAAAAATAGCTAAAAATTTAAAGAAGAAAAATTGTTTCATTTTTTCGAAATGATTACTGTGGTCGTGAATTGTTAACTTCATGCCTCTTGCACCGCAAATGACTACTTTTTAACAGCTTGAAAGGCTGAAGTGCATCTTCAATTTTTTTTTATGTAACATCAGGTTTCTTGCAATTGGATTTGCTGAAGTAAAAAACTCTTAATACATTTTAAAACCTATGCATCGGTTCTTTCGAAGCTTCTTTTTTCAACAAAACACAATTGTATTAGTTTTTGTATTTCGCGAGCTTAATAACGGTTTCTTTCACCTTCAGAACTGAAAAAGGGTGGACAATAATTGAGTTAAACTGAACTTAATTTTCTTTTTACGTATGGTTAATTTTGTTTAGAAGACAGAATGCTGGCACAGGAGCGTGCGCAGAGAATAACTATGGCCATAGTGCTGGTAGTGTTAGTAGTGGTTCTACTAGCTGTGGTCGTGAGTGCGGCCATGTGTTTCTACAGAAGAAAGCGACATCTGCATGGGTATCAGTGGACGGATGCCAGTTACTTGGTCGAGTACCCCTGTCACTCTGTCGTGCCACCGGGTGGTGCAGGACTCCACGGGGACCACGCAGATCGTAAGTACCTATATCAATTCTTTCCAATTTAATTATCCCCCAATTCCACGAGTTTTTACTCTTTTTTAAGTCTTTTTGACAGTAATGAAGCGAAATTTTATGCGAAAAGTTTTGCTGCAATTAAAAAATTTTTCCTTTTGGTGCCATTTTCTTGTGTCAAGGATATTTCAATTCTGTTAAAAATGTAGGTTCTATAAATTGCTCCGTAAAAACCTGGAATCGTTTGTACATCTATTTTTTTCCAAGGTCAGTGAACTTGCTTTTATGATGATTAGAAGATATCATTTATGTATGCTCCACCCGAGCGATAACTTTATCTCGCAGACATCATTTTATTCGCAACAATATTTTTGATTAGGCTGTTACAAAATGTCGCTTCATTTTAAAATTTATATACTAATACATAGAGTAGTAATTGCTATCATATAAAAGAAATAAGTTAGCAATTTGATAATGGATCTATCTGCTGTATCTTTTATTTTATCCCAGCTCATGTAAGCGTTTTTTCTTCTGATGAGCTGCTGGCCTTTTAAAGTGCATTATAGTGATTAAAGCGGACTGTGTGTTGCAATTAACCATTCAGGTTCTAAGTGACTGGGCTACTTTTGAGGCGACTTGTGCCTTTTGTCTCTCGGGATACGGGTCTCTCTCCGCGAACAATACAACCCAAATTCAAAGTTAAACAGCCCATTCTTTTAATCATCTTCAAGTTCCAACTTTGAAAAAACTTAATTTTTTTCCATCTCTTCTCTTTTTTTTGCAAAGAATTGCATCATCGATGGGGTATTGAACGCTTTTGAAACAATTTAAATTTTGTATGTAGATAAATTTGATTTTATTGTTTAAATTTTTTTAATTCCTGCCTAATTTTCTTAATTTGAAATTGCAAAATAAGTTTCATAAGCTGGTTCTAAAACTTGGATGTTTTAATCTGACTTTCGAAGAAAACAAGGGTTTTCGTTTATTTTTGCGGCTTTTTTACTGGCCAGTTCATATATCTTACATTTAAAATAGAATATAGTGGTTGTTTTTTTGTCCATATTATTTGGTCCATAGAAGCGTTTGTTTTCCATATTATTTGACCAGTTGAATTTCTTTGAAGGAACCACAAATCCCCAACTGACAAATGGTTTATTGTTTCAACTGGTTGATTGGCAGTAATCAAATTCCTTAAATTCAAGTTGGACAACAATGCTTTCGACTGTTTTCGGATTATCAATGAAAGCAGCGCCGATTTTGCTTAATATAGGTTAGAAGAAACTAAATTCTTTCATTGCAGACAACATGTAATCAGTTTTGGAAACGTTATTTAAATCATTTCGTTTCACCTCAAACCATGTGTGTTTTGATATCCAGCCTATAAAAAATGATAAGCTAATTTTTATAGTAGTTGTGATTTTTTGGGGAGTTTTGATGAAGGAAAAGTTTTTGTATTTGCTTAATCTCACCGAAATTACTAATTCTCATCCGAAAATAGTTTCACGGCTGGCCAGAATTTTATGTTTTTAACCGTGACTTCTCATTGAACGATTTTTCGGATGCTCAACGTGATTTTTTGAAATTGGCCCAATTTTGTCATTTTGAGAAGTTCCTGTCAGAGAAGAGAAAAGACAAATTTGAGACCATTTTGCTCTAATAAGTCCCCACAATTGAAATTAAAACCACCCTTAAATCAGCTGATCTGAGAATTACTATAATAGGCGGTCCTTTCAGAAATCACAAGCGATCCTTAATGAGGCGCCTTTGAACAAACAGCAGGGTATTAATATTCATTTTTATCAGACCCTATTTTTGAATACCTTTTTCCTAACTTTTAGAAGCATACCAGCGCATAATTGGTCTGGATTTTTTCGGTTTTAAAATGAATAGCGGTTGCTTTTTAGCCTCTAGTTCTAGTTTTGCAGCCCAATTCTAGGCGACTAGCGCTTAGTTATTTTTGGTGTAAATCTTCAAAAATAGGTCAGTAATTGCTGCCCTGTTTTGTGAATAAAATCCTGATTATAAGCATTGTGTTTTCTGATATGCCAAGAAGACGCGTTTTAACCTGAGATGGTTTCTTACCATTGAGACAGTATAAGCTGCGCCCTGTTTTTCTCCTTAACCGCAGGCTTCCAAAATTGGATAATGGGTCCAAAGTGGGAGCAGATTGCTGTTCAGACTCTTTATGCCTAATTCGCGCCAATATTTCCATGTTTTGTGCTTCGTTCACCTAGGCTTCAAAGACCAATTTTTTTCTAAGACCTGTCAATCATTCAAATCGTGTCAGTCTAAATCGCTTTTCAGCTCTTTTTCTTTTCTTACTTCACATGCCAGATATTTTGCATGTAGTGTGTTATCAGTAACAACCATTTTAGCATCAAGCGCCTTTTTGTATCTTTTCTTCGCCTTTCATACATGATGGCTGACATAATCGATCCTTATCAATTGGCTTGAAAGCAGATTTCCTATTAAAAACTTCAATTTTCTTTGCAAAAGCTTGCAATTTTTATAACGACAATCTTTCTTTTTCCTTTCCATTTTCCACAGTTTCTTTCATTTTCCAGGAAAATGAGTACAATTTTATCAGTAAAATTCCAGCAATTTTCAAATTGACTGCATCCGATTTCATAGAAAAATTACTTCTAGATGTCTTCGACAAGTTTTCTAGTTTCCTTTTTAATTCAAAAAATTAGCTTTTTTCACTTGACATTTGAAAAGTTGCCGCAAAAATTAGAGAACAGGTGATAAGTGGGATGGATTGTGTAATTAGACGAATTTGCCTCCTGTCAAATATTGAAAAGAATTATTTGAACTAGGCAACACCTAATCCCGCTCCCCATCATTGCGACACATTGCAATATAAACAGCAATGTCCAAGGGAGTCCCACTTAATGCACTGTATTCCCTGGGGCTAAGAAAAAGTGTCATTTTGAAATATGACAGTTTGTTTTATTGGAAAATCTATATTCATTTCATTGATGGACTGCATTGTTTCACCAACCCATAGCTCGTATTCACAATACCGCTGCCCAAAATAAGCATTAAGGCGTGAAATAGGTTTTAATTTAGATCCACAATGCATTTAATATGACAATATTTGTTTTTAAGAAGGCAATTTTTTGCTAATCAATTTGGTCAGGTGTGGTGAATCATTTGTTATCTTGAGGCTAAGGCATTTTGAATTTTGCAAATAATTTGTCAGGCGAAGAAAACATCGCAGCAGCACACTTGAAACTCATAGTTTAGTTTTAATCGATCGATTGAAAAATAAGTTTGCATCGCTTAAAACGAAGTCAATCAAGACACTCAAGTCCAAATCATCAGAGTTATGGACAAGAGATGATACTTGAGAGAATTGCCTTCAGCTCTTTAGTGAGACAAGAGATGTGCTATAATGATCGAAAACAGACACAATCAAGTAGTAAAGTACTTTTTCATGATAAGATGGCAACATCATTTCTCCTTTTCACTTTCGTTCGAGAGGCGTCAATTATTTTCAAATTTTCTCAAAATGAGATTTTTTAACAATTATTATTTTTATTTATAGAAGCTCATGTGATAAAAAAAAGTCAAATTGGGAAAAGCAAATTGGGAAAAAAACAGGCTACAAAAAAATCTGTTAAAAATCCAAAATTGTGAAATTTATGTAAAACTTTTTTCATGAGCAAAGAAATGAAAAAAAAAATGTGTTTTTCAAACTGAAACTAAAGATTTCTAGCGTCCCTTTGTCTGTCTCTATTGAGGAGCTGCAGCCTTAAAATAAAAGTGATTTATTTAAGATCCCTTATCACCCATCCATCCATCCATATGTCAGTGCAATATGTTCATAAATCACTGTCTGTCACGCATACATAACAATGCGAAGACACACACGACAACTTATGTTCTATTGATTTGACCAATTGTCGATTGCGCGAATCAGTCTATGAGTTACGCAATTTATATGCAACGAATGAATGATGCTTTCAGTATGATTATACCGTGGTATCTGATCAAAATAATGGAATCTCGTTAGCTATCCCCCCTCCCTATGTTACCTTTTAACGAATCCCCCACTTATTAAAAAAGGATTGAACAGTTAAGTATGCGCAAATTTTGTACCGTGTAGCAAATAGTTAAAAAGATCCAAATAATGCTTATCGTTTATATTTTGACCTCTGAATTAAGTTTTTGTTGAAAAAATTGAAGTTTGGAAAATGGAGAATATCTCTGTTCGTCAAAAGTAAGCGAGCCAAAACTTTTATCGGTTTTCGCTCGAGCAATTGAATCAATTCAATTGCTGCATAAAAACGCATCATTGCTTTCTTTTCTTTCTAATTAATTGTCTCTTGAAATGATAAGTATCAAATGATATAATTTTGGAAGTTAACTGATCAGCGATGAGTGAACTTTTTTGATTTATTTTGTCCGAAGTCCTCTAAAGGTATCTTTTTGCTTAAGTGTTGCTTTAATCTTGTGTCACTTTTGTAACTGATTAATTGCAGTTTTGTGACATTCTTAGGTGCCATTTTTATACCTTTCATTCATAACACAACGCTGTTATGTCTTGCGCGCCTATTCTTCGCCGATGCTTCAATTAAAGCCTTTGAAAAGTCTTCTGTTATCTTTAGCAAAACGAGAAAAAAAAATCAAATAACATCTGTTTTAAATAATGTGTTTATGAAAAATGTTTTTGTTAAAAAGGTCTTTGCCTAAGAGAGAAATAGTAAGTGAAAATTGAAACAAGCGGAAACATGACAGGTGTTTGTGTTCGTAAAAAGATGTGACCAATTAATTAATCAGCACACCTTTCGTTTAAAAGTGCGATGACCACCTCTGACAAAAGCAACCAATTTCTATTCATAAGTTCACTCCTCGCCCATAAAATATGCAGAGGTTGACACACAAAAAGTACCTCTTCTGATTAGGTTGACATGTTTGTTTAGCAGAAAAAAAAATCAGCAATAAACATGTGTTTGACTGGACATTAAATTAAAAGCGTGTTTTTGAGATATTCTTGATATATCCACAAAAATTGAATATTGATTAAACTATGATAACCACCGGGATGCCTAGTTTTTTTGTTAACCACCGGGATGCTTTGGTTTCTATCAGTGGCTCTTACCCAAAATTTAAAAATTAAAATTTGAAATATTTGAGATAAATTGGCTGTTATTGAACTTATTAGCCGAGATGTTAATCAACTCGATATTGAGCTTTTCTTAGCTCAAGTTTGGTTATAGTTGACTTTTTCTCTGACTTTCCAACCCTGGTTTTAGTTGATAAATGTTTGACTTTTGCCTCAATTGCCACCATGACCTCCGCTGGTGACCTCTACTCTAAATGTACTTAATGATTTTGCCGTTCTAGTTTTTTTTTTAGAACTTTGAAGAAAAACTGTGCTCATTTGATTTTTTTTCGGATTCCAGATAACCTGAGCTCAAAGAAAAAATAATCCGCTGCGTTTCTTTTAAAATTAATGTTGGGTATAAATAAACAAGACTGCTCGTATCAGGGCAAAGCCCTGAATGTTCCGACTGCTTTTTAAGGTTTTATGGTGCAGTAATAACATTAAAAAATTAAATGTAAAAAAAAAAATAAAATGAAAATTTTTTATTTCTAAAATTTGAAATTTTTATGAAAATAATCCCCCCACACGCCTTATAAAGTAAAGGATAAATTTTGCTGCTTATAACAAAACAATTATGGCAAATAAGCGTCTTTCAACCAATTTGGAACAATTTTAAGACGGATTAACTCTCCGCTTACGCGTTAATAGCTCGAAATATATCGCGAGATAATTGTCCCAAATTGGCCAAAACGGCAATCTTTAAACCCCCATAACTTTACGAAAAAAGATCACAGGTAAAATATCTTTTCAAATTTGAGCTCAGGACAACAATAGCTTTCCGATGATAAAACAAAAATCCGTCAAAAATGGCTAGTTAAGAAGTCGAAATTTGTCTGAAGAAAAAAAAACCCACCGGATCAAAATTATTCCGTTATTTTCGTATCGAAAGTCGGATCAAAAAAGCTAAAGGATAAAAACGGTGCATATACAAAACAGTCCCATACAAAACAGTCCAATACAAAATAGTCCTAAAAATCATGTAATGGAGGAAAAAACAGTCCAATACAAAACAGTCCGGTTTAGATACGAAATAACCGGCTCTAAATTTCGTATTAAGTCCTGCCCTCTGTTGGCAAGCTCGCAACACGTTGGCGCGACTGCGGCGGTCACTATTTTCTCATTAGGCTTATTGAACAAAGGACAATTCTCGGCCTGCCGACTTGTTAAAACAATTAGGACTTGGGACTGTTTTTCGGACTGTTTTGTATTGGACTGTTTTTTCGTTCATTTTCATACTTTTCCGACTGTTTTGTATTGGACTGTTTTGTATGGGACTGTTTTGTACAGACACGATAAAAACTGCCTTGTAATATTGTCAAGTCAATTTTCATTGTTTTTTAAATTGTTTTTTTAATTTTTTTTGCAGTGGTGAAGTTGCAAGCGGCTGCTCTGATGCAGCAAATGGGCTTCGTGGAGCCGAGACAACTACCGGTCGAACAGTTGAACGAGTGTGTCGGCAGAGACATCCCCCAAGAGTGCATCAGTTGGCAAGAGTCCGGTGAGTTCATGTTGTTTTTAATCCGACAGTTTGAAAAATGGTGAGGAATTGTTGTATTCGGGAATTTGTTTTTTTTTGTTTTCCACGCAAAATCAGGTAACAAAAGTAATTATCGGAATATGACAAGTGATATATCATATTGAAGCATTTTTAGTCGTGATTTGAACAACATAAAGTTTTATAAAAATTTTCTCTGTGTCGAGAAAAACCCGTTTGAAGTTTTTGATTTTTGGTTTAATTTTGAGCGAATAAAGCGAGCGCGAAGGCTTATTTATGCTCAATTTAAGCGTTCCCAATAACCTGTTTATGCTTAGTTTTAGTTTTGGTTAAAGTTTTTTAAAACTATTTTGGGAATCAAAAATTCAAAAAAGTCTATCAAAAAAAATTGATTAAGTTTTAGCCATTTTTTGTTTTTCTTGTCATTTTTCTAAAAAACTGTTGTCCAGTTTGCTTATTTTGCTTTGACTGTTGAAAATGCCTAAGCTTTAGTTTTTCGTCTAAATCCTTTGATTACTCCACGCAGAAAAAAATACTAATTTGAACAAAAAATTTGTTTTTATTTTTTAAGACTATGGTCGGCACATTCTGTGCTACTTGCTTTGTAACCGGCTATCCTTGTTTTTGGTTATAGCTGTTGTCGTGGCATCATCATGTTTGCTTATTGCAAAATAAACGGTTAAAAAGTTTTGCATTTAACTATTTTCAACCTTCGAAAAATACATTTATTTTCCATCAGTGGTAGAAAATGCTCGTATTACGTTCTACGCTCTTCCATTCTCTCCTATGCCTTTGGGAATTCACGGCATAGGTCATATTGTGTCTTAAGTAGAGTTAGTTGATTGGTGGAAATGCCTTTTAGAGGGAAGATTCCTTAAAGTTTAGCAGAAGTTCAACTAAATTATAACCAAATCATTAGCTTTACTTTTTCGGTCAACAAGTCTGCTCTAAAATACGTGCTCTTATATTACTCATTTTACCATCTGAAAGAAGTTCCCAATGAATTTTTAGCTCCGTAACTTTTGATGTTTTTGTGGAATGTATTATTGTTAATAACTTTCATCATCTAAACTAGCAAAATATGATGATACAAGATCAATGCTGTTTTTCAAGATGTATATTAATTTTTCAGAAGTTGAGACGAATTCGCAGTGGTCAGCGTGTGTAAATGGCGTGTTGGAGACGGCGGACGGCAAGAGGGGCGTGGCCCTGAAGTTCCTCACAGAAGCCGCTCATCAGAGGGATTTTTTGATTGAGGCGGCCACCATGAGTCAGCTAACTCATCCCAATGTACTCATGCTTTATGGAGTATCCATAAGTGGTGAGTTTCTTTTCTTTTTTGTTTCATTTCTTAAAGCAGCCGAAGGTTGTCTGCCCGAAAATTATTTACGCAAGTTAAAATTAGCAATGACTTACTTTCAAGAGTTCACATTGAATATTGCTGCGCACCATCCCATTTGAGTAATTTATGTTCCGTTTTTTGAAAAAAAAATATGGAATATTTGAGCTCTTTTTTTGAGAGATTTTTCTTCTAAAAAATAGGAAAAGCTGATTAAATCGACGTTTTTTACACTGTGTTTGATTTCTTCAAGTTTTTTTTTTCAGTTTGTTCAAAAAATTTTGGTTTTGAAACCTTACTGCAAACGAGTTTTTTAGGCTCAAGTTAATTTGATGAAAAACTAAATTGGAATTTACCGATTGTTATTTGCTGATATTTGATTTTTTTTTAATTTTTGTAAGTATCGAATGATCAGTTAATTTTTAAATCTTTTCGAATACTGCTGTGTTTTTTATGTGTATGAAATTAAATGATTGAAAAATCGATAAGACACAGAATATGCTTCTTAAATAAGCGATGCTAATTAAGAAGCTATCAGATAAAATCACCAATTTTTTGAAGTCCTTATATTTTTCGTAGCTCACCTAAAAACAGTGGCCAACACGTACTTCGAAAATATTGACGTAGTTGAGTACTTTCGAACATATCTTCACTGGGTCGCAAATCTAAATCTGGCTTATTTAGTGATCTGGACTACTTTTCGAAAGTCATTCAGTCGCGCCAAGTGGCATGTTGCATGTCGAGTCGCGCTAGTTAGTACAAGTTATTACCAAGTTATTACAGACAGCTAGCCAGCAGCGAATGCAGAGCGACTGTATTACGTTCAAATCCGGCGTAGGAGACTGCTGGTCTGTTTAGAAAACGATTGAACAAGTTGTAAATTGTTTTGATTGCTTCGATAGTCTGTTTTTTCACCTAGCAGGACACTTTTAGCTGTGGCTTTAAACTAGAGATGGCTCACTTATTAAATATTAATCTGTTTTCATAGAGCAAGTGACAGCATCATTATCACGTGTGCGACTCTTCAATCAAACGTCAAGTGGCCTATAAACCAGTTAAAGTTGTTGATTGAAAAAATATAAATCGAGATCAAGTCTCATAAAATTAATTAAGCTATAGAATAAAAAGTAAAATAAAATTTTTTCACCACTTATTTAACCGAATCTAACACAAATGTTGATAACTGGGCTATAAAAAATAATCATTGTAATCAATGACATAATCGAATGATAAACAGGTCCCACAGCGAGTTTCGAACTTTTGTGTGTTCAAAAACATACATTTTTTCATGTTTTTTTTTATTTCAGATTTGCAGCAGCCAATTTTGGTCACTGAAATAGCCGAAATGGGACCTCTTAACTTCGTTTTGCAATCCCACCCCGCCAAATTTTCTACGACTCAAATCGTGCACATGTTGCGAGGCGTCGCGTGCGGCCTACAGTACCTCTCGGAACTCGGCTACGTGCACAAGGTCATTGCGGGCTCAAACGTCCTCGTGACCAAATCACAGGTGTGCAAGATTGCTGGATTCGAAACAAGAGTTAAAATGGAGGAGCAAATGCAAATTAGCAACGGGGAAAGTGAAATTTTGGAGTCGCTAGCTCCGTGGTGTGCGATTGAAGTGCTCCGCGCGAGACACTTTTCATCGGCTGGCGATGTGTGGAGTTTCGCCAGTTTGATGCTAGAATGTTTCTCTGGAGGTCAACATCCAATGAGCGGAGCAAGTTCTTCAGAGGTAATTTTTATGGCAGACAGAAAAATACAGATTTGACACAAAACTTTATTTTTTTTTCAGTTTGAGGGTTTATCGTTACTCATCCACGTATTATTCATGTTGTAATACATTTTGAAAACTAAATGCAACTATCAATTTCAATGTTGAAAACTTGAACCGTATGAAGTCTGAACGTAAATTTGGGCATAAAACCACTGGGATAATTTTGAGTTTTTACTGTTTTGATGTTTTTCTTTTCGTTTGCGAGCGTAAAAATCAGAGCGGTCATGTTCGAACCAACATTTTATAACGAAGTCCTGGAAAGTGTTAGTTGTTTCCGCAATGCATTAAGTTGCCCTCGATGGAGTGTTGTTCTAGACAGCGGTGGTGTCTCGGTGATAGTAATGTGAAGTGAGACGACGCATCCGGTGCAAAAATGTGCTGAGTTGCTTTTGCCCCAAATTTAGTGAAAAATCGGGTGCATTTATCTGTTTTCATCCCACTTATCCAGTCAGGAAAAATTTATCCATGTAAAATTGTGCAAACAGACCATTATTTGGGACATTTGACTGTACTTTTTTAAATTTAGTCAGCAAAAATTGCTAAAACTAAAGAGCGCCGTACAGTTTCATGTTCCATGCAATCAATTTTTACATCTTTGGAGTTCTACGTTGAAAATTGTGGTTTTGTGACTAGTTGTGAACTTGTGATCTAACATGCGCTAAGCTTCGCTCAGAAATGTATAAAAATTCGACATTGATGAGAACAAGTTTCGACCAATTTAATATATTTATTTATTGTGCCTCCTTGTTGTTCCGACTTTCGATACGAAAGTAACGGAATATTTGTGCTCGGGGTGGGTTTTTTTCTTCAGACAAATTTCGACTTTTTAACTAGCCATTTTCGACAAAAAAATTTTTATATCATTCGAAAGGTATTGTTGTCCTGAGCTTAAATTTGAAAAGATATTCTATCTTTGATCATTTTTCATAAAGTCATTTGGGTTAAAAGATTGCCATTTCGGCCAATTTGGTACAATTAACGCGCGATATACTTCGCGCTATTAAAGCGTAAGCGAATATTTAATCCGTCTAAGAAATTGTTCCAAATTGGTTGAAGGAAGCTTATTTCCCAAAATTGATTTGTTAATAGTAGCAAAATTTCTCATTTTTTACTTAATATAGCGGGTGGGGGGATGTTTTCACAAAAAGTTTTAAATTTAAAAAAAATCTTTTTATTTCATTACATTTAATTTTTTTATGTTATTACAGATTTTTTTTCGTTTCATTTTTTCATTTTAATACCATAGACCTTAAAAGGCAGTCACATCATTCAGGGCTTCGCCCTGATACGAGCAGTCTTGTTTATTTTAAAAACTAATGGCTGGTTTCTTGTGTAGTTTTCTGATGGTTTGACTTTTTTGTCTTCAGGTCATCAAGATGATAGAGCAAGGTCAGCGTCTCTCTTCTCCCAATGACCTTTGCACTCCCGCAATACACGAGTTGATGAGTGCGTGTTGGGCTAAAGAACCGAAACAGCGACCCCCTTTCAGTGCCATCAGACAACACCTGGAAGAGCTGATGACCAGTTCCAGACACCTCGCTTCAACCACTGTGCTGGGTGGGGGAGGGGGAGGTCCCTTAGGGGGAGTTGGCGTCAATGCATTTATGAATGGGGGCAGTGCAACTTTATTTCATCCTGCGCAGAATAATAACTATTTCTCGTAAGTTGATTTTTTTTTGCTTGGGTGCTTCACCAACCCGTACCATGGTTTTCTACTTGAATACTTTTATGACAATTATACTTACTTATAGTTGTATGGACCTTAGTTTTGACTGTTAAGATTTTATCGCGGTACTAGCTTTCTACTAATGGCAAAAAAATGGTGCAAATAGCAAAAAAAAATCATATCAATAAAATCTCATCATTCAAAAAGTTGGGTTAAATAGTGAGCTTTTTAGACAATTTGATCGATTTCAATTGTCTGGATTTTTTCTGCATTTCAGTATTCTGTTATGCGGGTAACCCCACGTCCACCAGACCTTTTATTTGTTGTTTTTGTTTATCCTCTTTATTGTTTTATTGTTTGAGTAATCAATTCTCTATTGAACTTTTTTCGATGCGCGGTTGAGCAATTAGGCAATCACGTAATTAGCAAAAAGGCGCGCTGAATCTTGAGTTGACGATATAGAAATAGAACAATGTTTTATAAACTACGAGAAATTAAAAGGTTTGTTATCAAAACGTGTTTGGGGATGAAATGTCTTACTGAGGAAAGAACTTCCAGAGTTTAATTAGACCAGTGATTTGCAGGTCCATAATAGCGCCTCGGTTGTTATTGTTGCAGCAACACCTATGATTATTATTGACAATAATGTTGTCGCCAAAACTAACTAATTATTATTTATTAATCGATGATTTCCAAAAAACTCAATGCATGATGTTCGAATCGGGATTCAATCTCTAGTCAACAAGTTTAATAAAAAAAATTTTTTTTCCAAAAAAAAACCAAAACCTTTAGGTCGACCAAACTCCAATCTTTCATTAAAACTATAGTGTTATAACCTTATTAGTATAACCTTAATATAACCTTATTTTTCCAAAATCTGCTGCGCTGCAGCCAAATTTTTTGAAGAGCAGGCCAAAGATACTTCTTTTTGGCTAGAGAAAAGTGGTGCCTTATGTTTTATGGCGCGCACTTCCATCCAAAGTTACTGTACGTTTGGCACCATAAAATTCTGTTTAATCGACGAAAAGGGGATGTAAAATTGTACCAAAGGGGGCTCTTTGGGTGGTCAAGGATCCGAATCCCTGGTCATTGTTGGCTGTATACAACAGGATCTCTCAATTGAATAACTCATAGTTTAGAGTCCTATCATGGATAAAACTAGTTTAATTTGACCTCCTTTTAATTAAACACAATCTATCTAAGCTCTCGGTTTCGCTTATCAGAAGAAGATCATGAGTCACTAAGTTCGTTCCGATAACCGATCAGTATATTTGAACATAACTAATTACCTAATTAGACAAACTTCAGAATGGTCGCAGCGAGTTGACTACAGTTATGTAATTTTGTTTATAATCCATTCTCTAATCTCAGGGTTTTTGGATTGCCTTGGAGATATCTGGAATACTGGAATGAATGAAGGCATCATTGTTACGTAGTTAATAGGGTTTCGTAATTAGATGACATTTGAATGAAGTTTTTAAATTCAAAGCAATTAGGCGGGCCATTGAACAGGCACGATTAATTGAAGTGGATATAAATATAATTTTTGTTGCAAAGCTGCAAAAATTATGGATCTCAAAATTTAAGGATCCAGTTCACTTTTACTGGCAAAAGAATCTCAAAAATTTTGAGCCTCACGCGCTGACACCATAAACAAGCAAATTGAAATCCGTCAAAAAGACGAAGAAACATTTATATGCTATTTAAAGTACCTTGCATACAAAGATCTTACATGCAAAGTTTAGTTTGAGTTTTCTTGTTTACTTTAGATTTGGCAGATCCCAAAACGACCTCCTCGGAACATACTGTAGGTTCCAACCTGGAAAACCCGGACATCAAGCTAGTCCTTCAAACCCGACAGTCCAAGAGATGCTGGCAGAACTGAAACTAGAAGAAAAATATCTGACACTTTTTGAAAACAACAACTTCCGATATGTGGACGAACTCACGAAGGACATTTCGAAAGAATTTCTCAAAATTCTCGGAATTTCTTCGAAAAAAGACCGACATAAAATTTTGAACCATATTCAAAACCACAAACGATCTTCATCAGCTTTTAACTCAATGTCGATCCCAAATTCGCCTTTAAACTACAACAACGGAACGACCACTCCCATGAACTTGTACTCCTTTTGAGTTAAAAAAAATTAAAAACTTTGAAAATAAAACTTAAAAAATATCTTTATTTGCCGTTTATTTTCGATTGGGGCTGTTTTATGTAATACCCGGACGATTTATATTACGCAATTAAAACTTAGCTCGTTTTTACTATCTATACTTCAAGGTTTTTTGCTTCTATATATCTGCTCATTATCTTCAATTATATTTTTCCACTTCAATTTTGCGAATCAGTTAATGTTAATTCAACTTTGTATCTAATCTGTTTTTTTTTGTAATGATTAAATTTTCTCGGGAGAAAATTTAAGTAGTTTAGTCGAAACGCTTGTTTCATTTTTTCGTTGAAGTTTGTTTTTCGAGATTTCGGCTAGTAAGCACTTCCATTCCATTTCATCTGCTTGTAACATTGTTAAATCAGCAACATTTTTTTCTCTGCTGTTTACATATCTTTATTGATGATTACTTGAATAGAATTTCATAAATTTCTGTTTCGACATCTTCTTGTCTTCTTGCACCAAAAAAGCTTAGACAAGGAGCTGGTTTAAGGGCGCGTGCTTCCTCTTCTCAAAGAGGGATTCGACCCACTGATCACCTAAAGCATCCACCCCTAGTTATTATTTTTGCCCCACCAACGCGGAGACTTTTCTGGAGCGCGTCAAAAAAACGCAATTTTTGTCCAAAACAGCTTTCTTGCCCTGTTTTTTGACAATTTCGCCAGCTTTCGCAAAATAGGTACTCTGCAAGAACTGGAAAAATCAATATAGTTGACCAAGAAAAAATAAACACAATTTTAGAACATTTTTGGAAGTCCTCTCCCACACTGAAGAAAATCTTCAAACCACCCTTAGTTTAGATTCTCCCTTTTTACTTAAACAAAGCTTTTGTTATAGTATGAATTCTCTTTTTTCCAACCTAAGTCGCAAATATTGTTGCGACGCAAATATTGTTGCGACAAAATGTGTTCAGTTTGGAAGTGTTAATTTTGATAAATAACCAGCTATTAAATACAGCCAATGCTAAGGATAATAACACAGACTATTAAATTACAAATAGCACTCAAGCTTCAAGGTATCATTGATCTATAGCTTAGAGGTAGGGAAGGAGACCCGCAACAAAATAAGAGGGTTTGAACCTGGGTAGGGTCGGATGTTTTTAATGAAATTTTCGTATCTAGTTAAAATGCGACCCTTCTATAAATTGAGGCACGTTAGTTGGTAAATTTCTTTTTTTTTTTCAAATTGACTGGTACTGCTAATGCGTCATAATTGGCTTGCGTCACTTCGCAATTATGTAGGCCAATAATTGGCGCGCATCACTTGTAGACTTAAAGTTTTACTCATTATTTATTTCGCAGTAGCGTTATCGGTCATATTTTTGCTTGTGTATGCAAAGTGCAACATCGCCTCTGTGTCCAACTTCAACAAACTCTTACTCATTTTTTGAATTTGCGAGAGCAAGTGTCTTGTAATGGGGAACAAAATTTTTTCCGGTCCACAAACTTTCAACTTGCTTCAATATTGAATGTTAATAACTTACAGGTTCCTTCCCACTTGGACTACAGTCAACACCTTCTCCTTGGCACTCTGAGGTCTGAGTTTCTAGTCCCGGTGGGACCTTGTTTCTTCAATATATGTGCAATTGAAAAGTTTTCATCGGTAAAAATTGAATTGTGGGATTATCGTTTGTCTGCTCAAGTTTTGTCAGCCTAGTTGCCATATCACTGATTCTTCTTGTAATCTAAAGAACTTAAACTGTAGTTGCAAGTACGCGTGCTGTTTTTTGTAGTTCCAATAGAGACTTGAACCCTAAAAAAAATTGTAAAGTCATTTCTTTTTCGGCTCAGTTTTTGTCTGCTCAGATAATCTCCTTGTAAAAACTGTTTCTTTGCTAAGTTTTTTATTCAAATGTCTGGCGTGTTTGCTTATATTGAGCTCCTATCAAGATTTATAAAAATTCTAATTTTGGTAAACCTATTTTTTTCAACTTTTTAAAGTTTTTTCGACTTCTTTTGTTTTTTACTTTTGCATTGTATCGCAAATTGCGTGAAGCTCCGCTTCACCTCTGTATTACTCCGACGAACATTTTTGGCACAAATGTTTGTTCTTTTAGAATTTTTATATCGACTCTCAAACCATTGAAAAACCTATAGACTGAAGAAACGGGTAAGAAGCCAGTTTTAAGCCGCGGTAAAAATTGACGTAGATTTAGACAAAAAGTAAAAAGTATACGGGAAGTTATATGGGCAACAGAAGGGGGATGGAAATAAAGTACTTGGAGCAGAAAGAACTTTTCTACTAACTATTGCGCATAATCGACTATGAAAACTAAAGCATGACGCAAATTGCTGTGCTGAATTTTTGAGTTTGCGAAAACTTGGTTCAATCTACCTAATTTAATAAGAGTCACGATACAAAGAAATGGCAGCAGTTGATAATTAAATGATGAAAGCACAATTTTTGTTTAATATTTTTGTCGTTTTCTTTGTAAATAATTAATAATTAAAATAATCAATTGAACGTGAAAAAAAAATTTAAAACAAAATATTCGAAATTAAGTTTTTTAAAAACGTTGCTTGTAGTTTGTTGATTGGTCATCCAAAAAAAACTCGTTTGGTCATTCCAAAAAATGTTTGGTGATTCAAAAGTTTGTTCATTGGAAAATTAAGGATTTTGTTGTGCTGTGTTGTGCTGTGTTTCAAAAGTAGTTGTTTCAAAAAAGTTTGAAAAATTTAATTTTAATTTTTAATAACTATTCTCCTCATAATTGCCTTTCAATTAACAAACAAAGAAACGGACAATTTTATCATGTTTTTATAGTTTTCTCTGTAACTACTTTAAATTCAAGTCATTTTGTTGTAAAAGAAATAAAAAAAAACAAAATAGTTGAAATTAAGTTTTTTCAAAACGCTGTTTGTAGGTTTTTGTTTGCTCATCTAGAAAAATTTGTTTGGTCATTCAAAAAACTACTTGTTCATTTACAAAAAAGATTTGTTCGGTCATTCAAAAAACTGTTCAGTTTTGCGACCCAAGCAATGATTGGATAAGTTGTTTCTAAACAAACAATTGAAGACTTTTGCGTTTTTGTTGTAAAAAGTTAAAATGAACTGAATTCATCATAAGTCAAATTTTCAGTGATAATTAGTTACAACAGAACGCCAGCCAGATTTCAAAAATGAAATTTGCAAGAGAGCCTTAAAAATTGCCATTTGTTCGTTCTGTGAAGTTATTTGGACAGACAGTCAAAATTTGATTCCAGAAAAAAAGAGCACGATTGCGTTTCACGTGAACTAAACTCATCAAAACATTCTGAGAATGAAAATTTCAATTTTAAAAGAAGTTTTATCTCAATTTTTGTGGATATTGAGTGTCAGCTTGAACAATTTCAAAGTTTTTGTTATTTCGGGTAGAAAAGATGGAAAAGCGGTTTGTTTGATATTTAATATGATAATTCAGAAAGTTTAATATTTAGCTTAAAATCGAGTTTCTTGTCACGGAAAAAGTTCACGCATGTCATTACGAGGCCAGACTGTGCATTTTGTTATCTATAAGCGGATTTTGCAACAGGAAAAAATCAGATTTGTCGCGGAATCCGCAACTTTGCAATTTTTCTTTCATCTTCTCTACTGTTTTGTTTTCCACGGACAAATAGCTAGAACACTGTAGTGCAAAAAAATTGCTCCAAAATCAGGCAATTTTTTGGAATCCGCAACAAAATGTGTGGAATCCATGAACAAATAACAAAATTTATGTTTAGTAAACTTGAGCTGTCGCGGAACCCGCAACTGTAAGTTGAATCCCTAAATTGTAAGTAGAACCGCAAATTGTAAGCGGAATCCGCATAAATTTGCGGAATCCAGTAACATTTGCGGAATCCGCTTACGTTTGCGGAATCCGGATCAACTACCTTTATTCGCTCGTTGCGGAATCGGCAACAAAATCATTGCAATAATTGTCTTCCAAACAACAAACAAAGAAATGTACAAATTTATTATGTTTTTTTTTGAATAGTTTTCTCTGTAACTACTTAAAATTCAAGTTATTTTATTGTGAAAGAAATATGTAAAACAAAATAGTTGAAATTAAGTTTTTTCAAAACGCTGTTTGTAGGTTTTTGTTTGCTAATCCAGAAAAATTTGTTTGATCATTCAAAAAAGTGTTTGTTCATTTACAAAAAAAACTGTTCGGTCATTCGAAAAACTGTTCAGTTTTGCGACCAAAACAATTTTTGGATAAGTTGTTTTTAAACAAACAAGTGAAGACTTTTGCGTTTTTTTTTTGTAAAAAGTTAAAAAGAACTGAATTCTTCATATCCCCAACTGTAAGTTGAATCCTTAAATTGTAAGTGGAACCGCAAATTGCAAGCGGAATCTGCAAGTTGTAAACGGAATCTGCATAAATTTGCGGAATCCAGTAACATTTGCGGAATCCGCTTACATTTGCGGAATACGGATCAACTACCTTTATTCGCTCGCTGCGGAATCGGCAACAAAATCATTGTGCCGACAAAATGTACCTTGCAGGTATTTGTAGGGGAATTCGCTGAAACTTTGTAAGCGGATTCCATTTACATTTTGGAACATGTTTGAAGACTTACTTGTCTCTGGAATCCAGGAACATACAGACACAAATTGTGCGCCTATCCAGTGCACAGTTTGGCCTCGTAATGGTGACCGAAACTTTATGCTGTTTTCAAATAAAGTTCAACTAAGGGTTGGTTTCAATATACAGTTTTAAAGCTAAAGTAAATGCAAATATCAATTTACCAAGCCATTCAAAAAAGCATTGGACGGCAAATTAATTGGGCCAACTATCATGGCAAAGATTTGAATACAGTTTGCTGGGATATCGGCTCTCTTTTCTCATGGATATTTGATATGGCATCATTTTTTAAATTGGAGTTCCGACAATTGAACTTAGGGAGGAAATTTGGATACGGGTGTGATTCATTTTTTTCTTCCACACAAAATAATCATCCGAATGGGTCGAGTATTGTATCTTTTTGATGCCCTTTAAACCTCTATTCAAACAACATCAACTTTTTCACTACTTTCCCACTATTAGAAAAAGCTGTTTAAAAATTTTGAGTTTGCACATTTCTGCACAATTAAATCTACAATTTTTGTTACTTCAGGCAGAAAAGATTGAAAAACTTTTTTTAAAATAAATTGTTATAAGATAAATTTGAAAAATAATAATTAGTTCAACCGAAAAAAGAAACTTAGTTTTATGCTAGTTTTAGCATTTTTATTCAAAATACTTTTTATGTGTTTGAGCTGCAAACTTGAGCTGTCGCGAAATCCGCAACTGTAAGTTGAACCCTTAAATTGTAAGTGGAACCGCAAATTGTAAGCGGAATCTGCAATTTGTAAGCGGAATCCGCATAATTTTGCGGAATCCAGTAACATTTGCGGAATCCGCTTACATTTGCGGAATACGGATCAACTACCTTTATTCGCTCGCTGCGGAATCGGCAACAAAATCATTGTGCCGACAAAATGTACCTTGCAGGTATTTGTAGCGGAATCCGCTGAAATTTTGTAAGTGGATTCCATTCACATTTTGGAACATGATTGAAGACTTGTCTCTGGAATCCAGGAACATACAGACACAAAATTGTGCGCCTATCCAGTGCACAGTTTGGCCTCGTAATGGTGACCGAAACTTTATACTGTTTTCAAATAAAATTCAACTAAGGGTTGGTTTCAATATACAGTTTTAAAGCTAAATTAAATGCAAATATCAACTTACCAAGCCATTCAAAAAAGCATTGGACGGCAAATTAATTGGGCCAACTAACCTGGCAAAGATTTGAATACAGTTTGCTGGGATATCGGCTCTCTTTTCTCATGGATATTTGATATGGCATCATTTTTTAAATTGGAGTTCCGACAATTGAACTTAGGGAGGAAATTTGGATACGGGTCTGATTCATTTTTTTCTTCCACACAAAATAATCATCCGAATGGGTCGAGTAATGTATCTTTTTGATGCTCTTTAAACCTCTATTCAAACAACATCAATTTTTTCACTTCTTTCCCACTATTAGAAAAAGCTGTTTAAAAATTTTGAGTTTGCACATTTCTGCACAAATAAATCTACAATTTTTGTTACTTCAGGCAGAAAAGATTGATAAAACTTTTTTTAAAATAAATTGTTATAAGATAAATTTGAAAAATAATAATTAGTGCAACCGAAAAAAGAAATTTAGTTTTATGCTAGTTTTAGCATTTTTATTCAAAATATTTTTTATGTGTTTGAGCTGCAAACTTGAGCTGTCGCGGAATCCGCAACTGTAAGTTGAACCCTTAAATTGTAAGTGGAACCGCAAATTGTAAGCGGAATCTGCAATTTGTAAGCGCAATCCGCATAATATTGCGGAATCCAGTAACATTTGCGGAATCCGCTTACATTTGCGGAATACGGATCAACTACCTTTATTCGCTCGCTGCGGAATCGGCAACAGAATCATTGTGCCGACAAAATGTACCTTGCAGGTATTTGTAGCGGAATCCGCTGAAATTTTGTAAGTGGATTACATTCACATTTTGGAACATATTTGAAGACTTGTCTCTGGAATCCAGGAACATACAGACACAAAATTGTGCGCCTATCCAGTGCACAGTTTGGCCTCGTAATGGTGACCGAAACTTTATACTGTTTTCAATTAAAATTCATCTAAGGGTTGGTTTCAATATAACTGGAACGAAACGGGCTAATGCGAACGATATGCTAGTGTAAAAGTTGAAACTGGAGAGGAAGACTCGGTCTCATTCTCGGAGACACAAAAACACACAAAGATTCCATTCAGCGGGAGGACCCATCATTTCGGCAGGAAAATTCCATTGGATGGGTTGGATATTCCAACAGCGGATTCAGTTAGCTTTACTGAGAATAAAAATTGATGTTTATGCATGTTTTAACAGTTTCTTTTGGCATCTTTTGTCCCGTTTTTGGCTAATATGCACTATACTTTTTTGAATTACTTTCTTTTTTTAAATGTTGAAGTCATTTTCGAAAACATTAAACAGTTTTATGTAGAAAAAGTTTTTGGAAACATTTTGAACGCGTCGATATGAATTTGAAAATAGTATGTAGTATGGTATTATGTAACATGCTCAAGGTCAACGTTGAAGAGAACGTTGGTACTGTGGATCGCCAGTGGCGAACGTGTCCTTTGAGATTTTAAGCGTTATATTTCTCAACTGTTTTGTTAATTCTTACTTGTTTCTCTACGGAGGTTAGAAATACTCACACATAGCGCAGCCAACAACCAAATCAAAAATCAAGCAACTTTGGGCTGGATGTTTTCTGGCTTGACCCTTCTCAGGAACGGCCGGTCCCTTGGGAAGACCAGGCTCAAAAGTTCCAGTTGGTGGTCATTGCCAAGGCAGAGATCGATATTGAGGATTTACAAGACGTTAGTACCGCACCGGAAAATCTGTTTCTGACATTAGAAGAGTCGGCGGGTACCGCAATGTCAGACACATATTATGAACATATGTACCGAACAAGCACAGGCGCGAGCGCAAAGAGAAGCTCGTAATGCAGATGCGATAAGAGTCTTGAGAGAGGAAGAAACACGTCGATCGGATGAAGAGAAATGGCTGTTCCGCGGAAGTACAAGACTAGAGGCAGATAAACGACTGAAGTCGAAGATGTTCTTATCAATGGGAAATCAGGGGCAACGATGCATTTTTCAGAAATATCCAAATAGTAAAACTGTGGATATTACCTTTGCCGAGTTATGGAAAATGACAACAGATGCGTTCTTTCGGGAACCGAATGTTTTGAACCGTAGGTTCATCCTGTTTGGACGTAAACAGGGAGATACTGAAGGAATGGTGCTGTGATTTTGATCTCAAGGAAGTGTCGATCGTGAGAGACCTTTTCATATTTAACATGAAGCATGAAGAGTTGCAAAAAGATGAGCCCGAACGATGCCCTTCAATTTGCGGCGGTGACAGAAAGGTGAGGGACAGATAATGTACAACCGTGTGAGTGGTGGCGTCTCAAAGCTCGGACGCAAAATGTTTCAAGAAGGCAACCGTGAACCTGATTGACGATTCGTATGACTTCAACCACTCCGAAACAAACGTGATCCACAATTTAGAAAGGCACAGAGATGAGGAAGAAATTGGAGTATTTCTTATAGGCGCAGTCCAATCAGGCAGGAAAAGAAAATCGGATATTGCTAAGTGTGCGTATGGGCAGAAACGGATGGGAAACTGAATTCCAGATTGATTGTGCAAGCCCTGTTTCCTTCATCTCTCAGAATAAGGATCATGAACTGAAAATTCAAGATCGCTACCTAGCAAGCAGTGAAATCAGTCCTGAATGAACATCGTAATGTGTTCTCTAGCGCAACGGACGATGTCATCAAAATCATTAGACCAATTATTGTCAGAATTGAATCCGAGGGTTAGATTTCCGAGGTTGCGGAACTGTTCATCACCAAGGGAGGCCAGAGGGACATAATTGGAAACAACTCATTGCCCTTATTGGGGATTGAAATGCGTCAGAAGCGACTAAGCGAGAGGTGAATGATGTTGTCGAGGCAACAAGTTCAAACGCACACAAAATACTCACCAATTCAACGTAAGTACATCAAACGTATTTTGAGTGAATTTGAAGAATTGTTTGAACTCACTTTCACCAACCGTTACGACCAATACAACTTAAGGGCAAGCGGGTTCTGTCTTACCTATACATGTCTTACCTAAGGTTGAAGAGACAATCGAAAAGATGTTGAAAAAGGTACACATTGTTCAGTTGTGAAAATGCCCAGAGGATTGTTTCATTTTGCCAACGGTCGTTACGGAAAAACGGGAGGATCAGTGAAATTGGCCCTGAACTCAAAATTGATCAAAAAACAGATTTATAGGAACCGTTATCAAATGCCAAATATGAATGAGTTGGTCGAGAGTGTGGCATTACCTTTAAAAGGCGATACGAATGCACCAATTTGGTTTTCAAATTTGATTCGAAATACGCTTATTCTCAAATGAAATCGAGTGAAGGAACTACTCGCCAATGCAATTTTAGCATTGTTGGGGGAAGTACAACGGATACATACCGCTTCAAAACGGGGTTCTACGGTTCGGGAGATATGCCGAACGAGTTTCAGCGGGAGTTGGATTCTAAGTTGGGACATTTGCCTGCGGTGCAAGTTCATTTAGATGATATCTTAATTGCAACCATAGGGTCTGAAGAACTCCACTGGCGGGAAATTAAAACCGTTCTACACGAACTAAACAAAAATAATGCTGCAGTCAAATGGAGTAAGTATATTTTCTTAGTCAAGGAAATAGAGTGTCTGGGGTTCCGACTGTCCAATAGAAGTACAGTCCCCGTGGAAAGAAAGATCGAATCTATCGTTAACTGGAAAATATTACCATTAATCGTTCACTAATCGGGTTAAGAAACCAATTTATCTGATTTATTCCTAGTCTAGCCTCAATAAGGAACCGTTTCGAAACTTGATGAAGGAACACTCAAGGTTTGAATGGGGTACTAATTTTGTCAAAGACCACCCTTTTCATGTTGAAAAACAAACAAAAACGAAACGCGACGCTTCAAAACAAGGGTTGGGAACCGCTTTGGAATAATTCATACCGACGGCTGGAAACTTGTTTCTTATGCTTCGAGGTTCCTGAATGGGGCTGAGCTAAATTACAGCATTAATTAGAACTACTAGTGGTGGTTTGGGCTGTGACTCATTATCAGAACTACATTTTTGTAGCTCCGTTCAAGATTTATACGGATCAAAGGTCGCTATTATCATGCTTGTCAGAAGAGAAGAACACTAAAAAGAACACAAACGTGGTTATTGTGTTGGGTCGATCGCTTGTTGCCTTTCGATTTAAAAATAGAGCCTAACCCTGGGGAAAAATTGAGCTAGTTGACTATTTATCCTAGCACCCCGTTGGAGACGCTCCGATAGTGTCGAAATTGGATAATACTTTTGTTGCTGCGCAAATCAATAGTAATAATAGGCTAATACAACCGTCGGTGTTCAGTAACACTGGAATGCGTAACCGGGAAAATGACGTAATGTGTAAAAAGAATTCTAAACGAGAGTTACGTCATCGAAAGGAATAGGCAGGGAAGAAACTCATCGACGCGTTTCAGAATTGTCATTTGAACAAAATCTGAACTTCAAGTCAAGCGCGTGGAGAGCAGTATTCATTTTATAGGTTACTAAATCCATTGCCATTAACCAACAGGAGTACATACAAAGATACGTCGGATGAGGACCTTAATGTACTACCACAAGCAGTCTCAGGGATGCCCGTTGGTAAAACTGTCAAGATATCACGAGAGAGAGCTCAGTTGGAGGAGCGGAACCACCTAAAAAGTGTCAGTTAGCCCGAAAAAGATCTCAAGCCCCAAGAAACGTACCGCCGAGGATACTTATTTCGATAGAGAAATGTGTCGTTTCTTTTGGGGCGACGATTACGTCCGAGACGACATTAATAGCCTAGGCGAGATTGTGTCGGTGCACTTCGTAGAAGGGCTTGACAAATTACGTCGGATTATAAATGATACCAACGGAATCTGCATCCAAGCGTTATACCAGGGACTGGTGGCACAGAAAAGAAACGTTCGGAAGAATCCCGCGCTTGGAAAACTGGTTGAAGTGGAACAAGCGGAAAAACAGCGGACTTGGGAGGCTCTCGATAAAGCGTGTCAAGCATTAATAAACAAACTTGCGGCGGAGTCGGGAATGACAGTCGTTGTGTCACGCCAGATTAGTAGTACCAAAAATACTCCTCCGACTAAAGAAACGCAGGGGCATCAACTGATATTTCCTTCGGCGATGGAAAATGTTGAATCAAGCTTGAATCCAGTAGTGGAACAAGCTGAGCCAACGGTGGATTACCAGTCAGTTACACAGCCGGTGGTAATCAAGAACGTTTCGACACTACGCGACTTGAGCGCCAAACAGACAGAGAATCAGGACAGTAAACAAAAGATTTCGGGCCGAGCCGACATCAGTGGTGACTCCAGCGGCGCATTGGTCACCGATGATTTGGACACCGCGGACGAATTGTTGGCCATCAGTATGACTGAGGAGGTCCAGCGGCAGATTTTACAAGAGTTGGAAAATTTGTGACGTGCAACTTTGTGATGCCAAGGAGGGGGGGACCCGAGAGTGGAAAAATAGTCGTGTGGAATTTAAAACTTTAGTTCATTAAACTGTAAACTGATAATTGAATGATTGTATACTTAGTGCAGTAACTTAACGGTTAAGTTGATGTTCTTGATTTAGTTGAAGGGGGAGTGTAGTGGACATTGTTTAACCGGTTATATGAATAATAGTAACACTATTATGTTTGGTACTTATTTAACATGGTCAAGGTCAACGTTACAGAGAGCGTTGGTACTGCGTATCACCAGTGGCGAAATGTCCTTTGAGACTTATATTTCTCACATCAAACCTTATATTTCTCATCTGTTTAGTTAAGTCTCACTCATTTTCTATACGGAGGTTAGAAATATTCCACATAATATGTTTAAAAATTAGGATTCCTGTAACCACCTCCCACATTTTTTGAAAAGAAGAACGTTCGTTAATAGGTAGAAACTCATCACAAAATTAACAATTGATTTTGTTTTATCAATAGATGGTTTTTCTTTACTAGGTACCGTAATGGTGATAGTTTAGAATATCCAAAATATGTTGAAATTGGCTATTTAATTGAATTTCTGAGTATTCAAGTTATTTTTTTCTAAAAACACACGGCTTTTAATTTTGACGGTAACTAAAGCGCTCTGCTTTATTTGATCATCAACCGGTTATTTTTGTTTATTTTCAGTTATCAAACATTGCGATACCTTCTCAGGAGAAATTTTGGAAATTACTTTGCGAATGGATAATCTGCTGTAATGCTGACATTGCATGGTGGTCGCTCACAACAATTGAAGTTAATCAGGGAACTATAGCATAACTAATTCTGCGATAAAAATAATTTAAGAATTTGGCAAACTACGTTTTTAGATAATTCAACAACGCCTAAAATTTGATAATAAGTGTTTTTGGATAGGGCAGTCAAGATGCAAAACGTTGTCTTAAAGCATTAGTTAAATTTTTAAACTAAATATATCAAAACATATGAATAGAAACCCATTCTTAAGAATTTTCAAATATATTATAAGCAAATAGCTATCAAATAGAATTTATTGAACTTGTTTTGGACACAGGAAGTTTTATTGAAAGAATACAAGCTGTCCCAAACACAGCTATCCGTGCACAAAATATCAAAATAAATGAGTTCAAAAAAATCCAAAAAGTCCAAAATTTGTTTTTACATCGGTAACATCAGACACAAAAGACACAAAACATCGGTAAGGACACAAAAATGATAACAAATGTGCACATAGAAAAGCACCTTTGAAGAAATTTAATTAACTGCTCAAACTTCTAAGCACAATTTTTTTTTCAAACAATCATTAAAATTAAACCAAAAACTCTTTCTTTTTAATTAAAAAAAACATATCATAGTGCCCCTAAGCAAACCAATAATTTTTAAAATTATTTTTAAGTGAAGAACTGTTGGTCGCTGAAATGAGAATTTCTCTGTTTTGCTGGCGATTTGAGTCTGACGACACATCTGTCAGATGTCAGACCTTGAGACAGCTTTTCCAGACTTTGACCTATCTTTTCAAATTTAATCAATATGGCACTCAGGACGAATAAAAATTTAACGGGACTAGGCGAAAACTGGCATTTCGCACAGCAACTAACAGTGATTTAGTATGACGCTCCTTCTCTTTTCTCATGAGGTTTCCGAAACTGAGCGCAGTACAACCACCCCAAATCAATTTTCTTCCAGTCATATTCGATGTTGGGAACAATTAATCAATTGTTTTATCTTGTGTATGATAGCGAAACGATTTTCCATCCAGTCAGCATGTATTTTGCAAAAATTCTATATGCAGTACTAAATCCGATGCTGCCACATAATACTCGGAGGAACCATATGGAAGCTGCACACATATCTATTTTCTATCTTGTTTCAAGAAACGGGGGCAGGTTGAGCTCTACAATATAAAACCGGAGTTGGGTATTTTGAATACACGGACTCTCAGTAGCAGTTATGCTCGACCTTTAATTTCATCCAATTTTGAAAAGAACGGAATGGATTTTTGGATAGGTGATTTAGCTAACAGAGTTCTGTAGAACCATAGACACGCACGATGAAACCTACCGGATCCCGCTCTGATACATTGGAGGTTGCAAAATTGCTACGAGTTACCACTATGCTAGAGGAGGTAATACAATGTCACCACTACGAACAATTTGCTTCGGTCGAAAATGTATTTGGAGAAGAAGTAGTAGAAATTGCAGTAGGTCTCATTCTCAGAGGTTTGGAAAGTGACAAAAATTTCAGTCAGTAGGAGTACGCGTGCTTGCAGCATGGGTGTTCCATTGGATGGGTTTGGATTTTAGTCGGATAATTTTTGATTGTTTTCATCCAAGCATAGCTTAATTGACCATCACTCACAAATTCTGACGACCAACACTACCCTCTTGTTCCGTTCAGTCATTTTTGGTGACAGTATTGCAACAATTTTAGCCTGCTGCTTGTTGCAAAAAAATCCTTTAAGCGCGAATTTCAATCAAAAAACTTTTTGGAATTAAACGAAAATTTTTTTGAAAAATTGAAACTTTTTTTGCTCAAAAAAGACTATAAACCTAGAGATTATAGTGGCAGATAGGCAAATCAATTATCTATTTAAATATTTCTAAGTGAAAAATTATTGATCGCTGAAATAAAGAGTTTTTAGTCGAGCAAGCAATTTGAGCCTGATGACCCATGATTCAGACATTGAGACAATTTTTCCACACATTTTTTTCTGACTAGCCAAAAACGGAACTCACTAATAAAAGTTTACCATGACATCTTTAAACTTTTTTATGATGGATATAAACTTGCTCCTCCAGTCTATTTTGATGTTCTGGACACACTGTACCAATTGTTTTATCACACTTGTTCAATCCGATCAGCTTTTACTTTTACGAAATCTGTAAATGCAGCGCTAGCTGTGGTAGCACCAGATAAGTTACTCGGGGAAGCATATGAAAACAGCGCATGGGAGCAGGTTGAGCTCTAAAAAATGAAGCCGCAATCGGACTTTTTGAATAGAAAGAATTTCAGATTTCGGAAATTTTAGGGAACGTTTCTCAGTAGAATTAAAATGAGACATTCGTTTACTACCAATATTCCTTGATTTTTGTTTCATGTAACATTAAGCAGACCAAAAGTTGCATTGAAAAAGCGATTTTGCCTCATATAAAAATTTAAATAATTCAAACAAAAAAGGAAAAGCAGAGTTCTGTAGAAAAAGAGGCTAAAAAAATTGAGATATACCAAAAAATCGGAGGAAGCCACGAGGGAGCTTTACAGTTGATGGCGGTATCATCTGGATACAAACGACACTGGATAAAACATTCCGATCCAATAAGCTGGCGCATGATATCCAAAAGAGGCACTTAGCATAGTGGTAAGGCGTTCACATTGAGATCGTTCCCCTAAATAGTATCGTTTTTTTTTCTACATGGTGTGATAAAAAGAACTAAACGAAAAAAAAAAGTTACGCATATTCGAGAGTCATTTTAAAACAAGCCACTAGGAAAACAGTTTTTAGAGAAAAATTACCAGAGAAACTAAAAAAAAGTACAAAGAAAACTTGAAAAAAAACTTCAACTTTTTTCTTGAACATTTTGGATTTTTTCAATGTGGGATTTTTATTTATTAAAAATTAAGGTTCAAATAATGATAAAGAGACTAATCACTCTTCAAACACATCAGTAATGAAATTTGTGTTTGTTTTTGCGTCACGACTGATTTCCGTGGAGGAGCTGTTCTCTCGAAAACCTTAAGTAGTCGCCGCTTCTGCAGGAACAATTATCCCAACCGGTTCATTCAATTAAACTTTTCATCTCAGATTTGATTGTAAATTTTTTTAAAAACTCAAGAAATGTCTAAAAACGGTCAAAGTTCTATAATCTGGTCAAAAGACTTTCCAAACGTCATAACTTTCTTCGACAAAAAGCTGGAAAAGAAAACAAAAAAATCATCAAGAAATATATACACAGAGGCAAAGCATAGCTTCGCATCACTTACGATACAACAAATGCGAATCATTGCAGGCTTATAAAAATCAGTGAGAAAAAAAAACTGAGCAAAAAATCATCAATTTTTTGGAAACACGAAAATTTCCATCTCAAAAAACAGACGAGAAAAACCTCCAGCATTATAAATACTTGTTGAATTTTCCGAGAGACAAAACAGAAACTATTGAGATAAGCACAATTTATCCGCAAGGAGCCAACATTTGAGCTGTCCAGCTCTCTACGGTGAACTGCTGTTTTGCACCTGGTTAAGATATACATGCACTTTTCGGCTTTTTTTCGGGGATAGATAATGTTATAATGTTGCCTCACTCTCAATCAACGAGCAGGGATCATGATGAACATTCGACCTTTTGATTGAATGGAGGAGACGTAACCACTTCACCACGGCTCCCCTAAAAATTATTTTGGACGAAAAAATCTCACCGCAATGCTAAAATTCATCTAGCAAAAAATTCAAAAAAGTGTTACAATTCACAGCTTCTGCTGGAGCATTTGAAAAATCACTGAGTGTTTTTAATGGAAGTCAGCTACAGAAAACATAAATATACCAGTGAGAGATAGTAAATTTAAAAATTTCAACGACACCTGGGGATAGGATGGAAACTACTTACAGTTCAAAATAAATAGCGGGGTGGCAACTAGGCCGACAAGGTCAATGTGCAGGAAACATTGTTCACGGTAAAAAGTCTAGTTCCAGAATATACGACACTTGCTTTCGCAAGTGTTGACAGCGGAATAGAAACACACCCGCTAGCATTAAACAAACTTTAAGTATTTACCGCGTGGTCACTAAGCCTACAAATCCAAGTCAGACGCCCATCAATCCGAAAAGAATGCCAAAGGACATTGTTATCATTCAAAAATTTTGAGCGATTGTTTGAACATTAAAAATTTATATTACAGCCGATCTCACTTATTCAAAATTTTGATAATAATTTTAGCCTTAAGCCTGATCAAAAACAAGTTCACTAATCCGACAAAACACCAAAAATCACTTCGGCCAAAGAACTGAAGAAGGAAAATATACCAGTCAGCGTTTTAGAACCATTTAATTACTTCTAAAACTGAGTGGAGACCCTCCGATGATTTTCTGAACACATCTTTCAGTAAAATTAATTTGCATTTTTTAAACTAAAACACATCAAATACAAAAAAAACACGATGCAATAACCAGTTCCACGCAGGCTTGGTTTAGCATGGAAAATAATTTTTTATGCATTATCATGAACGTGTGTAAAAATGATAATTTAATCCAGAAGATTTTGCACGCGCCACAATTAGCTCCGTGCTTGAAAGACTTCAGCGCAGAGCAGGCAAGTAATAAAAATGCAACAAAGAAATACTCCAATCAATTTAAACGAGGCTTTGTACAAGGTGAAATAAACACAGGTAGAATATCGGAGATCTCATGGCACGCGCTTCAATTAGCTTCATGCTCCGGAGAATTTTTACGGCGGCAACCTTGTGTAGAATTAAGAAATAAAGAAATCCATTCTGATAGAGCTCAGAATTTGAGTTGTTTTTTGTACAAAAATAATTGAGATGCGCTCAAATCAGTAAGGGTAAGAAAGAAGAAAGGAATAAAATAGTTCAGAGTGAACCATAACTGAAATTCAGCTGTGGTCAAATCCTTCTAAGACACATGCAACAAATAGAATACATTCAGAATAATGCAGTGCGCGGCTATTTCATCAACATTCAAAACCAAAAACCTTCCGGTTTCTTTAACTTCAGCGAAAAAAGTAAAGTCAATTTGGCCAAAGAAAATTTCTGAAAACGTTATGATCTCGCGATTGTAGAGGGACACTGAAGCGAAAGTTTCAATGCCATCTTTTGCAAACACCAATGTTTTCCCCATTTTTTTTCTTCATTTTAATAGGAGACAATGATGCAGCTGGTTCGCTTCGACACCAATTGATAACTCTCAGAAACCAGCGGAGTTCCATCTATCATGCAAGACGGTCCATATTGAGTCGATTCAGGGAGCCTCTCAAAGTAGAGGGACAATAGATTGCGTATAACTTGTGAGAGTTTAGTAAAGTTTTGAAATTATCAGGTTTTTAAAACCACGTGTAGGACAAAACTACAGATTCTAACGAATCACTGACCATTTTTTTGTTTTGGAGACGTTTTTTGCGAACGAATCTTTAACAAATCTTTAACAAATTGAATCAAAAACTAATCCAGTGTTCTTCAAAATAAAAACAGTAAGATGGATAAAGTTGAAAATGAAATCAAAACTCAGTTTTGACTCAATTTACCGGACCAGATGACAATCGAAACCATATTTTGGTAGCAAAAACGAAGCTTTGGAGGAAGCTCGATGATGGGTGCCCATATTGGCCAAAGAGAACTCTTTTTGTCTCTGTAGAAAACGACCGAATCAGTGCTGAAGACTAATTTCAAACGTTTGTTTCTACACAAAAAGGTAAGATAAGGTCATCGTAAACGTTTTCGTCTAATTTTCTCGCACTATATTTGAGTATTTGGTTTAAAAATTTTGCAAAATCGTTTTCAGCTGAAAATCTATATCTACGTTGAAGAATGAGCCAGTCGTCGAGGTCCACTGTTTGTTATAATTTCTCACCAAGTCTTCGTTAACGGATAAATGCGATTCAGTTGGTATAACGGCAATACTCTGGGTTGCGTTCATGATTTTTCTCAAATCGCACTTTATAGATTCCAATAAACCATAATGAGCAGTGAACAAATGGAAGCAAAGCTCTACGTTTTGTTGCGAAGCACTCGAGTTGAGTAACATGGAAAAAGCAAACGAAATTTCAGGAGAATCTGGTAATGGAAAATTGTCAAGCACAAGTTTAGAAGAAGGAAGAACAGCAGTTTGACAAACATAACTGTCATTGGGGGATAGATAAACGCTCACATGGTTTTCAAAATTGGACAAACTATCCTCTTCATCATCATAAGTGTCATTAAAATCCAGTGGATGCTCAAAATTGCAAACATCGCCAACAAAAATATCAAATATGATTGTTGCACTCGAACTTTCAAAAGTTTCATTAAATTTTGGCTCAACATTTGATGTGTCAACATCTGAAGTAAAATGGAATTGGTAATTTAAGTACAAACACATCAAGTACAAAAAACACGATGCAAGAATCAGTTCCACGCAGGCTTGGTTTAGCATGGAAAATAAATTTTTATACATTATCCTGAACGTGTGTAAAAATGATAATTAAATCCAGAAGATTTTGCACGCGCCACAATTAGCTCCGTGCTTGAAAGACTTCAGCGCAGAGCAGGCAAGTAATAAAAATGCAACAAAGAAATAATCCAATCAATGTAAACGAGGCTTTGTAAAAGGTGAAATAAACACAGGTAGAATATCGGAGATCTCATGGCACGCGCTTCAATTAGCTTCATGCTCCGGAGAATCTTTAGAGCAACTTTGTGTAAAATTAAGAAATAACGAAATCCATTCTGATAGAGCTCAGAACTAGAGTTGTTTTATGTACAAAAAATAATTGAGATGCGCTCAAATCAGTAAGGGTAAGAAAGAAGAAAGGAGAAAAATAGTTCAGAGTGAACCATAACTGAAATTCAGCTGTGGTCAAATCCTTCTAAGACACATGCAACAACTAGAATACATTCAGATTATTTTCTTACAATAATTCACTGCGTGGCTATTTCATCAACATTCAAAACCAAAAACCTTCCGGTTTCTTTAACTTTAGCGAAAAAAGTTAAGTCAATTTGGCCGAAGAAAATATGTGAAAACGTTATGATCTCGAGATTGCAGAGGGACACTGAAGCGAAGGTTTCAATGCCATCTTTTGCAAACACCAATATTTTACCCAAATTTTTTTTTCATTTTAATAGGAGACAATGATGCAGCTGGTTCGCTTCGACACCAATTGATAACTCTCAGAAACCAGCGGAGTTCCATCTATCATGCAAGACGGTCCATATTGATTGTTGCACTCGAACTTTCAAAAGTTTCATTAAATTTTGGCTCAACATTTGATGTGTCAACATCTGAAGTAAAATGGAATTGGTAATTTAAGTACAAACACATCAAGTACAAAAAACACGATGCAAGAATCAGTTCCACGCAGGCTTGGTTTAGCATGGAAAATAAATTTTTATACATTATCCTGAACGTGTGTAAAAATGATAATTAAATCCAGAAGATTTTGCACGCGCCACAATTAGCTCCGTGCTTGAAAGACTTCAGCGCAGAGCAGGCAAGTAATAAAAATGCAACAAAGAAATAATCCAATCAATGTAAACGAGGCTTTGTAAAAGGTGAAATAAACACAGGTAGAATATCGGAGATCTCATGGCACGCGCTTCAATTAGCTTCATGCTCCGGAGAATCTTTAGAGCAACTTTGTGTAAAATTAAGAAATAACGAAATCCATTCTGATAGAGCTCAGAACTAGAGTTGTTTTATGTACAAAAAATAATTGAGATGCGCTCAAATCAGTAAGGGTAAGAAAGAAGAAAGGAGAAAAATAGTTCAGAGTGAACCATAACTGAAATTCAGCTGTGGTCAAATCCTTCTAAGACACATGCAACAACTAGAATACATTCAGATTATTTTCTTACAATAATTCACTGCGTGGCTATTTCATCAACATTCAAAACCAAAAACCTTCCGGTTTCTTTAACTTTAGCGAAAAAAGTTAAGTCAATTTGGCCGAAGAAAATATGTGAAAACGTTATGATCTCGAGATTGCAGAGGGACACTGAAGCGAAGGTTTCAATGCCATCTTTTGCAAACACCAATATTTTACCCAAATTTTTTTTTCATTTTAATAGGAGACAATGATGCAGCTGGTTCGCTTCGACACCAATTGATAACTCTCAGAAACCAGCGGAGTTCCATCTATCATGCAAGACGGTCCATATTGAGTCGATTCAGGGAGCCTCTCAAAATAGAGGGACAATAGATCGCGTATAACTTGTGAGAGTTTAGTAAAGTTTTGAAATTATCAGGTTTTTAAAACCCCGTGTAGGACAAAACTACAGATTCTAATGAATCACTGACCATTTTTTCGTTTTGGAGAAGCTTTTTGCGAATGAATCTTTGTGTAAGCAAATTTCCGTAATTTACAGTTCCGGTGAGTGACTTAACAAGGTGGTGATGCGCCGATTCAAATGGAAAAGATGAACACGCCAGCAAAAGTCCAACAATTCCAGTTTGAGCAACTAGGTGCCGAACAGCGTGAACATTGAACAACTCGAACTTATCTTTCGAGATAGTTTTTTTGCCCTTTAAAACGCCTGGAGTTGCATTGAACTCTTTCAAAAAATAGTCTGCTGTATTCAACGTCTCAGGATCAATTTTTGTAAAAGAAAGACATTTAATTGCCAAGCAAATCGAGGGTAAACTACGGAAAAATGAGTTTTGCAACAATTTTCTGAGCAAAATAGGTCCAACATAAAGCATGAACACCTGAAACTATGATGCTTTCCAAGTTTTGTATTTTAAAAGTTGAACTGGCTTGCGTGAGCTCATTATTGGCGGATACTCCACATTACTCCGCTTTTGGTCCAATTTTAACTGCCTTTGTTTGCCGATTACAGCCAGGTTATTCCAAAAATTTCCAAGCAACGCCCAAAAACACTTGATGCATTAAATCAAAAGGCACGGAAAACGGTATGTTTTCTAACACTTTGTGCCACGGAGTTCTGCCCGTTATAACAGACATAACGCAGCCAGTTGCTTGAGCTATCGTTCCATGTCGCTTGAAGTCTGCTGATGTTCGAAGAGTTATCTTGTCTGCTCTTTTATAATCAAAACCGCATTCATTTCTCTCAGCTAGCTCATAACACCAGGGACAACCAAACTTTCCATTGAATTGCTTCATATCAGCAATCATGACAATGACCGTAAACTTAAAACAAATTGAATCAAAAACTAATCCAGTGTTCTTCAAATTAAAAACAGTAAGATGGATCAAGTTGAAAATGAAATCAAAATTCAGTTTTTGACTCAATTTACCGGACCAGATGACAATCGAAACCATATTTTGGTAGCAAAAACGAAGCTTGGGAGGAAGCTCGAAGATGAATGCCCATATTGGCCAAACAGAACTCTTTTTGTCTCTGTAGAAAACGACCGAATCAGTGCTCAAGACTAATTTCAAATGTTTATTTCTACACAAATAGGTAAGATAAGGTCATCGTAAACGTTTTCGTCTAATTTTCTCGCACTATATTTGAGTATTTGGTTTAAAAATTTTGCAAAATCGTTTTCAGCTGAAAATCTATATCTACGTTGAAGAATGAGCCAGTCGTCGAGGTCCACTGTTTGTTATAATTTCTCACCAAGTCTTCCTTAACGGATAAATGCGATTCAGTTGGTGTAACGGCAATACTGTGGGTTGCGTTCATGATTTTTCTCAAATCGCACTTTGCAGATTCCAATAAACCATAATGAGCAGTGAACAAATGGGAGCAAAGCTCTACGTTTTGTTGCGAAGCACTCCAGTTGAGTAACATGGAAAAAGCAAACGAAACTTCAGGAGAATCTGGTAATGGAAAATTGTCTTGCACAAGTTTAGAAGAAGAAAGAACAGCAGTTTGACAAACATAACTGTCATTGGGGGATAGATAAACGCTCACATGGTTTTCAAAATTGGACAAACTATCCCCTTCATCATCATACGTGTCATTAAAATCCAGTGGATGCTCAAAATTGCAAACATCGCCAACAAAAATATCAAATATGATTGTTGCACTCGAACTTTCAAAAGTTTCATTAACTTTTTGCTCAACATTTGATGTGTCAACATCTGAAGTAAAATCGAATTGGTAATTCAAATTCTCCAACTTTGACAGCGACGAGGAGTTTTTTTCAAGCCAGCTGAATTGAAGAGAGATTCAACCGAACAAGATGGTAAGGCCAGATGCAGCGTAGAGCAACACAGGAGACCAGTGCTTTGGTTTTACAATGATTCGTGTCTCGGTGAATCGTCAGGTACATTGGAAGGAATTACCGTGCTGACTAAAGACTCAGTCACAACGTAAGCCGCTGACGGATCATCGAGACGAAAATCGGCGTTTTGTTTCTTTAATCGGCCTCGGAAAACAACATTACCGTGATATTTTTTTTAAGGACGTTGGCAAAACTCCCGATTCTCTCTACAACAAGCGCCACTGTATCTCAAAGGTATTGTGTCATCGCCTATAGCAATAGATTTAGTGGCTATCCCAACTTTTTAACTAGTTGACTCGGCCTGCACGAAGAATTGTTAAAAGATAGCGGACCCAACATCAGATGGTTACCAGAGGATGTTCGGTAAACGAAAAATTGATTTTCAGCTCTGTCGGCAGAACACCCTACCGCCGGAGCCAAAATTTCTACAAGGCCCGGAAGAATTTGGTATTTCCCAAACTTTTTCCTGGCAAACACTCCAAAACTTGTGAAACCATTTTATATGTCATTGCCAAAAGCACTTAAAAGAGGTTTGATATCAAAATGCTCTCGACAATTTTCGTAAAGTTTTTTTGAGAAAACTCTGCTATGATTCGAATTTTTTAAACATGTAATCAATGATTTTGTGTGTTTTCACACTTTCGTGTCAAACAAATTTCCCGTAACTACTGCATCTGCCGAGGGAAGATCATCTGAGTCTATTTGACTTGACAAAATTTCCATTGACAACCTGAGAAAAAGTATGTATTATGTCAATTTTGTGAAGTTTCATCTATGATGCTTTCAAGAAAACACCTACTTCTATAGCTCATAAGAAAGGCTCGCCATGGTTTCCGTATTCATTCAAAAACAATAACAGTGTATCACCAAGTAAACCTAAGATGCAAGCGCTTCCATTAGCTTCATGCAATTAGGAATCTTCAGACTGACTAAGTTGAATCTCGAACCCCAGATGAAGCATGAACTTATTCTTAAAAACATCAACAACGTCACTTCAAGGAAGTTGCCAAATTTATACATTTTTGCCGGGGTCACTACTTGGCAAGCCGAGGAGAGCTTTCATATTTTCAGTCTGGAGTTCAGGATCTTGATTTTCCAGATTTGCCGAGGAGTTTGAGGACCATGATTTCAGTTGTTTTCTGAGAATACTGAGTTCTAAAGCCAGTTTCCCATCCTGCGAGTTTCCGATCTTCACCTGATTCTCAACCCGCTGTAATACTTGTGAATATTTGAGGACCCAGTCAATGAGCAGCTGCTAAAGGCAGGGCTCATCATTGTCCTCGTTCGTAGGGGCAGTTCTCTTAGCGGAAACTTCCGGTTGTTCGGCTTCCGAGATGTTCTCTTCGTCAGAACTAGAGATGCAATGGACTGGCGATGCTGGTTCTGTTTGAATCTCAGAATCTACAGCAATGTCGTATCTTTTTGCCTCCTTTGCATCTTCCTCATCGAAAAGTTGAGACAGATTCAAATTTTGAACCTGCTCAACGCCTGCTTTTCCTGTCGACGAGGACCTAGTTATAGTGTGGCACAAAGAGTCTATGCACTTCTCACGCATTTCACATACTTGCTTTGTTCCGAAAGTCAACATCACAAATTTTGACTTTTTTGGGTCTCTAGCAGTCAGAATTATTTGGGTTTTCATGGCCTCAACTTTATCTGCCAGCGTGATTGTTGGCCAGTGATAGTCTGCATCATTTATTATGGCGTAGCATACCTCCGCCACATACATAATTACGAAGTACGTATTCGCCACATCCTCAATCAACTCTTTTTGGAGCCTGTACGCGATGCTTCTCTTGCTTCCTTTTTGGCTGGAGCTCCAATGAAAACCTAAGATGCAAGCGCTTCCATTAGCTTCATGCAATTAGGAGTCTTCAGGCTGACAAAAAAATCGCAAGCGTGCTATACAATTATATAAAATAGGTCGGATTAAAAGATGAACATTTCAATGTAAAACATTAAATACATCATTAATAACGTCCAAAATTTTTGTCAAACAGCTATGAAAACATACAAATAGGACACCAATAGAAAGCTAAGAAGAGAACGGATTGATTGGTTTTGATCTCATTCAAATCCATCATTTCAGCGACAAGTTATAATCAAAAGAATGTACAAGAGTTAATTATAAAAAAACATTTCCAATTAATTTATTTTTTTTCAGCTTAGACCAGAAGATGCGAGAAAAACCAACTTCAATACAGCAAATTACTAGCGCTTAAATTTGAGTATTAAAAATCTCAATTACAACTTTAGATTTGACAACAAAAACTTTTTGTAGCATTACTTTATCGCTAACTGATGATTAATTTGTAAGCCCTTTCGAGTCGAGTCAGCAAGAATTGCACCTACCCGGAGTACGAAAAAAAAGAAACCTTAAGAAACCCCATGATTCCTATTGCAGTGAATTGATTTAATCTCATTTTAATCAGAAACAGACCCAAAGACAATTCATGCACTAAGGAGGACTGAAAAACACATAGTCCTTGCTGGATTTTACACAGAGTTCTAAGCATAGTTATAACGATCTTCACCTAAGATTGATGTTTCTCTACATTAACTGTCAAAATGTTAATCAGATAGCAATAAGAACATAGAAAAAGGGGTACTATGAAAATGTTCAGAACAAACTTGATCAATTGGTACCACTACCAATTAATTTCATCAATTCTAGAAGAAGTTATTACCAATTTGTAAGTCCTTCCGAATCGAGTATGCGAGAATTGCACCTAACCGAACTGCGAAAAAAAAAAGAAAAAAATTGAAAACCCTGAAGAAGCCCATGATTCCCATTGCAGTGAAAAGATTTCCTCTCAGTACGATGAAAAACAGACCCGAAGTCAGTTCTTGCAATAAAAGGGTCTGAAGAACACATAGCTTTAGGTCGATCGAAGTGAAACAGAAGAGTTCACCATTTCAGATCCTTTTGAAGTTAACCATGGAATCTCCTGAGATTATTTTGGAAACAGAATACACGATTGTGTTGATCCCAATTGATTTCAAATCGGATCATAAAGATCTCCAAAGCAAATTAGCTGGAAGTTTCAAAAAAATAAATCGGTCGAAAGTAAAAATTAGAAAAGATAGCAACCACAAAGTTTTTTATCTAAGATCTATTCTAAGCTTGAGTCAGTTTCCATGAATACGAACTACTTTAGAGAGTATAGCTAAATTTTATCAAAAATTTTCAGATTTATTATAGCAATCATCATCTATATTGAACGATTTTGGACAATCGTAACAGGAAAAACCAAAACAACAAACGCCGAATACAGATAGGGCGTCAAATCAACTGACCGTTTTGATTTTTTATTCTTCGGTGTCTGACCCTAATGGGTAGATAGTCCGGTCCTGTACACTGTTTCTTACACAGCCCTAACCTTCTAAAGAAATTTTAAAGTAAGAAAGATGCAGAATGCAAGCACCAAAATGAGAAGATGGTTCACCAAAAGATATTGCCAAAAGATTCTCGAGTGGTTTTCCGGTATCTCTCTTGTAAGTCTAAGTACAGTTCTCCGTTGTTTCTTCACGATGCTTGTGAATCGTATAGAGCTTCATATAATCATTGATAAATTGCTGGAAACTAAGAATATTGCTTTTATCTTAAGGCTACCACCGTCACATGTACACTTTTGTGCTACCAGCATTCAGATCAACGATCTTCTTGACATGATTGGATTTTGCGGAGACGCTCTTTTACACCTGGTATAGTTGGATTTTTTCGCCGACAAAACAAAAAAATTTAACATTGATACATCCTTTAATAGTAACAACGAGATTGCCACAAACTTCATGTTCGTGGGTCTGGGTGGTGTTCCTCGGCTCACCTGGTATCCACCTGATGCTTAAAAGAGATCAATTCTGAAGAAAAAAATACAAACGTTTTTGCTTTGTTTCTGGTATACAATTGTTTCAAAACCTCCAGCTTAATCAGTTTCATTAAGGGTTGGACATGCGCTGCGTGGAATTAAAATACCCAATTTCTGGGTTGCGTTTACTGCTTAAGCTTTATGAAAACCGGTGCGCTACATGTCAACAAAGGAAAGTAGTTATGGTCAAGCCGATTATTGCCGTTTTACCTGCTCGAAAACCTTGGTTAGAGGCAACTTAATTTTTCCTTCACAGGTGTGGCTTTTTTAGACCATATTGCGTTCCCTTTTGAAGAAAAATTGAGAAAAGATGAGGTTTTCCTTCCACTTGCATTAGCTGCACATGGCTTTTTGATTAAAGTTATTGTCGAAAAAAACCCAATCAGTGCACTACACAATGGTAGGCCATAGTGCTAAAAATGTGCTCCGCAATAACACCTTGCAAGTTTTCCTTCACTCTATCCCAAGGAAAAATTCGACCAGAAGAAACGGTACGTATAAAAGCAACCGCTCGTTGACGTGATCTTGTCTTGTTAGCTACAAAAATATGTTCCTCTTCGTAGCAAACGAGAAAAAAGAACACTGAAATGACCTTATTCCTAAAAGTATAATTTTGTATGGATGATTGAACCCGATAGTCCACGAGGTTATTACTCTCCTTCCAATATTGTTAATGTCAACTATAAGGGACGGATCCGCTCAGTTTGTGGTAGATTCAAGTCCTCAACCTACCCAATTATTTAACACACAAAAATCGGTGGATATCCTCTTCTAACCGTTTTTATTTCGCGATCAGTTCAGACTGGATTAAGTCTGACCACTAAAAGGAGAAATTTGTCAGAAGAATAATTAACAGTGGTCTGAGAATTTGCCTAAAGTTTTGAAACGTAAATTGATGATATTTTGATTGATTGAAAAGTGAGAAAGCACAAAAAAACCCAACTGGATTAAAAATTCAAAAGATTTCTAAAAACTGGTTTTCAATAATTTGATTCCAAAATTTACGGCTCTTGTCGTTCTTCTACATAAAACCAACAATCTGAACAAGGAATTTGTCGAAGAATATAGCGTTAAGACTTATTTCCAAATAGCGACAGCAAGGAAACAAGAGACGATTTTTTCTGAATAACGCATCATTTTCCTGAACATATAGCGATGGTATTCATCATGTACAGACTCAATATTTTCAAGATAATGCAGCGATGGTCTGGAACTGGACATGAAAACGCCAAAAATGAGACCTAAAGCCGCAAACTTTGAAAATAATTGAAAGTTATATTTTTTATTTTGCTAAAAAATTCGTTAAACTAATTTTTTACAGGTGGCTGCAGTTTCATTTCTTCGCGTTTTTTTTCGCGCTTTTTTGTTATTCCAAGAATTTTGCACAACTTGAAGATATTTTTATCAGCTACTTGATAAGTAAATTAACATTGTTCAATTCGCTCTAAAAGTTTTTTTGTACGTTTCTGTCAAAATAGCCAAAAAAATCAGCGTTTTTCTGCCTGGTTTTTCTAATATATTCATCTGATTAAAATTTTAGCTTTTTCCTCATATTCTTCTAAGAAATTCACCTAATTCTTTCGTGACATGTGCTATTTTTTCGCGACTGATATTTGCTTATTCGTCCCCGAGTTGAGGTATTTGACTTATGGTTCGACTGACTTGAAGAAAATGGCTATGTTTCGATCGACTTGACTGGAAGTAAAATGTGTTCGGCGTTCGACCCAAGCAAGCTGTTATTGACCAACCTGACCTAAACTGGTAATGTTTCGGCCGACTTTGGTAATAAGTTCGATTGTGTGCGACCCAAGGGCTACATTTGAACAGACTCGATCTGTAAAATTCATGCAATTTAAATATTGATCCAACTTAATGTTTTTACCAGCAACTAGTATAATAGGTTGAAAATGTTTTGTTTTGTTCTGACATAGTCTAAACTTATTTTTTAGTGTATCAGATTTTTCAATTTGGAAGTAAAAGAAGTTATAAATTATTTTTCAGTACATCAAAACTCCTTTGTTAGTTACTTTATTCGGACAAAATAGCGCTTCTCGTATTGTGGTCTAAGATCATTTGTTACATATTTCTTGAGTTCGGCTGTGTTTCGAAACTGTGTTCGACCATGTTGCGACCACATTTTCTGTTCGACCATGTTTCGATCACGCCTTGTAATCGACATTTTGTTTGACCATGTTTCGACCACACTTTGTTTCCGTTTGTGCTCGACTATGTTTCTACCATACTTGTGTTCGACCGTGAATCAAAATAGCGTTCGACTCTGTCTCGAACATAATTTTTACTATGATTTGAAATTGCGTTCGGCCGAAAGGGCTGTTTTGAATTTTGGCACAAACAACATCCCTGTGTGTTCAAAAGATGTTGGTCTAAAAGTCGAAAACCTCAACCCGGGTTGCACTCAGTTTAAATTACGTGACTTCGAACCACAAAATTGCTTAAAAAACGATTCAGTCAACCTTATGTAGAAACTAAAATATGTCATCCACACAGGCAATTAGTCTGCGTCTGGCGTGCTTTATAAGCCAAGGATGAGCCCGGAGACCCTTAAGTAGGGGTTCTTCAACTGCCGTTTTAAAAAGCGTAATAAGACCAACTCTCTGACGATGAAAACCTCTCTGAGGCTCAACTGTTTTGGTTAAAAACCATTTATGCAGATGATTGCGTTTTTGTTCCGACTTTCGATACGAAAGTAACGGAATATTTGTGCTCGGGGTGGGTTTTTTTTTCTTCAAACAAAATTTGACTTTTTAATTAGCCATTCTTGACGGAATGATTTTATATCATTGAAAAGGTATTGTTGACCTGAGCTTAAATTTGAAAAGATATTTTACTGTGACCTTTTTTCGTAAAATTATGGGGGTTTAAAGATTGGTATTTTGACCAATTTGGGACAATTAACGAGCGATATATTTCACGCTATTAACGCGTAAGCGGAGATTTAATCCGTCCTAGAAATTGTTCCAAATTGGTCGAAGGAAGCTTAATTGCCATAATTGATGTGCTACTAGAAGCGAAATTTATCACTTCGTACTTTAAATGGCGTGTTAGTGGGATGATTTTCAAAAAATATTCAATTTTGTTTACAAAATTTTTTTCTTTTTTTTACATTTATTTTTTTCATGTTATTACTGCTTCATAGACCTTAAATGCAGTCGGAACATTCAGGCCTTTCCCCTGATACGAGCAGTCTTGTTGCTGTTTTGTGATGCACATATACCATAACAAAAAAGCCTCGAAATACAAAAATACAAAAAATCTGAAAATTGACTGTTGTTCAACATGCTTTTTGTAACGTAGCATTAAAATTTGTATGGCTCAGAAAAGTAAAACTACCCACGGCCTGCACAGTACTTAATGCCTACGTTCACAAAAAAATTAGCAAAAGATAATCGGACCAGTGCCAAAAAGTGTGCTTTTTCCGCATATTTTTCCTCGGTTTAGTCGTGGAAAAACCGCTGATACATTTTGCATGGTCGCAAAAAATGCACGGCGTTCTCTCCGCCAAAAAAGTCTGAAAATATCAATTTTGGTTCAAGACAGCGATAGGCTAAAGCACGAAATTGGTCCGTGAGTTTTTTGAAGATTTGGTTCAATGAGCAGTTAGGCGGAGATTAAAGGAGCCCTATTTCCTGCTACTGATAATCGATCTTATTTTATTTTGCGGAGTTTCCCACTTACCATCTTATATTTCTACGCATTAAATTCCATTTCCTGAATCCTGACTCTTTATCAAAAGGGCTGAAATAAAAACCGCCTTTTCCCATGTATTTTAAAACTGATTTGCGACAATATTTAGCTGCGTGTTGTTGACTAATAGTGGATTAATCCGCATCTATTTTTGGTGCTTCGACTAAAAAGATTCAATTATTCCTAACAGTTTCCGCAATATATATAAAACGCAGCATATAGTAGGTTCTTTGTTCCGACTTTCGTAACTAGCCATTTTGACAAATTTTTAAAAAATATTATTCAGAAGCTATTGTTGTTCTGAGCTTAAACTTGAAAATATTTTTCACCTGTGATCATTTTTTGTAAAGTTATTGGGGTTTAAAAATTGTCATTTTGGCCAATTTGGGACAATTAACGCGCAATATATTTTGCGCCATTAACGCGTAAGCGGAGATTTAATCCGTTTTAGAAATCGTTTTCAATTGATCGAAGGAATCTCATGTGCCATAATTGATTTGTTACTAGGAGCGAAATCTATCAGTTTGTATTTAATATGGCATGTGGGGTGATGATTTTCACAAAAAATTTCAAATTAAAAAAAAATTAATTTTTAAATATTACATTTAATTTTTCCATGTTATTACTGCTCCATAGATTTAAAAAGGCAGTGGGAACATTTAGGGCTTCGCTTTTTGTATATTTATTGTTAGCTGTTACATTTCGAGACGGGTGTAATAAAAAGTTAACGATTTTCAGTTAAAAAAAGTAATGAAAAAATCGAAAAGAACAAATTTCGATTAAATGTTTGCGACACAAATCATTTTTTACGTGTGATCAATTGGATTTATTTTGAAAAAAGCGATTGAAAATTATTTTGTATGTTTTTGTTTCCATCAAAAAGGTCTCAATGCTGTCTGTTTTTTTTCAAAAAAATCAATTTAACCTCCCGCCCTTTTCTGCGATTATTAAAATTGTTTCTTTCAGGCCTTTTGTTTCTTTCAGGCCTTACCACTATTTGTACAGATTATTTTTATATGTCTAAATTTTACATAAAAAATTTGTTCCTGCTTTTGAAAAAAGAGCGGAAAAATAATATATGGGGAGGTTTTTTGACAGTCAGTTTGTGTCATATGAACAAAGCATTTTTTACGGAAATGTTTCTGATATCTGTTTTTCTAATCTCAAATTTGAAAAAATATCTCATCTGTGACCATTTTTGTAAAAATATGGGTTTTTAAAGGTGTTTATTTTGTTAATTAGGGATGGTTAACGCATGAAAAATTGCATGCTTTTGTAGTCTACATGCTTTTGTAGTCTACATTAGCGTGTAAGAGGATCGATAATAAAATCGAATTTTTTTTCTAATTCACCCCCTTTCACACGCTAATGTAAACTACAAAGGATATATTTAGCGTCTTGTATCCTAATATTACGTGCAAATAGCGTGCTCAATACAGTTTAGAACGCACTAATCCGTTTCTTACACGAATCATAGGAACGTGTTATATTGCCCGTTAATTATCGCAGATGAGCCCACTAAGCAATTTTTAAAAATTCAAAACTGTACAAAAAATAATCACAGATAAAATAACTTTTTAAATTTGAGATCAAAACACACTTTTTTTCGATGACATCAAAAATTCTTAGTTGAAAAGTCAAAAATTGACCGAAAAGGAAAAGAGCATAAACCTTGTTCAAAAGTCAAAACAATTTATTTTTATCACAGACAGCCTAAACAGAATCTTTTCAAATATTGGTCCAAAATCTGTAAAAAAGGAAATTCAATGAGGTTAATAGATTGCATGATAGACAAAATTTTCAACAAAAAGCCTAAAGATACAAGAATAGTCGGCTACTGTGCAAGTAGCACAGAATGTTCCGACAACAATCTTAAGAAACATACAAAAAAAATCAAATTAGTGATAAAAAGATCTGAACGAAAAAAAAAAACAGAATGTAGGCATATTTGAGAGTAATCGTAAAATAGATCAACTGGAAAATAGTATCGAAAAAAAATAAAATCTGAAAAATTTCAAAAACGTTTTCAAATCTTTTTGAAGAAAATTTTTAAATTTTTAAATTTTGGTTCCAAAAATTGCGCTAAGAACACCAAAAACTGCCGTAATTTGAGTTCACTACGTTTTTACCTCTGAAATTAAGCGTAAGTAAGCTATTGTAAGCGTTCTTGGTCACCTAATTATCTCGAAATTAAACCAAAAATAAAAAAAATTTCAAACCGGTTTTTCTCGACACTATGAAAGAAATTACAAAATTTTTTAATGTGGTTCAAATCACGACTGAAAGTCCTTTGATATGATATATCACTCAACCCAATTGATCATTATTTGCATTGTGTGAAAAACAAAAAGCAAAAAAACTAAAAGACACTCGAATACAAACTTTCTCCAATTGATGTTTAATTCATTATCAATGGTCGGAACAACAACTTTAATGATCGCTGAAGAGCATTTGAGAATGAATTGACCTTTTTTGGAAGAAAATAAGAGTACAAAATCCCTTTTGAAGGAAGCATAAACCTACAAAATCCTTTTCAGATGTTCCTGTTGTGAAACTAAATCTAATTGGTCACGAGCGAAAAACTGATTTTTGAAAAGATGATTTATAAAAAGCGTCAATTTGTAACCTGTTTCTTCATATTACAATGCAATGATCACAAAAAAGTTAATTTACAGAATGCTAGAAACTCACCGAACAGTAATTTTGACAAGTTTGGGTAAATATTTAATTCATAATTTGATTCTTAAACAATTAAAACAAAAACAAGTTTCTGTGTGAAATCAATGAAAATTAAACTGCATCTGCCTTAGCTGTGAATCATAAAAACACTTTTCATTTGATTTTGCATCCCGTCATCATTGCAATAATTAAAACATGATGAAAATTTTCAGCAGATAGATACTCATCAGCGCAAAGAGCATGTTCGTAAGCTTTCTTTATGCTGTAAATGGTTGGTCCACCAGATGATCAAGGAAAGCAACTTGTTTTTTTTTCAAAAATTCTGTTTTAAATTACTTGTATCATAGCTATGGCACAAGCTTGAATTATAAACACGTTTTTATTGATCGCTCATGCATCCGGTAAAAAACTATTTGTCCTTAGCGTAGTAGAACTTAACAGTGAATTTTTTTTTCGACGCATTCTTGGTAAGAGTTGCTGCTAAATGTCATCTGAGAATATGACCCTTTACCTTTGTTTTTTTTAACCGAGCACCTCAGGAAACATGTCTGTTAGTAATTACCACAGATGCGAAAAAATGATTTGTCTGAAAACCATGCTATCAAGAGTCGGTCTTATAGACCTTCTGAAAGTTACGTATCTCAGGCACAATCATTTCCTTGCAAATGACGATAGTTTGAGCTTCTTGATAGTAGGCATTGAAAGTTCTCTTGAACTCAATAACCATTGTGGAACTTCTTGAAATCAAAAAGCTTGAAGTTGTATGTGGGAACATACGATTTATCCCAAGAAAAGTTTTCAAAAGTGATTTAATTGAAAAAACTTTGGGATAAATCTAATGTCGATCACCACAAATGTTCCCTGGCACAAATTGATACACAAGTTTTAATCATCTTGGAATTTTAAATGAAAAACGACCGCATTCCATCTGTCAAACAAAACTACCTTGAAACTGAGCAAAAGGACCAAGAAGCGGAAATGTCACAAAACCAGACCCCAGACAGTAGCGGTTTTTTCCTTACTACCAAGTCATGAATTTTGTTCTCCCAAAAAAACTAAAAGCATGTCAATTACATCAGCAGTTAACGAAGGTTACTCTCAAACGCAACTCTACTTTCACGACCAAATCTGCTCAACAATTTGACTGCTTCAATAATTCGATTCCATCAAAACGGCTTCGTTTTCTCGACTGTCATTGAGAGATGCTTATAAAAATCAAATATCTCCTGATCTGTCGTTTCTGTGCTGCCTATGGATAGACATGGAAAAGTTAAACCGCTTCAGTATACGGGCTGCGTACTTGATGGCAGTGATTCAGCTTGTATAGTTTTGTACGCTTGTCCAAGATCTCTAATTGACAATTCCATTAACAACATATGCGGTCTAAAAAGCTTGATGAAAAAAATCTACATAACTGACTCATAGCTTCCACTGATAGCTTCCACTTTAGATACAAATCTAGTGATCAAGCTTGAACTCAGACGAGTTTGTCAAACGGAGGTTTCAACTACTTAAACTGGAAATCGAAAACTATTCAGATCAATGTACAATCCCCCCTCCAAATTGATGATTCAGTGGGGGAGGGGGGGGGGGGGGGAGAAAAAATACAAATTTTTAGGATTTAACTTTGAGTATACCTTACATTTATAGAAAAAAAAACAATTTATTTAGAGAAATTTGAATTAAAATACGTTAGTTTAGGTTATTAACATCATTCGAATACAATACCAGTTAAAAATTATGACAGCTAGTATTATGCGCGCGTTTTTTCAAAACACATACATTATACAGATATAATGTTGACCTTGATAGCTTGAGTTAAGAATATAGTACATAATACGTAATAAACATACGTTACATTCTTATGTCAACACTCTCCGCTACACTCCCCCTTCATTAATTCAGAATGTTTGGTTATCAATTCACTGCCTCAATAACATATAAGTACATAGTATTCCAGCTTAGTAAATTATCTAAACTTTCTATTGATAGTATTTTTTATCACTTTTGCTCGTTTCTGGGCGAGTTTTAAACAGTAAAACTTAGTGAACGTTTCATTTCATAGGCTCACCAACTCTTCCAACATCTGATGATAGTTTTCTGTCATACTAATCGCCGACAGCTCGTCCGCGATATCCAAATCGTCCGTCACCATCGGTCCACTAAAATCACCACTCACGTTAGCTGTGTCTGCGACCACTTGTTTGATCGCGCTGTCTGTCCTGTTTCTCGACCGTAATTCGTTTGCTCTTTGATCGGCGAATCGCTGACTGAAACCACCGTAAGGCCCGTCGCCTTCGGCATCTGATTGCAAGAAAATGATGTCAATGGTGACATTACCGTTGCTTGAGCTCTAAACTGCGTATGTGGCAAAATTACCACTGGCTTCGGGGCTGATTGAGGTGTCCCTCCGGCTACAGTGGCAGCCTTTTCCGACAGGATCCCAAATTTGATCCGCTTTGCACTCTGTGTGGGCTATTTTCGCTTTCGGTCATAACTCTATCGCATAACTCCTTTCTTGGATCGTCGATGGCTTCTCTAGTTCGCTCAATTTAGGCCTGAGCCGCATCGATCAATTTACACAATCCGGGTTCTTCCGACTGTTTCAGATACGGGCCTCTAGCCCCTGATAAAGTGATTGTAGGCGGAATCCACAATCGTATTCCCCTGCGAATCTGTTACTAAAACTATTCCCTTCGAATGCGTGTTGACTTTCCTTAACTTGTTTAGTACATCAACAACTTGTCCCCTGAGAAATAAGTGTCTTCCGCATTGTTTTTGTTACTCTGTAGTTTTTTTTCGGAGTCAGCTGTTCCTTTTTCGGTGCTCCACGATCTCCGATATTAGTCGCTCCCCTTGGACGGTTGGTCGTTTTAAAAAGTGAGGGCTCCTTTCAGCAACTTTTTGGCTTCGTCCTCCGGGCTGTCCTTCGACATGATCGCGTTTATGGTGGTAGCATCCGTTGTAACAACGCTTGTGAAAAAGTTGTTCCTCCAGGAACTTCAAAGTCTTTCGTTCACATAGCGTTCAAGTTTTATGGCGTACACTCGGCTTTGATGTTCTAGCCAACAGGCTACTAGTTTCTTCAGGTTCTGCCGAGTTTCATTTGAGGGAGATCTGATCCCGCCACTTTAATAGTTTTGTCCACGTTCATTGCCGTTACTGTGATTGTATTGCTGGCAGTTATTTTAATTCCTGTAACTCCGCTGCCTTCCGCGGGTCATTGGGCTCTTTCGCGGCAAATTCGTAGCCGTTGGCATGCCAACATTCTTACGTCCCGTTGACTGTAGCTTCCCATAATCCGGAATTTTTTCACCTAAGCTTATTGAAAAATCAGAGTGATGAATCACGTTTCCGGAAACCAACGTAATTGTATGATCTGTCTCTTGCACAATTTTCTTGGTCATAATTTTAGAATAGAATTCCGATTTTAAGCAATTCTGATTTTTCAAAAACAAATAATAACCTTCGTTCTGAGCGCTCAAAACCGGCGCTTTTTTTCGGCGTGATTTTGCAAAAGATGTTCGATCCGGTCATATATGCCCATCGTTGTCGCATCGTCTGGTAATATGTAATTCTGCATTACTTGAGCCGGAAGCATCTTTTTGAACTTATCTAAGAAGCTAGCACATTTTTCCAAGACAGGTTACCTGATGACGTAGATCTAGTTACCGTTTACCAAACCGTGTTTGGCTTCCGGCCAAAACGTGTTTCAAACGGCAAACATCCCGTTGACTGATGATTTGTTTTTCGACTAATAAACAGTATCTTATTAATCGGCGATTTTAAGGCCTTGAACAATTCCCGTATTGTTCGAATACACCATTCGACAAACCCTGTTGCAATATGGTTCCCCGCTGCAAATACCAATCAAATCTTGTTTTCGCGGAAAATTCACAGATGAAATTCGAAATGAACCCAGAGCCTTGGTCTGTTCTGAAAACTCTCGGATTATCGTGTAAGGCAATATAACTCTCCATAACTTTTTTAATCATTAAATCGTTGTTTGGTAGTAATTTGGATTGAAGGAAATTTAGAAAATCTATCTATGCAAACAAGTATATACTTATTCACCCCCCAACCAGCGGCAACGGTCTCTAAAATTATTTGTTCCTCTTGATTAGCTTCTTCTAACGTATCAAGTTTCTAAATGTCCCCCTGGGGAATGAACGAATTCAAATTCTTACCAGATTTGATGCAATCTCGACAGTTCGCTGCCATCGATTGAAATTGGCGGTTCATATGAGGCCATCACAAATAACTATCCACCACCTCCTTCATTTTCCACACTTCAGAGTGACCCTTGAGGAGCCTCATCATAATCGGTGCTCTTAGTTATAGCGGCATCACCATCCTATCGTCCAGAAACAATATCGTTGGATGTGTGTAGCTTGTCGAGGTTATTTGGAAAGTAGGGTCCTAACTCTCGAATTGGTTTATTTTATCCGATTGTAATGCATCAGCGATAAAATTTAATATTTAATCTGCTTGAGTAAGAATCGCAATGAATTCAGCATCGAAAAACTCTGGCCGATCAAAGAAAGTAGACGGAAAGACTTCCATTGGAATTAATGTTTATTCAGCCGACGCTTTCGGAAGGAATTAGTCCCGTGGATGTTTATCGTAGGTAATGCGTGGGTCTCCTTCCCATTTTCAGTTTCTTGAATGGTAGGATTCCTTCTCAGTGGAATAACTAATTTACAAATTTTGAAATTTTTTGTACGTACGTGACCAGCAGTAAAAAATTTGACCAAATGACAACTTCAAAATGCGTCGATTAGTTTCTTCAATGCTTATTCTTTCCGATGACGTAACTCTTAGTCTATTTTTTTTCTTCAAGTTATGTCATTAGTTCGATCTTTTTCAGTGGTGTCAGTTTTAGCCGCTGTTTAAGGATCCCACTAATTGCAATAATTTGCGCTACTACGAGTGTGTTATCAAAGCCCGACTTTTTCGGAACTATTCCCACCGGATGCCCAGATAAATATTCTACCAACCACATATTCTTTCCTGGAATATGCTCAATTTCATAGTCAAGCAGCCGGTCAACCCAGAGTACTAAACGAACTTGCATTGATAGATGATTAATGATTGAATTAATGATCTAAGGTCAGTGATATTTTCAGGTTGTTTCATTTTCATGATGGACCCGACTTTTAGCTCTACCGGTATGGTTCCTTTCTTCTCAACAAGAAATCCCAACAACTCTAATTCCTTCACGAAAAAGGTGTTTTTGCTCCATTTAACCGCCGCAATATTTTGATCTAATATTTTTAGGACCCCCGAATTTTTTTCCAGTGGCGTTCCTCTGAACCCCGAGTTGCTTTCAGTATACTGTCGAGATACACGTGCACCCCTGTAGGTGGCCCAATATCGAGACCATCACTCGTTAAATTTCGTTGGTTATGTCTCCCAAACCATAGAGTCCCGTTTTATACCGATATGTTCCTGTTATATTACCCCCGACAATACTCAAGTTACATTGACGACTTTTTGTTTCGCTCGGTATTTTTTGAGATTACGCATACTTCAAATCGAAGTTTGAGAACCAAGTACGATCGTTTGTATTCCCGCTGATAGCTAAAGCTACGTTATCAATTAGTTCATTCATATTGGGCATCTGGTAGCAATTTCGGTAAAAAAGTTTAATTATTACTTACGAGCTCAACACTAATTTCACTGATCCGTCTCGTTTGGCGTTTACAACCGCTGGTAACAAAAAACAATCTTCCGGACATTTCCTAATTTCACAAATTGACCCTCTCTTAGAAATTTACTGATTGTTTCTTCAACTTTAGGCAAAAAATGGATTGGTACCCGTTTGCCTTTTACCTGATTTGGACCAACAATTCATGAAAATGCGCTCTCACTTCACATTTTCTTAACGCTCTCTTCCGTTCAAATGAGACTTCCAGTTCTTCAAAATATGCTTAATGAACTTATGTTGATTTAGAGAAAATGGTATATCCGAGCTGTTAGTTCTTTGCTCATTCTCGTCAACGGAACGCACCATATGTTTCTGCCGGATTTCACTTTTCAATTGAGGTAGAACCTTGTTGCCAATAACATTCCGTTGAACGCCTTCGGTGATAAACAAGTCCGCGTTTTCCGCCAACCAACCTTCAGACTCAACGTCGATAAATATTCTCCCGATTATCTTGATCATATCATAAGTTGCGCTGTAAAATGGGTTTTTCAAATTGCCTGGCACCAATCGGGTTGATAGCAATCTGCCCTGAGTTTTAAATTCATGTAAATTTGTCTGGGAGATAAATGAATCTGGACTTGCCTAATCTATTTAAAATTCCGATTGCCAATGTTTTTTTTTCTCATCTTAACGTCTAACAGTTTCCTACTTTCGTTTCCTGCTTTGTCCCAGACTGTTTTTATCGCAAACACACCAACCTCTTTGTCATTCTTCTCCTTATCCCACTTTTGGGTTACCTTCGTTTCATACTGTGTGAACTCAAAACCGTCTACTTGATTCACCGAACACTTTTTAAAATGCTTCGCAAAAAGTCCGCGCCCGATGCAATTATGACTAATAATGTTTCTCACGGAACATTTTTCGCAATGGTTTGGTTTAAACCAAATCCCACAATTATGACACTTGTCTTGATTTTGGCCCTGTACGTCATTCAGTGACTCTTTCTTGATGTACCCTGACTGTTGACTTCCCGCGGTATTCTGTCGCCCGGGGTTAAACTTATTTCTCCCGAACTTTGGTAGGCCCTGTCAACTATATTGTACATCGTTTCGCCTCTCTTTCTCACCACTGCGAAATGTAAGTAATCCACCGGCGCTAGCGTTTCCATACACTGTTGTTTACGAATTTCTCCATTCCGTATGTTGAAAATAAACACGTCTCTCACTATAGACTCCTCTTTCGGACCAAAGTCTCATCCTCGGAATAAATAAGTTAATGCTCCAAAGAACTGTTCCATCCCCTCGTTTTCTCGTCGTTTTATTCCGAATAAGATAAAACTATGGTTTGTGACATTTGGTTTTTTTTTGACAAGCCTCCACCGGCAACATCCATAACTCCGTGAAGTTTATCTTCACAATCGGCTTACTGGGATATTTCTGGTAAAAGCTTCCTTCTCCCTGTTTTCCCAAAGACTTCAACGTTTTGTCCGATTATCCCCTGGTACTTCCCTGAAAAGTCTTTACTCTTCGTGAAACCTACGGGTTTCTCCTTCTCACCATACTCGTGCAGCCGTTTCAATCGGGCTTCCATTTATGTTCTCACTTGAGCTTCCTCCGTACCAATAGGTTCTTCCAAGGTCAGGTAAATATGTTCCGGCAACGAATTTTCAGCGAATAGATCGTCAATATCTATTTATGCGCCAAATTTTCCCAGGGTAGCTGCGGATCTTGAGTTGGTCCGTTCCAAAAAACATCTAGGCTACGATTGTTTGCTTCCGTTTGTGACTGCGCCATCTAGAAGTATATTTATTGGTTGCCTACCGACGTACGTTGTTTACAAAGAAACGTAAATAAAACAACTTGAATTTTTTTTAGGTCACCAGCACCAATGGCTGAACACACAGCACAGTTCACGACCTCTACCATAATGACCTTGATAGCATGAGTTAATAATATAATACAGAATACGTAATGAACATAAGTTACATAACACTCTCCACTACAAGGTCAATTATGGAACTCAAGGTACCTGCATTCTTGAGAGAAAACGGTTTCTCGATTTAAAAATCGACAATGATGTTATTCGAAAAAAGCTTCTTAGTTTTATAGCATGACTTTTTGAACCGCTCAGTAAATTAGACTCATTCATTTTTCGTCTACGAAAACCCTTTCTTCTGCAGCAATGGACCCAAAAAGGAATCATGTCCCAGATTCTTCCTTTTTGGAAGACTTCTGTAGTGGAAAACGGAATTCGACATGTGACACTGAATCTGTCATTCGCCGAGAAAGGCAAAAACTTTTTTAGATACAAAACTTGAAATAATTAAATGATTTGCTACTTCGGCAAAGTGAACAAAAAATTGTTGTATAAACTTTGATTTAATTTTTTTGTGTTTACCTCAACATGTACCTGATCTTTCCTCTTAACTTCAACGCTAAATAATTCTCTAAAGCTTACGCAAAAATCAATTGGTAAATAATTTTTTGATAAAATTTTTTATAGTTCTTTCGAATTCATGATAACCAGTTTCTGTTTTCGTATCGGACTTGTTCAACAAGCATTTCTTAGCAAAAACTACGACTAGTTTTCTTTGTTCTAACATTGACCATTCTGCCTATAAAATCTAATTACTCTTAAAGTTATAAAAAAAATCAAGAAAGCAATAGAAAAAAACGGAAGAAGTAAAAACGCATAACTTTTCAACTACAAATCATGTAGAAAAATTCTGTTTACAAAAGGACTTTATAAAATCGAAGGAGCCTCAATGATTTTTGGTCTGATCGTCAAAGATGACGAGAATCTGAAGAGAATTTTGGTATGTGTTATGTTTTTTTTGTCAAGCATAATGAGAAACTACCAAGGCTTCTCGTATAAAGTTGAACGACGTATGAAATGAAACCTTTACAGTTTATTTGATACCAATTCGAGCGAAGGTGGGCTTGAGCAAAGAATTTGACTAGCGTTAGATATTTTAAAGAAATTTTTAACAGATGTTTTTTTTGAAGCAAACACTCTTTATTTTTGCCGAAAGAAATGCCGACAATGAAAAAAGTTTGCTTGGATCTGAATCAACCGTAGGACTTGAACACAGGTTTTTCAGAGTTCCCTTTGAGGACTATATAATTTGATTTATTGGCAATAAAAAAAATGTTTTTTTTAAGCGAGTTAAAATTCTATATCCTATCAAATAACTTCTAAAACAAAATATTCGATGAATTTCTAAAACGCTCGTCATTTAACAATTTACGGGTAGAAGGGATAGGAGGGGGGAATCTTCTTGGTCTTTTTGTGTATATATCAGGAGGTCTGAAGTGAATGGAAACAACATTGACAACTCTTGTTTTCCATCATTGTGAGGAAACTAAGGGTTAGTTTTTGTAAAATAAAGGTAAAACAATAATAAAAAAGATTGAAATGGACCATCAAGTACCTGCTATTATGTTTAATTAAGTGATTTTACTTTAGATCTGACAAATAACAGCAATACAGATACAGGACTGTTCTTAGTTAGTTGCGCATTTGCAAAAACAAAAGTATTTTGACTCACTTGATAACCGCACTCAAAATTGCTTTGAAATAGTTACTCTTTAACAAAAAGTCTCAAAGACAAACAAGGATAGCCGGTTACTGTGCAAGTAGCGCAGGATATACCGACCATAATCTTAAAAAACACAATTTTTTTTTCAAGTTAGTGTCGTTTAGCGCTGCTTAGTGTGATAAAAGTAGCCGAACGAAAAACAAGAGATTAGGCATTGTAAATTTAGCAAATTGAAAAACAACTTTTGTAGAAAAATGAGTAGAAACACGAACAAAAATTAATTTTTTTTATTTTCTTAAAAGTTTTTTTGAATTTTTGAAGTTTTTGATTCCAAAAAGTCGCTAAAATACTCATAAAAAACTAACTTTACTTAAATAAAGCCTAAATTTTTACGTTTTAAATTAAGCTATTGTAAGCTTTCAAGCTGTGATACTGCTACTGCTACTGAGAATTAAAAACTCCTATTGTTATTATAAATTATTCCTACATTATCGAAAAAAAATTTCACTCGAGGTGGTATGTGATACTTCTACTGCAATAGCAGTAATGTGATGTAACCTTCAGTGAACTATTCTATTTATATTATACCATTGTCCAAGGTCACGGTATCTAAGACCTTCTGTACACCTCTGAGAGATCAGACGAACATAAATCTATGTAGATCTCAGCAGTTCTTAAAAAAGAAAACTATTCATTCAAGAACCAATTTAATTCTTTGGAATTACAAATTAATTTTCCATCAAAATACCTCGTAGAATATCACACAAGCCATTAAAATAAGCTATTGTAAGGCTGCTCGTTCGCTATATTTGCTCGAATTAAGACGAAAAACCAAAATTTTTAACCAAATTTCAAAAAAAATGCTTTCTATAATATCTTACTTTCCAAAATGAGGTAAATTTGTTTTGTTTTTGCGATCTTCTGCAACCCGTAATGTGATCAATGAACGCATGTTGATAAAAAATAGTTTATGGCAATTAAAAACTTCTTTCATAGCTGAAAGGGATTTAAAATAGGAATATGTGTACTAAAATTGAGGAAGAGTGGGCTTAATTAAATTCATTTGGAGAGGAAATAAGGAAAAGCAGTAGAATATTAAAGACTACTTTCTCTAATCGCATCCTTATCATGAGGTATAGAGAGCCGAAAAATTATCTTTAGACCATCAGTCTTCTACATCATTATTGCATTATTTTTAGACAGATAGGAAAGAAATCTGTTCTTCCTGGCATTAAATCTGTGCTAGAAAATCGATTGAATTCAGCTGAGAAATCTGGCATTTTGTTCACTTTAAGCTTTTAGCTTCAAAACCGAGCAGTGTCAGTGTGCGAAGAAACCACAAGCCGACACGAAAAAAGCGCAGTCGACAATTAACAGTAGTCAAGCAATCGGAAAATTCCATGTTAAATCGTTTAAAAAACAGATAGCGTATGGATTGTATGATTAAAGGTAGAAGAAAGATCGTGATGTATTGAGCACAGCTGGATGCTTTTTGACGATTAAGGGGGATGCTTTTTAGAAATCTAAATTTTGCAGACGGCTTCGATCAATTTTTCGGTTGGTCAGCCCCCTTTAAATTTATCGCTTTAATTTATTTATGTCTGAAAACCCTAGATTTTTTTGTGCTTTTGTTTGGTGAAACTCATTGAGACATTTACTATTTCTTTTTTATTGGCGCTTACCTTAGTTAATTTCCCACAAATTGCATTCTGTGTAAGGCAGTTAACCTTTATTTTTAATCCCACGCGCTCATTCGTAGCGTCTTAATTTCCCTAAAAAATTTACCTAATTCCTCTGTTATATATTTTATTAACTGTGCATATATGCTTTCCTGGGGGATTTCAGGCGCTGTTGTTGTCACAGGTTCCCAGGGGAAGGAAAAGTAAAGAAAATCTGAAAAGGTGAGCTAGATTCAATCATTATACACCATATAAATAGTTTTTTCTGGCCCTCACAAAAACAAACCACCCATTTCTAAACTAACTGAACGGTGACTGGAGAAATGCATCCCCGTAGTGGTAAACTGAGCGTAATTTCTTTCTTTTTAAAAACCGGATTGTCTTGAGCATACCGTAACTAATCTGAAATAAGTGAGTGGGAGCAATTTTTGTTTTCTGTGGGTTGTTCATTTCAATTGCGGTTGTCTTTCGATTTATCTTCATTCCATTTTTCTTACTCCTGTTATCTGCTTTCCTTCTTAATATTTTGACTTCGACCGGCTTGGAATACTTTATGCGGAGGTCGATTTAAATTTGCCTTCCAAGCGAAAAAAAAAACCTTTTTAAATTAGTTCTCTTTCATTTTACCGGTGTGATTTTTGTACTGAAATCGGTGACATTGAAGGGAAAAAATAATAGCAATAACAATACTGAAATACTGAAAAAAATAATACTGAAAAATCAACACGCCTTCTATAAATAACGAACAAAAATTAACACCAAAATAGAGGAAAGCTTTAAAAGGCAATCATTCATTACGTCAATAATTAAATAGCTTCACTATTGACGCAGGTAGTTTTAAAAATAAACTTAATCATGACGAAAACAACGAAACGCTCTAGCGCTAAAAAGGTTCAAACGTCTTACAAGTTAATATGTCTCTAAATTTTCTTACTTAAACATAAGTGGGTTTCGTTTTGCCCTGATTAATCCAAATGCATTCCCTTTGATGACAAAATCCTTTCATTTGAGTAGAGAAAACGACATCGATTATAGTTTTGAGTCAGAAACAGAGAGTGAAAACCAAGTATTGTTGCTGTATTGTTGCAAGTAAGTAATAACGGATGATTCCGAGCAGTTACATTTTAAAACAAATTTTCAAGTATACGAAAAAAAAACTAAAATGTGACCTTTCCAAGCAATTGTTCATTGTTAACAAATGTTAAATGGGGTGATAATAAATTTGTTTTTTTTTCAAGTGTTTGTTTTATGGAATATTTTCAGTTTAGTTAACCTCAATTTAGTCTCAATTGAGTTCTTTCCAAATGCAGCTTGAATTGTTGCTTAAAATTCTTTTGAAATCAAGGCTCTGGAGACCAGCTCAGCATTTTTAGTACATTAAATCCAATTTCGGAATAAAATTTTTCATTTCCATTTTCCATCATTCAGGAAAGCATAACCTAAAACGACCGTTTTATGTAAGATATCAATTGATGGAAAAGGTACTAGAAAAGAACCAAAATAATTTTTTCATCAAAATTTTATGAATGTTAAACAAGAATAGCCGGTTGCTGTGCAAGTTGCACAGAATGCTTTGACTATATTCATTATAATAACTACAAAATTTTCTTTTTTCCCAATTGTATCTAAACAAAAACCTAGAAATTTGATAGTAGAAAAATTGACTAAGTTTGATGACAATTTTCCACATAAAAATAATAAAATTTAAAAATCAAAAAATTGTAAATTCTTTATTTTTGGAAAATGTTTTCAAATTTTTGCCGAAAGTTTTTTGCTCGTTCTCAAAATTTTTATTTTCAATACCTCGCTGAAAAAACCTTTCAAAGCAATTTCACTGGAATAAAGTTAAAATTTCTTGGCCTATCCTTCTATAAAAATCTGCCCGTTTGCTTTACTCGCTCGAAACTGAATTAAGGCTCAAAAATTTCAAACTAGTTTTTCTCGACACTGGGATTTTTTTTGGAAACTTTTTAATGTCATTCGAATAAAGATTTTAAAAGTTTTTATATGATATATCACTTAACACAGTCAATGATTGTTTGTGGTACATAATTTTGTGTGGAAAAAAAACAAGAAAAAAAAGAAAAAAAAACACTAAAACACACCTGAATACAAAGTTCCTACTCATTTTCAATTGTGGGGACAAAACGGGCTCTTACGGTTGAAAAAGTACTTAATTAAGCTTGGTTTGTGCCGAGTTCAATTTGATTATGCGCTAACATCATCGAAGATCGAATCATGGTAAAAGAAGTTTTACTCAATCCTTGAAAGGAATTAAGCCCAATCTATCAATCAGGTCCTTAGGAGATTTCGCTGTAATAATTGAATTTATGTATATAAAAACACTCCAGGTTCCAAAACGTTTTCATATATCAGGTGCTCTGAGCATCAAATAAAAAATTTTGGGCCGTTTTAGAAATTATATTGAAAAAAATGTTGAATTTTTCACGACATTTAATTATTGCGAAACGTTAGGCGCTGATATTTGTTATATAAAAGAAATTTGTCATTTCTGTTGAAAATTTTAAGTGCAATTGGAAGTTACCCTGAACGATTTAATACACTTGTGCGAAGGGTTCAATTTTTCAATACAATAATTTTTTTTGAAGTTTGCTTAGTAAACGTGACAGGTCGTGTCAAAATAAAGAAATTTTCATAACTGTTATTGATTATGCTATTTACTGACTCAAATTTTTGACTCTGGGAGTATTTTGTGGCAAAAGAAAGTTGAGTTTGTAAAATAGCTCATCAATGTTTTTGACGTTTTTGAAGTATTCGACGTTTTTGACTCTTTGTTTTGAGATTTTTTTTTTGCGAAGGCATAATTTTTATCAAGTTTTATGCAAAACTTTTATGCACTTTTTTCACTCAATTTTTTTATTTTGGGAGTATTTTTTAGGAAAATAAAATTGAGCGCCAGAAAAAATACAATTTTAAAGGCTGAATTTTGTAGCAAAAATCAACATTTAAATTGTTCCAATTTTTCTGTTATAAAATCTTCAAAACTGCGTCTATCCTTCTGAAAATATACCGTGAGGCGAGTTGGAATTCTTGTTTGATCCTCGAGCTTAAGTCAAACATGAAATTCAAAAAGTGCCCATTGTGATTGACTAAAATTGAACTACAAAAAACTGGTTAAGTTTACTGAAAACAGGTCATGTCGAAGTCAAGTTAAAAATAGGTGAGACGCAAAGGTAGGATTAGGCTTTTTGAAAAAAAAAATTGATCGACTCTTATTGACTCTTAACCAGTTTTAGTCTACAAATTACCCTCAGAATTCAAAGTTGTGCTAAGCAAAAGCAGAATTAACCATTAACAAGACAAAGCAGAATTAACCATTAACAAGACTGCTCGTATCAGGGCAAAGCCCTGAATGTTCCGACTGCATTTTAAGGTCTATTGAGCAGTAATAACATGAAACAAATTGAATGTAATGTAATAAAATAATTTTGTTTTAAATTGAGGTTTTTGTGAAAATAATTTCGCTACACGCCATTTAAAGTACAAAGTGAGAGATTTCGCTCCCATTAACTAATCAATTTGGCAAATAAGCTTCCTTTAACCAATTTGGAACGATTTTTAAGATGGATTAATTCTCCGCTTACGCGTTAATAGCGCGAAATATATCGCGCGTTAGTTGTCCCAACTCGGCCGAAATGGCAATATTTAAACCCCCCTAACTTTGCGAAATAATTTTTTCAAATTTAAGCTCAGGACAACAATACCTTTCGAATGATCTAAAAAAGTTCCGTCAAAAATGGCTAGTTAAAATGTCGAAATTTGTCTGAAGAAAAAAAAACCCACCCGAGCACAAATATTACTTTTGTTACGAAAGTCGAAACAACAACAAATTTAATGTTGAATACTGGCAGTTTTTTTTCTTTGAGAAAATTATTACAGAACTTATTTTATGCTAAATTCACCTGATTTTGACAAGCTGGACAAAATATGAGTTCGGTTTGCATACAATGGTATGTAACGAATCAAAACTAGCTGTATTTGGACTGTGTTTCAAATTTACTCGAGAGAATACTTGCGAACTCCCAGTCGCCCAAGTGCAACAGTTCCCAAGTGGAAACATTTTAAATCAATTATCCGACATTCTGAAAAAAACTGTTTTGAATTCAAAGTTCAACAAAACTGCTCGTACCAAGGCAAGGCTCCGAATGCCGTTGTTTTTTTAATGTTGTAGTTTGAACTCAAACAATTGATGAATTTTTCAAAAAAAGAAAAGTTTCAAGAAAAAAAAATGTCAGTTTTTTTTTTGAAAATCATCCTCTCACACGCTATGGAAAGTACAAAATGGTACATTTTGCATATATCAACAGAACTGTTTGTATCAGAGAGAGTGTTCCAATTGCAATATAAGGTCTATGGTGTAGTGTTCGTTTTTGAAAAATGGGTGAAATTATTTAAAAAAATGAAAAAAAAACTCAAAAATTGCGTTTTTTTAAAATCATCCCCCAATTTGAAGCACAAAGTGATATATTTTGCATGTAGCAAAGCATGAAATAGACTAAATATGATGCATTAAATTAACTTGGAATGGTTTCTAAGACGGTTAAATCTCCGTTCCGCTCATAGCACAAAATATATAGCGCGTTAATTATCCAAAATTGGCCAAACTGGCATTTTATAAATTTCCCCAACTTCACAAAAAGATCACAGGTGAAAAATCTTTTTGTATTGAGCTGAAGACAACAATACTTTTTGAATGATATAGAAAAAAAATCAGGCAAAAGCTGCTTGTTTAAAGTCGAAGTTTGTCTTGAGAAGAAAAACCGCCCAAGCAAAAATATTCCCTCATGTCTTCAAAAGTAGTCAGAAAAAAAAGCTTAAGTAGAGGAAACAGCATGCCTCTATCCAATTTTGGTCGAATGTTCAAACGGATTATATCTCTGCATACGCGCCAAATCGCGTTAAATAGGAAATATATCCAAATTATATAAATATAAACATACTTTGAACCCCAAAATTTTTCGAAAATTTATCTAAGGTGAAATATCCACTTAATTTTGAGCTCAAGACAACAGTACCTTTTGAAAGATTTATCAAAATTCCATCTAAAATTGCTAGTTTAAAAAAAAATTTGTTTGAAGACAAAAACCACCCGAGCACAATTATTCTATCTTTTTCTTCGAAAATAGTCGGAACCAGGGGTGGATTTAGGGTGGGGGGGGGGGGCGGAGTATGCGGACGCTCCCCTGGCTCAGGCATTCGACCCTCTACCGACCCAAAGGGTCCCCACTTTGTACTATTTTGAGATATCCATTTGGTGACGTACCCTAAAAGTTTTTTAAAGGCCAAGAAATACTAAGCGCGCGCCAAAAAAAGGGAGAGCGCGCGTCAAAATTTTCGAATTTTTTTTGAAAATCCGCCCCCTCGAGAAAATCCTGGATGGGAACAATAAAACTTGACGTCATTGAATGAAAACAAGTATTGCTGTTCTTTTTTCATTGTGCTGAGCTCCGCTCGTATTAAATTTTTCTTGCTGCTGTGAAACTGGATTGAAAACAATTTGCCGAAAAAAGCGAGCAATTGAAATAAACAAGACATCAAGAGGAAAAAGGTTAGACGAAAACCTAACTTTACTGAATTTTTTTATTATTAAAAGTCTGCTGTAACATGTCCCAGCTGATCAACTTTACCTAAACTACCTATTTACTTTTTTAAAATTCTATGCTGTTTTTCAAGAACTGCTATTTTTTGCGCTTTTGTCAATTTTTTTTGTCAGTTGAATCTATTTTTTCCTAAGCGGTTCTAGGCAAGCCTGAATTGGAGTAAAATAGGATTTTGGGGCGGTTCTGGAGTTAAACATAGGCGCTACGCGCAATACACCGAAGGCATAGAAACTGAAGCAAAAACCAAACAACTTGAACAACTAATAATTGAAGAATAACAGTTCTAGAACAAAAAATCGTACTAATACATGTATACACCAAAATTTTGCTATATCGAGAAAGAGCCTGAAATAACAGTTCTAGAACTAAAAATCGTACTAACACATGTAAAGGTTAAATTTTTGATATATCAACGAAGATCATAAAATAACACTTCTAGAACTAAAAATCGTACTAACACATGTATACACCAAAATTTTACTATATTGACAAAGAGCCTGAAATAACAGTTCGTGAGCTAAAAATCGTACGAACACATGTATACACCAAAATTTTGCTATATTGGCAAAGATCATGAAATAACAGTTCGAGAGCTAAAAATCGTACTAACACATGTATACGTCAAATTTTTGCTATATTGACAAAGATCATGGAATAACAGTTCTAGAGCTAAAAATCGTACTAACACATGTATACACCAAAATTTTGCTATATTGACAAAGATCATGGAATAACAGTTCGAGAACTAAAAATGGTACTAACACATGTATACAATAAAATTTTGATATTTGACAAAGATCATGAAATAACAGTTCGAGAACTAAAAATCGTAATAACACTTGTATACACTAAAATTTTGATATATTGACATAAATCATAAAATAACAGTTCGAGAACTAACAATGGTACTAACACATGTATACGCTAAAATATTGCTATATTGACGAAGAGCCTGAAATAACAATTCTAGAGCTAAAATCGTACTAACACATGTATACACCAATATTTTGCTATATCGACAAAGAGCCTGAATAAACGTTGTAGAACTAAAAATCTTACTAACACATATATACACCAAAATTTTGCTATATTGACAAAGAGCCTGAAATATTGACAAAGGACCTGAAATAACAATCGTAGAACTAAATGTCGTACTTACGCATTGTAGATCAATTTCTATAGCTATAATAAAATACAAAAGATTGTGTTTGTATGTGTAGCAAAACGCCTCCTGTTTTACACCTAATACAAGTATACACAGACCAGTTAATTGAAACTACAGTGTACCTGTTACAAGTATACACAGATCAGTTAAACTAAAGAAACTGTGTACCTAATACAAGTATACACGATCAGTTGATTGAAACTACAGTGTACCTAATACAAGTATACACAGCAGTTGAAATAGAAAAACTGTGTACCTAATAGAAGTATACACAGACCAGTTGATTGAAACTAGTGTACCTAATACAAGTATACACAGCAGTTGAAAAAAAAAACTGTGTACCTAATACAAGTATACACAGACCAGTTGATTGAAACTACAGTGTACCTAATACAAGTATACACAGCAGTTGAAATAGAAAAACTGTGTACCTAATACAAGTATACACAGATCAGTTGATTGAAACTACAGTGTACCTAATACAAGTATACACAGCAGTTGAAAAAAAACTGTGTACCTAATACAAGTATACACAGACCAGTTGATTGAAACTACAGTGTACCTAATACAAGTATACACAAAAGTTGAAATAGAGTAACTGTGTACCTAATACAAGTATACACAGATCAGTTGATTGAAACTACAGTGTACCTAATACAAGTATACACAGCAGTTGAAAAAAAACTGTACCTAATACAAGTAAACACAGACCAGTTGATTGAAACTACAGTGTACCTAATACAAGTATACACAAAAGTTGAAATAGAACAAACCAAAAATAAATAAACATAAAAAAATAAATGAATAAATAAATACATACATGAATAATAAATAAAAGCAAAACTAAATGAAAGAAAATAATTAAATAAATATAGCAATAAATATCAACGAATAAACAAAACACACCTGATAAATAAATAAACAATAAAAAAATAAATCAATACATAAATAAATAAATACATACATAAATAAATAAATAAATAAATAAACGCAAAACTGAAATGTACAAATAATTAAATTAACATGACAAAATATATGTCTCATGAACAAATAACCAAACAAACAGACCCATAATATAAATAAATGAAAGTAAATGAATTAAATAAATACACATACATAAATAATAAAAGCAAAACTAAATGAAAGAAAGAATAATTAAATAAATATAGAAATAAATATCAACAAATAAACAAAACACACCTGATAAATAAATAAGCAATAAAAAAATAAATCAAAACATAAATAAATAAATAAATAAATAAATACATAAATGAATACATAAATAAATAAATATATAAATAAATAAAAGCAAAAGTGAAATGTACAAATAATTAAATAGACATGAAAAAATATATATGAACAAATAACCAAACAAACAGACCCATAATATGAATAAATGAAAATAAATAAATGAAATAAATACACATACATAAATAATAAAAGCAAAACTAAATGAAAGAAAGAATAATTAAATAAAAATAGAAATAAATATCAACAAATAAACAAAACACACCTGATAAATAAATAAGCAATAAAAAAATAAATCAATACATAAATAAATAAATAAATACATAAATAAATACATAAATAAATAAATAAATAAATAAAAGCAAAAGTGAAATGTACAAATAATTAAATAGACATGAAAAAATATATATGAACAAATAACCAAACAAACAGACCCATAATATAAATAAATGAAAATAAATAAATTAAACAAATACACACGCAGAAATAATAAAAGCAAAACTAAATGAAAGAAAGAATAATTAAATAAATAAGCAAAAAACGTGATAAAAATAAACAAAAATAAATATGTACATACATAAATTATAAATAAATATAAGCAACCTAAACATAATTAAATAAATAGAAGAACAGATAATTAAATAAATAAAGGTGAACAAATAAAGAAACAAACATACGCAATCACGTGACATAGCGCGATATAGTCCAGCCCACATGATAATTGATAACTGTGGACGTTATTTGTCGACACTTGACAACAGACAACATTAAAAAAAAACCACGTTACACGATACCATAACACCTTGACTAAAGTCTTCGGTGTAACTAGAGGAAAAGAAAAGAAGACTGCTCGTATATCGGGGCAAAACCCTGAATGTTCCGACTGAACCTGAAGCCAAATGGAATGTTTTTTTTTGGTGGAATAATTGACAAAATATTTGAAAAAAAAAATGTATATATATATATTTTTGTTCTTATTTTTACCCCCCCCCCCACATGCTGTGCAAAACACTAAGGGTCTGTTTCGCGTCTCGAGTTGTGATAATAAGATTAAATTGCTGGTCTCAATTCAATTTGGAACGCATTAACTCGCTTCTTACGCGTATTATAAGTACGCAATGTAACGCACTTTAATTATCCCACATTGGCCAAATTAGCAAGTTTCAAACGCCCGTAACTTAACGAAAAATGATCACTCACAAGAATTTTGTTTTAATTTGAGCTTAAGTTAACAATAGCTCTCAGATGGTATAAAAAGCTCCGTCAAAAACGCTTAGTAAACAAGTCAAAAATTGGCTGAATAAAAGAAACCACACCAAGAATAAATATTCCTCATTTTCTTCGAAAGTTGGAACAATTATATGTTGATTTTAAATGCTTCTTACAAAAATTTTACCTTAATATTCATTTTGGCATTTACTAGCTCAAATTTCAGGGAACGAACGATCGTTTTGCCTCTAATTAAAAAGACTTTTGGTGACTTGAGGGCTAAAATGCTCGCTGACTGAATGGGAGGCAACGGTTTTCAGCGCATAAAATATAAAAAAAAATTGCATGCATGTTTTGAATAGGGATAAAAACTGTTCTGTGTAAGAGCTAGGCAGCTAGTATTATGATACTTTTTCATATAGATCACCAACGTTAAATCACCAAAAAAATTTGTTAATTTCAAGAGGCCAATTTTAGCAATGAGCACCCTAAATTTGAAAATTTGCGATGAAGAATCTAGAGCCATTTTTCAGTTTTCACTTTAATGTTTATTGCCAAAAAATACCAGACGCTGGTTCTTTCAGGCCTCCTCAAAAAACAATGTCGCGAAAAAATGTGCATTCGAAAACCAACTGCACCAATTTCTTCGGGGTAAAATCGTATGTGCACAAGTTCTACGAGAACCAAAGTGCGGACCTGGATGACTCGGAATACGAGAGCACTCACCCGAATGGTCTGGAAGACGAACACGTGACCCTTACTCCCCTTCCAAAATATCCATGCGCATACTCAAAAAGGTAATGCTGGCATTCTCGTTCTATGACAATCCACATTGCTTTACAAAGTGAACTTTGCCGTAGTCCGAAAACGAAATAAAACGACCAAGAGTTCCGAAAAGAAACGAAGAAATTAGACAAAAATTAAAAATTAGGAGCAATAACTAAAGAGGAACAAAAGTTACTATGTCGAAGACAAGAAATTCGGCTATTTGCAAAACTGCATTAAAATTTTTTCCTCGCAGAATAAGATGCAAGTTGTGAAGTTGAGAAAGAAAATCGATAATTCCGAAAACCTTTCTTTTTTGATATTTGATAAATCCAATAATGAATACATTTTTTTGATTGTTTGCTATAAAATGTATTGGCTCATCGCCAAAAACAGGACTAAAACTGACTATTTAGGACTGCTATTTCTACGGAAGTTTAAAAATCTTTCATTTCAGGTGGAACAAATTTGTCTATTTTGGGACTGTGCTGTTGGTTCTCGGAATCCTCTTGTTGATTTTCACTCACTCAATTCCACTCAAGAAAGTCATCGTCGGATACCAAAACGGAGAAGCTCTTCAAGACAACAAAGCTGCTTTTTTCGACCGCGAAGTAGAGCTAGCCACCATAATCGGCCTATCCGTGGTTCTGCTAGGAGGACTCATACTCGCTTTTTCGATATTGCTTCCCGCTTTCTTCAAAGACGAAGACGAATACCCGCCCGATTACGTCATCAAAGTTCCGGCTGACAAAGTAGTCTACAAGAGGTTGTCCAAATCAGGAGACCAGATTATTCCACACAGCGGAAAAATAGAAAACGTGCAACCTGCACCGGCTGAAAATGCTGGCATAAAATTTTCAGTGAAAATAGAAGAAAGATAAATTGTTGAATACAGGGGCGGATCTAGGATTTTCTCGAGGGGGGGGGGGCGGATTTTCAAAAAAAAATTCGAAAATTTTGACGACCTTTTTTTTTTTTTAGGCCGACCAAATTGATTTTTCGAGCTCTCCCAAAGCACTGTTTTGCCCCTGTTTTGCGCCGCAGGCAAATTTTTCAAAAAACAGTCAAAAAAGCCGTTTTTGGGCACTTTTTGAAAAATGTTGACAAAAAAATCGCGTTTTTTTTTTGGCGCGCGCTCCCCCTCAAAGTTAGTATATATTGGCGCCAAAGGCGCCTTTAGAAAAATTTCAGGGTCGGTCGGCCAAAAATGGATTTCTGAAAAAGTATCAAAGGGGGAACCCTTTGGGTCGGCAGGGGGTCGAATCCCTGAGGAAGAAGCGTCCGCCCCCCCGCCCCCCCCCCCCTAAATCCGCCCCTGGTTGAATATATGTTAGTTTAAATTGATGTGACTGTTTACTACTTATTGCTTTTTGTTCCGCCTTCCGTAACGATAGTAACGGAATATTTGTGCTCGGGTAGGTTTTTTTTCTTCAGACAAGTTTCGACTTTTTAACTAGCCATTTTTGACGGAATATCAGTCAAAAGGTATTGTTGTCCTGAGCTTAAATTTTAAAAGATAATTCACCTGTGATCATTTTTCGTAAAGTTATGGGGGTTTAAAGATTGCCATATTTCGCGCTATTAACGCGTAAGCGAGATTTAATCCGTCTTAGAAATCGTTCCAAACTGGTTCAAGGAAGCTTATATGCCAATGCCATAACTGATTTGTTAATAGGAGCAAAATCTATCACTTCGTACTTAATATGACGTATGGGGGGATGTTTTCACAAAAAATTCCAAAGTTTTTTGAAAACATTTTTGAATTTTAATTTATAAAATTTAAATTTTTCATGTTATTACTGCTCCATAGGCCTTAAAAGGCAGTCGAAACATTCAGGGTTTCGCCCTGATACGAGCAGTCTTGTTTATTCTTTGTGTTTTTAATTTATCAGATTTTTGTTATTCAATTTGTTATTTCTATCATTACCCTGACACTAACACCTTTATCACCTTTTGGGGGAGCTAGCGTAAAAGTCTCTTAAATCGTTCCAGATATTCAATTCGCGCGTGCAGTTTGATTGCTTAAAGTTTAGAAATGCTCCTGCAATTTCTTATGAATCAGAAAAATTATTGTTTCCGAAACTTATGTGCTAGAAAAATAATCAAATCTTATTAGGGCAGTTCAGAAATCACTTTTTAAATTTATGTTCAATCAATCAATGGAAAAAAAATTAAAAATCCGTCATGGTCCAAGTTTTTTTCCGGTAGTGCCCTGTTTTTTTTTCGAATGTCCATAGTCTTCGACTGAATTTCGAAACGTCGCAACCCTATTTGGAAACATAGCAACCGAAACTGTAGCTTGGAATTGTGAATAATCAATAGCGAACGCGTCATCGTGTTTTATGGATGGATGATCTTTCAATATGTATTTGGGATAAGCTGAGTATTACAAACATCGCCTGATGTTATTTTATTGTAACACAGGAGACGAATGAGCCCCAAATTGCTATCTAATATTATGCCATCGATGGAGGTGAATTAGCTCGATCTCGAGGAAAATCGGGGCCTACTTTTCCGCGAACAATATAGGACCAATTGCCGTAAAATTCGGGCTGCTTCAACCCACTGAAAGATGTAAACAACAATTTAGATCCACAATATTGCAATTATGTTATCCAATTCCAATGATATGCAGGCTGTTGAGAAGAATATGTAACAAGAATGCTCGAATATCAGGGGGGAGCCCTGAATGTTCCGATTGCTCTATAATCCATAGCTATGAGTTTTTGGAAAAAAAATTCTCAAAAACTTTAAGCTTTGGACAATATCAAAGATTAATGTAAAAACTGAGGCGTTAAAAATTAAAAGGACCGATTAGCTAGCCTCTATTTAATTTCGAATCAATTTTTTTGTGCGGGAGAATTAGCCACGCATGATTAGTTCGAGTTACGCTTTCAGCGTTCTGAACAAAATCTTCAAATTAAGCCAGAGCATGGCTAAACTGGCAATTTTCAAACACTCAGAATTTTGTAAAAAAAATGATCGGAGATAGAATATGTTTTTGAGTTTGATTTCAAGGAGTCGATATCTTCATTGGGGTAAGCAACTGATTGTTAAAAGCTATTGCTTTGATTGCCGAAAATTGACTGAATTGAAAAAAAAATCACCCAACGCATAAATATTCCGTTTTCTTTGAAACGGAACAAAAAGACCTCGGGCATAAACAGGCAGGGGCAGATCTAGGTTTTTCTCGAGGTTTGAAATTGTCGAAATTTTTGTCGACCATTTTTTAGGTTGACCAAATTGATTTACTGAGCTCTTTCAAATCAAAATTAAGGACCCAATTTGCCAAATTTCCTGCACCGCAGGCTAATTTAAAAAAATGCCCAGAAAAATGGTTTTCAGGCACTTTTTGGAAAACTATGACCGAAAAATTGCGGTTTTTGGCGCGCTATCCCCTCAAATCTAGTATATACTGGCGCCAAAAACGCCTTTAGAAAAACTTTAGCGGTCTGTCACCAGAAATGAATAATTCAAACTTTGGGTCGGTAGGGGGTCAATTCCCTAAGGGGGATGGACGTCCGCCCCCGCTTCCCCTAAACCCGACCCTCGGCAAAAAACATAGCAAACGAACCATTAGAAATTGTCATTAAACTCATGAAAACAAAAAAAATTACAGTTGATCTTCAGTTATCGGAGAGCGCAAGTCGTCTCTTTTTCAGCATAAAAATTGAATTCAAATTGCAAAGTAATCAGAAGCCAAATAGCAAAACAATCGAACTTGAGCATAATAATTTTGAAAGACAATTCCTAGAAAAAAAATGAAAACAATGGAAATAAGTGCATTCACAACGTTCATTAACGTTTTCCTAAACAGGTTTAAGTGTGAAAAAAGTCAAATTATTGAACAGAAGTGTGGATGGATGAATTGACTCACGAAGAAATTATAGATCTGTTTTTGCTATCCATTCTTATTATTGCTACTACCATTGAGTTTATTGTCCATTTCCCCACTATGGCGTAGTTGAACATTCCAAAAATGCATCAGCAATGGTTCAGAAGAGGGAATTTTGAGTAGGATGCAAGCTATTCAATGGAGAATAACACGTTTTTCCATGCCATTCGATCAAGGCAGTATATGGGTTTGAAGCCTTCAGTTTTCAGGTTTGGTTCAACACAATCGATCCAGGGTCTTCTAGTCCTTCCCGCATGTCTTTTGTTGAGATAGAAACATGGTCTGTTGATTTTAGCGCGCAGTCATTTTCTTTTCGATGAAAATGGCTCAGTCATTGTAGCCGAGATAGGACTTGTAGCTTGTCCAGAGCAACAGAACCTGTCAAATTAATTTCGGCTTCTTCGGTTACGCTGTCTATATATGTGATCCTGTAATCCTGCGTGAAACTTTCCTATCAGCACTGTTAAAAGAGCTCGTTATTGCCGTGGTCTGCGCCCTATTTTCAGAACAGTACTTCAGAAGATCCGTTGATATGACACCTTGTAATCAAATCAGTACCTTTGTTCAGCAGCACAGGCGCAATTTGCCAAATTATGTCCAGAAAGTTGCTGTTCTTATCCGTGATGCATGTATTGCGTCTTTTCATGCGAAATCATATCACGCAGACAGCGAAACTCTTGACAGTTCTCCCGTATTTCCTTCAAAACTTTGCGTTTTTGACTGCATTTTTGGCCCAAAATTGACTGAATTGAAAAAAAAAATCACCCAACGCATAAATATTCCGTTTTCTTTGAAACGGAACAAAAAGACCTCGGGCATAAACAGGCAGGGGCAGATCTAGGTATTTCTCGAGGTTTGAAATTGTCTAAATTTTTGTCGACCATTTTTTAGGTTGACCAAATTGATTTACTGAGCTCTTTCAAATCAAAATTAAGGACCCAATTTGCCAAATTTCCTGCACCGCAGGCTAATTTAAAAAAATGCCCAGAAAAAAGGTTTTCAGGCACTTTTTGGAAAACTATGACCGAAAAATTGCGGTTTTTGGCGCGCTATCCCCTCAAATCTAGTATATACTGGCGCCAAAATCGCCTTTAGAAAAACTTTAGGGGTCTGTCACCAGAAATGAATAATTCAAACTTTGGGTCGGTAGGGGGTCAATTCCCTGAGGGGGGATGGACGTCCGCCCCCGCTTCCCCCTAAACCCGTCCCTCGGCAAAAAGATAGCAAACGAACCATTAGAAATTGTCATTAAACTCATGAAAACAAAAAAAATTACAGTTGATCTTCAGTTATTGGAGAGCGCAAGTCGTCTCTTTTTCAGCATAAAAATTGAATTCAAATTGCAAAGTAATCAGAAGCCAAATAGCAAAACAATCGAAATTGAGCATAATAATTTTGAAAGACAATTCCTAGAAAAAAAAAGAAAACAATGGAAATAAGTGCATTCACAACGTTCATTAACGTTTTCCTAAACAGGTTTAAGTGTGAAAAAAGTCAAATTATTGAACAGAAGTGTGGATGGATGAATTGACTCACGAAGAAATTATAGATCTGTTTTTGCTATCCATTCTTATTATTGCTACTACCATTGAGTTTATTGTCCATTTCCCCACTATGGCGTAGTTGAACATTCCAAAAATGCATCAGCAATGGTTCAGAAGAGGGAATTTTGAGTAGGATGCAAGCTATTCAATGGAGAATAACACGTTTTTCCATGCCATTCGATCAAGGCAGTATATGGGTTTGAAGCCTTCAGTTTTCAGGTTTGGTTCAACACAATCGATCCAGGGTCTTCTAGTCCTTCCCGCATGTCTTTTGTTGAGATAGAAACATGGTCTGTTGATTTTAGCGCGCAGTCATTTTCTTTTCGATGAAAATGGCTCAGTCATTGTAGCCGAGATAGGACTTGTAGCTTGTCCAGAGCAACAGAACCTGTCAAATTAATTTCGGCTTCTTCGGTTACGCTGTCTATATATGTGATCCTGTAATCCTGCGTGAAACTTTCCTATCAGCACTGTTAAAAGAGCTCGTTATTGCCGTGGTCTGCGCCCTATTTTCAGAGCAGTACTTCAGAAGATCCGTTGATATGACACCTTGTAATCAAATCAGTACCTTTGTTCAGCAGCACAGGCGCAATTTGCCAAATTATGTCCAGAAAGTTGCTGTTCTTATCCGTGATGCATGTATTGCGTCTTTTCATGCGAAATCATATCACGCAGACAGCGAAACTCTTGACAGTTCTCCCGTATTTCCTTCAAAACTTTGCGTTTTTGACTGCATTTTTGGCCAAAAATTGACTGAATTGAAAAAAAATCACCCAACGCTTAAGTATTCCATTTTCTTTGAAACGCAATAAAAAGACCTCCGGCATAAACAGGGGCGAATCTAAAATTTTCTCGAGGTTCAAAATTTTCGAAATTTTTGTCGACCAATTTTTAGGTTGACAAAATTGATTTACTGAGCTCTTTCAAATCAAAATTTCCCAAATTTGCAAAATTTCCTGCACCGCAGGCTAATTTAAAAAAAAACAAACAGCCCAGAAAAATGGTTTTCAGGCTCTTTTGGAAAACTATGACCAATATATACTAACTTTGAGGAGGAGCGCGCGCCAAAAAAGCGCGAATTTTTTGTCAACATTTTTCAAAAAGTGCCCAATTACGGCTTTTTTTGACTGTTTTTTGCTTGCGGCGCACAAAGTTTTACCAAAATAGGGGCAAAACAGTGCTTTGGGTGAGCTCGAAAAATCAATTTGGTCGGCCTAAAAAAAAAAAAAGGTCGTCAAAATTTTCGAATTTTTTTTTAGAAAATCCGCCCCTCTCGAGAAAATCCTAGATCTGCCCCTGCCTGTGATCATTTTTTGTTAAAATATGGGGGTTTGAAGATTGCCATATTTCGCACTTTTAACGCGTAAGCGAGATTTAATCCGTCTTAGAACTCGTTCCAAACTGGTTCAATGAAGCTTATATGCCAATGCCATAACTGATTTGTTAATAGGAGCAAAATCTATCTTTTCGTACTTAATATGACGTATGGAGGGATGTTTTCACAAAAAATTTCAAAGTTTTTTGAAAACATTTTTTTGAATTTTAATTTATAAAATTTAAATTTTTCATGTTATTACTGCTCCATAGACCTTAAAAGGCAGTCGAAACATTCAGGGTTTCGCCCTGATACGAGTAGTCTTGTTTATTCTTTGTGTTTTTATTTGATCAGATCTTCGTTCCTCAATTTGTTATTTCTATCATTACCCTGACACTAACACCTTTATCACCTTTTGGGGGAGCTAGCGTAAAGTCTCTTAAATCGTTCCAGATATTCAATTCGGGCGTGCAGTTTGATTGCTTAAAGTTTAGAAATGCTTCTGCAATTTCTTATGAATCAGAAAAATTATTGTTTCCGAAACTTATGTGCTAGAAAAATAATCAAATTTTATTAGGGCAGTTCAGAAATCACTTTTTTTAAAATTTTGTTAAATCAAAAAATGGAAAAAAAATTAAAAATCCGTCATGGTCCAAGTTTTTTTCCGGTAGTACCCTGTTTTTTTCGAATGTCCATTTTCTTCGACTGAATTTCGAAACGACGCAACCCTATTTGGAAACATAGCAACCGAAACTGTAGCTTGGAGTTTTGAAGAATCAATAGCGAACGCGTCGTCGTGTTTTATGGATGGGTGATCTTTCAATATATATGTATTTGGGATAAGCTGAGTATTACAAACATCGCCTGTTGTTATTTTATTGTAACACAGGAGAAGAATGAGCCCCAAGTTGCTATCTAATATGCCATCAATGGAAGTGAGTTAGCTCGATCTCGAGAAAAATCGGCGTCTACTTTTCCGCGAACAATATAGGACCAATTGCCGTAAAATTCGGGCTTCTTCAACCCACTGAAAGATGTAAACAACAATTTAGATCCACAATATTGCAATTATGTCATCCAATTCCAATGATATGCAGGCTGTTGAGAAGAATATGTAACAAGAATGCTCGAATATCAGGGGGGAACCCTGAATGTTCCGATTGCCCTTTAATCCATATCTATGAGTTTTTGGGAGAAGAAAATTCTGAAAAACTTTGAACTTTGGACAATATCAAAGATTAATGTAAAAAAATGAGTCGTTAAAAATTAATAGGACCGATTAGCTAGCCTTTATTTAAATTCGAATCAATTTTTGTGCGGGAGAATTAGCCACGCATGATTAGTTCGAAATACGCTTTCAGCGTTTTGAACAAAATCTTCAAATTATTCCAGAGCATGGCTAAACTGGCATTTTTCAAACACTCAGAATTTTGCAAAAAAAATGATCGGAGATAGAATATAATTTTGAGTTTGATTTCAAGGAGTCGATATCTTCATTGGGGTAAGCAACTGATTGTTAAAAGCTATTGCTTTGATTGCCGAAAATTGACTGAATTAAAAAAAATCACCCAATAAATATTCCGTTTTCTTTGAAACGGAACAAAAAGAACTCGGGCATAAACAGGGGCAGATCTAGGTTTTTCTCGAGGTTTGAAATTGTCGAAATTTTTGTCGACCATTTTTTAGGTTAACCAAATTGATTTACTGAGCTCTTTCAAATCAAAATTAAGGACCCAATTTGCCAAATTTCCTGCACCGCAGGCTAATAAAAAAAAATGCCCAGAAAAATGGTTTGCAGGCTTTTTTTGGAAAACTATGACCAAAAAATTGCAGTTTTTGGCGCGCTATCTCCTCAAATTTAGTATATACTGGCGCCAAAAACGCCCTTAGAAAAAATTTAGGGTCCCGTCACCAGAAAAAAATAATTCAAACTTTGGGTCGGTAGGGTGTCAATTCCCTGAGGCGGGATGGACGTCCGCCCCCGCTTCCCCCTAAACCCGTCCCTCGGCAAAAACCTAGCAAACGAACCATTAGAAATTGTCATTAAACTCATGAAAACAAAAACAATTACAGTTGATCTTCAGTTATTGGAGAGCGCAAGTCGTCTCTTTTTCAGCATAAAAATTGAATTCAAATTGCAAAGTAATCAGAAGCCAAATAGCAAAACAATCGAAATTGAGCATAATAATTTTGAAAAACAATTCCTAGAAAAAAAATGAAAACAATGGAAATAAGTGCATTCAGTTTTAGTGCATAGAGTATTAGAAAATCCGCCCCCCTCAAGAAAATCCTTGATCCGCCCCTGCCTGTGATCATTTTTTGTTAAGTTATTGGGGTTTAAAGATTGCCATATTTCGCGCTATTAACGCGTAAGCGAGATTTAATCCGTCTTAGAAATCGTTCCAAACTGGTTCAATGAAGCTTACATAACAATGCCATAACTGATTTGTTAATAGGTGCAAAATCTATCATTTTGTACTTAATATGACGTATGGGGGGATGTTTTCACAAAAAATGCCAAAGTTTTTTGAAAACATTTTTTTTTGAAATTCAATTTATAAAATTTAAATTTTTCATGTTATTACTGCTCCATAGACCTTAAAAGGCAGTCGAAACATTCAGGGTTTCGCCCTGATACGAGCAAACTTGTTTATTCTTTGTGTTTTTAAGTTATTAGATCTTTGTTACTCAATTTGTTATTTCTATCATTACCCTGACACTAACATCTTTATCACCTTTTGGGGGAGCTAGCGTAAAAGTCTCTTAAATCGTTCCAGATATTCAATTCGCGCATGCAGTTTGATTGCTTAAAGTTTAGAAATGCTCCTGCAATTTCTTATGAATCAGAAAAATTATTGTTTCCGAAACTTATGTGCTAGAAAAATAATCAAATCTTATTAGGGCAGTTCAGAAATCACTTTTTAAAATTATGTTAAATCAATAAATGGAAAAAAAATTAAAATCCGTCATGGTCCAAGTTTTTTTCCGGTAGTGCCATGTTTTTTTCGAATGTCCATATTCTTCGACTGAATTTCGAAACGACGCAACCCTATTTGGAAACATAGCAACCGAAACTGTAGCTTGGAGTTTTGAAGACTCAATAGCGAACGCGTCATCGTGTTTTATGATTGAATGATCTTTCAATATGTATTGAGGATAAGCTGAGTATTACAAACATCGCCTGATGCTATTTTATTGCAACACAGGAGAAGAATGAGCCCCACATTGCTATCTAATATGCCATCGATGGAAGTGAATTAGCTTGATCTCGAAAAAAATCGGCGCCTACTTTTCTGCGAACAATATAGGACCAACTGCCGTAAAATTCGGGCTTTTTCAACCCACTGAAAGATGTAAACAACAATTTAGATCCGCAATATTGCAATTATGTCATCCAATTCCAATGATATGCAGGCTGTTGAGAAGAATATGTAACAAGAATGCTCGAATATCAGGGGGGAACCCTGAATGTTCCGATTGCCCTTTAATCCATATCTATGAGTTTTTGGGAGAAGAAAATTCTGAAAAACTTTGAACTTTGGACAATGTCAAAGATTAATGTAAAAAACTGAGTCGTTAAAAATTAATAGTCATTAGAAATAGTCATTAAACTCATGAAAACAGAAAAAAATTTACGTCTGATCTTCAGTTATTGGAGAGCGTAAGTCGTCTCTTTTTCAGCATAAAAATTGAATTCAAATTGCAAAGTAATCAAAAGCCAAATGGCAAAACAATCGAAATTGAGCGTAATAATTTTGAAAGACATTTTCTAGAAGAAAAAAAATTAAAACAATAGAATTAAGTGCATTCACAACGTTCATTAGCATTTTCCTAACCAAGTTTAAGTGTGAAAAAAGTCTAATTGTTGAAAAGAAGGGTGGAGGGATGAAATGACTCACGAAGAAATTATAGATCTGTTTTTGCTATCCAGTCATAATGTTGCTACTACCATTGAGTTTTTTGTCCATTTCCCCACTATTGCGTTGTTGAACTTTCCGAAAGTGCGTAAGCAATGGTTCAGAAGAGAGCATTTTGAGAAGGATGCAGGCTATTCAATGGAGAATAACACGTTTTTCCATGCCATTCGATCAAGGCAAAATATGGGTTTGAAGCCTTCAGTTTTCAGGTTTGGTTCAACACAAACGTTCCAGGGTCTTTTAGGCCTTCCCGCATGTCTTTTTTTGAGATAGAAACATGGTCTGTTGATTTTAGGGCGCAGTCACTTTCTTTTCGGTGAAAATGGCTCAGTCATTGTAGCCGAGATAGGACTTGTAGCTTGTCCAGAGCAACAGGACCTGTCATGTTAATTTCGGCTTCTTCGGTTACGCTGTCTATATATGTGATCCTGTAACCCTGCGTGAAACTTTCTTATCAGCACTCTTAAAAGAGCTCGTTATTGCCCTGGTCTGCGTCCTAGTTTCAGAGCAGCACTTCAGAAGATCCGTTGACATGACACCTTGTAATCAAATCAGTATCTTTGTTCATCAGCACAGGCGCAATTTGCCAAATTGTGTCCAGAAAGTTGCTGTTCTTATCTGTGATGCATGTATTGCGTCATTTTCATGGGAGACCATATCACACAGAACTTTTATAGGGCAAAATACATTGCTCTTTGATCTATCCTAATTCGAATTACAGTCGCCTACATAAACCCAAAATTGACCTGCCATAATTAAGCGCTCGCAAGTGAAACTTCTTTTAATGCCAATAAGTTCGAAAAAAAAATACACAAAAAGAAAAAAAAGATACAAAAACAAGACTGCCCGTACATCAGGGTGAAAAGCTGAATGTTTCGATTGAATTTTAGGGCCAAATAGAAAACTTTTGCTTAAAAAATAAATTCAGTAACTGATTTTTTTTTCATTTTATCCCCCACACCTTTAAGTTAACTAAAAAAGTAGGACTCTGTTGGTTCAAATTTTTAAAAATAAGACCAAATTATTCGCCTCAATTCAATTATGTGTTATGAGATTGCAAAGTATAGCTTATTTATTAACCCAAAATTGCCAAATTAGCCGTTTTCAACCCCAAAACTTGCCAAAAATTGATCACCATTCGAGCTCAAGACAAAAATTGAAAATTGATTTTATAAACAAACAACCACACCAAGTATAAAAACTTTACATTTACTTCGAAAGTCGGAACAATAACGTGTCACAGTAAAATGCAAGTAAGGCAATGATCTCGCGTGATAATACAAGTTTCCGTACTTTTGCGTCATACTGCCTCACCTAGATGAAAAAAAAACAGAGTTGAGCTTCTGTGACAGACTGCTGTTTTCTTATAATAATGCGACCGGTGTTTCAAAATGAATTACTACTTTTTCCAAACTGCTCTAAGCAGCCAAAACTTTTTTCAAAAATTTCATGAGTTTTATAGGGCAACAGAGCGTACTTCAAGAATGAAATGTATTTTCGACAAAACTCGCTGATAACATCTGGTGCCACTAAAAAAAAATCCGTCTTAATGAATTGTCTCACTCATTTTAGCTGATTGCTCGAAGTTGAAACTGGCTAAATTGTCCCGAGAGTTTACTGTTGCCATATTCATCTTCCGAATATTTAGAAGGAAAAAAAATGTTTTTTCTCGCAAAATTATTAAGTTGTGTTTTTTCTCCTTTTTTGCATTGCAATGAAAAATTCTGACACAGATTTTGTCATTGAAAAAAATGATTTCGAAGCATCAACCACGAAACGCACCTAGAACTATCACATCCTGTGCAAGCAGTTAAGCAAGGGAGAGGTAAGGTAAACCAAAAAACATAGGGTCGCCAATCGCTGTGCAATCAGTCAGCGCAGAATTTTTACAAGACAGCTGAAATTGCAAAATGATAATTTTTGAATGACAACATTCTCTTTCAGTTGACAAAAAATAACGTACTAAGACCTAAAGAAAAAGTTTCAAATTGACTTAACAAAAAAAACACCCAGTAATTGAAACAGTAATGTGTCACAGTAAAATGCAATTGAGGCAATGATCTGAACGGGAGCTGTTCCATTAGCATGCGTACAACGATGAAAAGCTATCCGATTTTGTATAAAAAAAAAAACCGATGACTCATTAAGCCGTTCTTTATCCACCCCGACATCAACAAGTTATGGCTTGAACGAACTTTGATCACCGCGTCAATAGTGACCAGGCCGACACTGATCTGCATTTGCCAGGACCGATAACTGGCCAGCATATAGAGAATATGTGCAATGCTTAACAACTTGATACGGTTCTCTGATACTTTCTTAATCAATGCAGATATTTTCATAAATATAACTTACTTTCGATTTTATTTCCCATCTTTTCACGCTTAACTATCTTGTTGTTCGAATGCCGTTTTTTTCTTGTTGTTCTAATGGCAATTTTTCAGGTTTTGATAATCCTTGAACAAAAAACTATCAACTCAACAAGTATGAAGTTTTCCTCGAAATTTTCAAGCTGTTTAGACACCTCAGCCACATCAGTTTTGGCGAAGTTCAAATAAGGACTATTCTCCCTTGAAAACTTGAACAATTCACCACAAAACAAATCGGCTAACTTAGACTATAGAGGCTAGATACAAATTTTTTTTTTCATTTGTTTAAAAATGGGAAATTTCAATGATCCGTATTTATCTCAAATATCAAAACATACAAACCATGCATAAATTTTTGTGATAAGTGCACATTAAAGGCACAAAATAGAACGAGTTTTTGTCTCGATGTGGTCATTCGCATTTTCCACCAGTTTCCCGTTAGCGATTGAAATGTTGGATTTCAACTGTCTAATCGGTTTTCCGGCCATCATTTTCTCTGTATAATTTTTGAATTTTTGGATTTTTTCGGCTCCTTTTTAAAATTAGCAGAGCAAAAGAATTCTCTGCAGAGCACCAGAAAAAAAAGCTTTCCAACCGGCAATGTCAAGTTTTGTTTTAGTGACAGGCACAAGTGTAAGTGTCTTTAAATTACTTTGCCAAAAAATTGATTGACATATAGGCAAAAAAACTTTGTTGCTCATGTGCTTGTGCAATAATTCATGTTTCTGCGCCTTACAGCCCGGCTTATAACAGAAAAAAATGGAACTTCTGTATCAGCCTACGTTTTTCTATCAAAAGGCATTACGAACTGCAACTTCGAAAACAATTACTATTTTTTCAAACTATTCGTACGAGCCAAAACGTTTTTCAGAAGTATCAGTATGTTTTTGAGCAGCAGATCGTATATCAAGTACTTCAATTTATTTTGAATTACACCAGGTTTGAAACAAACTTGGTTAAAACATCTGGTGCCTCTAAACACTTCCGTCAAAACGACAGATGTCGGTCTGAGAGCACAGGAAGGGTTTCAAAAACAAATTTCTACTGTTTAATTTACTAGAGTTGTGGTTTCATTCGAGAGGTTCTGGAGTTTCATCGATGCTCTCCAGATGTTTTTGTTTAGGCATTGTTTCACAGCTTACTGCCCTATCCTATCTATAGACCAAAAATATATAAACGTTTTTTTTTCGGCGCCGCCTACAAGTTCATTGCGCGCTGAAGGCAAGCTATCGAGGAACGTTGAGAGTGTTCAAAGTTTTTTCTAGAACTTCGTTGACAATTTTTTTAGATTGAAAGTTTGATGGGCTTGGTAAATGAGCACGCTCGATTTTGAGGACGAAGTTCCGTTGCTTGTCCAAATAACCCACTCCTCTACAGTTTCCGAATAAACATTAAGGCCTCTGTTAAGCTGGTTTTTCGTACAGAAACTGTAGTCATTCAGACAAAGATGCTTTTTTGAATTTATTTTGTTATGTCAGCGTTTTGTGAAAGTGATGAACGAAAATGATTAAGTTGATCAACAAAATATGCAAACGTAGTTGTTAAAAGGAGTTATTAGTTACCGTTTGGACAAGCGTTGAAACCGAATTAGTTAAGCTTTTAGAGAAGCTTAAGTTTCGATTAAAAACTTTAACCAATTTCCTAAATTATTTGATATGCGGTTGCACCATCTCCTGCCAAAGGCTCGCTTCTAATATCAAAGGAACTGCGAGGCCAGTGCGTGATAATGTGAGTCAACCCTTTAACTGTACGAAAAAAAACATCTCCCAATTTTCGCGACCACGGCGCAGTTTGACGCGGGGTTGCGATTGACGCAGAGCTGGCAAAGGGAAGGCCAATTTCTGAAATTCTGATTCTTTTAGATTTGGATAATTTATGCAATTTTTTTCTTGCAAGCTACAGACGTTTCCTAATTTGGCTTGTTTTTGTTGTTTCAGTCTTGATTCCTTATATTTTGAGAAGTTTCATGGTCAGAGTTGTATATTGCTTCTCAGAAATTTGAGTGAAACTAGGTAATCGTTTTCGGCCGGGCTTTCAAAATCGCACAGGTTTCCCTCATAGCCCTTCTTAGGATCATGCAATCGCAATTCAGTCAAAATTTGGCTATTTTTGTTAGAGATTTTCGGTATATTCCAGAGAGGCGACCAAATTGTGTTTAGTCAAGACTTTAGCTACCCAATTTGCGACCTTCGCAAACGTAAAATCTGATCGCAACTATTCAACTTGGAGGTATTACCTGAAACCAGACTGAAACACAGAGGCTAGGCGGAGCTTAACACCACTTTCACTTTTGAAAACTGGCAAAACAAAATTTTTGTTTGCCTCGATTTTTGCCCCTAGTTGTTTTCCTAGTAAAATTTGTGTGAAGAGCGAAAAACTTGAGATGTTAGAAGTACCCAAAAATGTAAACTTTCTTTTTAAAAAATAAAGAAGTAGCAGCTTCTGCGGGATAACTTTGAGCAACCGCTTCTTTCGATTGCAATTTTCATCTCAATTTTGTTAGGGTCTTTCTTAAGAAAATTTAGTTTGCAAGAAAAATAGTCAAAGAAGATTCGCAAAATCGGCTTTCTTGATTGAAGACTTAACCTAAGAATTGGCACGGTAATTTTGAGTAGAGACACAAAAACTCCAAAAAACGGTCAAAAATTCAAAACTTTTACTGGTTTGAAGATCTCAACGTCATTCTTGAAAAAACTCGGCATATAAAATTAGAAAGGTAAGCTTCCAACAATCTGTTCTGTTGATAAAACTTTTGCTATCAGATTTGGCAGGATAGTTATCGAGAATAGACCAAAAAATGTCAATAAATCATGAAAGTTAGCATTTCCGAGACTTATGGTTTTTTTTAGTTTAAAAACAAACTGAGCGTAGCCGCTTATGCAGAAAATATTCACCGAACAAGATTTTGATTAAATTTTGGCAGGATGGTTCTCGAAACCCAGGTTTGGCAGGATGGTTCTCGAGAAAAGTAAAAAAATATATAAATCTGTTCAAAAAATCAAAACTTTGATTTTTTTGAGGGCCATTATTCTTAATTGTCAAAAATGTCTTGGCGTAGTTGCGGAGCTTCCCACGACCATTTCTTTGGATTGAACCCAAAATCTCAGATAGTGGAGGATAGTTTTTGTTAAAATTGAAAAAATTTCAAAAAAACGCTTAAAAATAAAAACAAATGACTTTACCGAGGCTTATAACTTTTGATTAAAAAGATTTTGTGTGACCGCTAATGCGGAAGACCTTCGCACAACCCGTTGGGAAGCAGTAGACTTTTTAGAAGGCGATAGACAAAGGGTAAAACAAAAAGAGACCCGGGGACTATGCAGGTACACAAGACTGTAGGCGGTCTTTCTATGGGCATCCCTTGTTTGAAAATCGGTAGAATGGTTTTTGAGAAAAAAAAACTAAATTTTATGCAAAAAATATTAACATTTTCCAAAGCGTCGCAAAAAAATAAAATAAAATTCCCAATCCCATACACTATCATAACACCTGTTTTTATCAAACAGGAGTTCTAGGCAAACGTGCCAAGCAAGACCTTTGAAATTCAAATTAGCAACACTGAACAAAATTTACTAAGCGGAAACAAGGCCGATAAATTTGAGCAGACACCAGTTGAGCCGAAAAAAAAGTGATTTTGTAAATTCCTCTGAAACTACCCTGTAGTAACTAGTTCCCACCTAGAAGTTAAATTTTGTTAAACTAGTTGTAAACCCGAAAAAATCTACATTCCGACCCGAAAAAAAATCTACATTCCGCAAGCGTAATAATCAATTGTTAATTTTACTTTTGAAATCTGCCTTAACTAAAATGAAAAATTAAAGAAAGCTCAAGCGCAAGTGTTGTTGCCTGCCGAGTGCTCACTTCTATTGGCAGGATGCAGCAGATTTTATTTCATTTTTCCACAGCGAGAAAATAACAAAACTCTTTTGGGATAACCAAGTTGCAGCGCATTCTATTTTAACCAAATCATATCATTGTGAACTATTTTACTCAAAATGCGCCGGAAAATTTTATGCTGGACAGTTCTAGCACTATGGATTTCAAGTTGTCAAACAGGTAAGAAAAAAAATATGCATTAAAGGGCGACTTTTTTTCAATTTGCCTTGAACACGACGTGCATTGAACAAAATAGCATGAACAGATTGTTTACAGAATGTTGACAAAAATGAGAAAAAAAACATGTTATTCAAAACTTGATTTTTTCTGCAGTCACAATCGTTTTGAAAAAACTGATTGATTTTGCTATGATGTGATGAACTTTCACATCGCGACGATTACTAATTATCAACTCTTGCTAAAAGTTTTTTGAGGTTGAAAATTTGAGGTTGAATAATAATAATAATTCTACACAACTCTAAAGTTCATTGATTGAAGATCAATCGCTATTGTACTCAATTCTTGATTGTGAATCAACAATTCTCAGTCCAAAAAAAAACTAATATGATTGCAGGTCTTGATCAGAAGTTCAGCTGCAATTCTGAACAGCTTTTTTTCGTCCTTTCTCCTGAGCGTAAATGTTCAAACAATTGAACGGAAAGTATCAAATGGTAGAAGCCAATGAGTTTAACAAGATTCATTTCTTTGGGTTTAAAAGTCAAAGTAACAATCAATTTGACATTAAGGAGTTGTACGAATGCATTTCACAAGTGAAAAAGCATCAACAAAAAATCCCATCACTGACCATAAAACCCTGCTCTAGCAGCAGAGCAAGAGGAAGTTAACACAAATTAAATAGGGTAGCCAAGTGCTGGGCAACTAACGCAGAATATTCTGAAGACAGCTGAAATCGCGCACAAAATGGTAGTTTAAAAATTTCAAGTATATCTTCAGTTAGTGTCTTCCAAAATTAGAATGAAAACACCTCAATTCAGCCACTTCTAGTCGCAAGCAAACTATCTTGAATCTAATTGGCGTGTCTACGGATATTTCTTAATCATCTTTAGCTCCTAGTTTTCGCAAACACAAGCGACGAAAATGCAAAAAGTGCTTCAATCAGGTGCTTCAATCAGGCAAAATAAAGTGAAATTAGGAAAACATTAAGAAATTTTTTTTGTTGAGATTAGGAGTATCACGTTCTCATATCTGCTCCACGACTGCTAGTAGTTTTACTACACAGATGCAAAGCCGCACTCTGCAAGCACTAGCGAGAACACGACAAAATTCAGCTCTATAACTTCAACATGAAAAATAATTGAAGACAAATCTATTTCAGAACCTAATTTTTTCGATATTGCGCCTGATGTTTTATGTTACCATAATAATCTACCAGAGAAAAAGAAGGAAAAAACTTTTTGTTTTTCCTCGCAAATTTTTTTTTGTTTCTCCTCGCAGAAAAATAATTAATTAAAAATGAGCGATATGCTCTTACACACAAAATGAAGCCCTCTCGGCCTTTTTTGAGACTACAAAAAATATGACTATATTTTTGTCGCATTTAATGTTTGGACTTTTTCGTCAAATTTTTGGCTTGTCCAAAGTTTTGCAAACTTTTTTGGCATATGCGACCAAAACCTAACGTTTCCACACTTTCATGGCTAAAAAGACCTCTACCAACTTTCGCGACCATAGAAATCAGTTACCTAAAACTTTGAAAGGATTCGGACTACACAAATTTCATTCATTTCTCTCTCATAACAAGTAAACTGGAAACAATGAGAAAAAAACTTGATCAAATGGTCTAAATTTTTTTGATTGAATTCAAAAACTTTGCTTAAAATCATACAACCGAACAACCTGCATGTCCTACAAGCAAACTTGAGGATAAGAAAAGTCCCTATATGCTATCTGTTGCTTGCTATTAACTAAGATTAAACTGAAAATCGAAATCGGAAAACCAACATTGCAAAAAAAATCTGCAAATATTCTCACTAAAAAAAGTTCCAGAAAACCTAAAACAATTTTTAACATCTATAAAAACATTCCAAAGAAATCGCACTTGCCAAACATGAAAAGTTGATAAAGAAGATTACAACAAAAATACGCCCGTTTATAAAATAAAAAACACGAAGGTTTTTTTTTGATAAAAACTTAAGCCAGAAAAACAAAACTTCTGAGAAGAAATGGTACTTTGTTTTTTAGACGAGCCAGTCATATCAGAGTTGCAAAATAAAACGTTCTAGAGATTGATGAATTATTTCTAAATTAATGAATATTTTTCGAAATTGATGATTTTTTTTCGAAAAACTTTGTCAAAACAATACGCTGTTAAATCTATTTCAAATTAAATTTTATTTACTCAGAACAAGTCATATAAATGAACTAAAATTAACTCGCATTTTTGGCATAAAGAGCAGAAAACACAAACCCAAAACACTGAAAAAAATTTCCAACTAAATTCTAACAGATAAACTTTTAGCTGTAAAATTACCAGAAAACGATGAAATATATAACGCCTCTTGAAAGTGATATAACAAAAATTACTAATTGTAGAAATTGTTTGCCCAATTATTGGAAAAATTCTACTGAAAAAAGGCGATGAATTTGGTCGAAAAAAACTTCAATGAAAACTTTACATTATAAGTTTGCAATTTTAAGTTTGGAAAGTTACTTAGGTTGATTACCTCTATTTTTAACATTCAAATAAGCGACGTAATATATTGCAAAAAAAACAAAGCGGAAACTAAGCCGACAAAACATAAACTGAAAGCGACAGAGTCGAAAAATCAAAAAGTACCAAAGAAGCATTATTTAAAAATGTTGACCTGCGTTTTTTGGGAAAACACTAATAAGGATGCAGAGTGAAATTAAAATACCAATGGGCGCAAAAAAGATGAACGTAATGCATGCATGGCGTTTGTATTGCATGCATGTCGTTCATGTACTGCCTGTAAATCTGTGGATTATTTTCGGGAAAAAATTCGAGTTCCCGATTGCATTATCCTTGCTTTATGCAAAGATAATAAAGCAGAGAACAAAAACTACGAAATTACCAATGTTACAGATCGTGATTATAGGAAAAATACCACCAAATACTGATTACCAATTAATGAAGACATTTATTTGCGAGCTAGATTTAAAAAAAAGAATGTTCATACAAATACAGTAACGCTCGCAAGCTCGCTTGTGTAAACTCTAGCCACCAATAAAGCAGCTACGGATTCTGTCAAACTGCCAATGCTGTGCAGAAAAAATTCGACCAAAAAAAACTATTTAAATGTTTCGGATTTGAACATCCGAGCTGTTCAATAGTTGTCTCACGTCTTCGCATCTGCGCCGGGGTTGCTTGGTAGTTAACAAATGGCCCAGCTAATGCGGTATCTACCTGCTCTAGCATGTGTAAATCATATTTTGTCTTTATCCGGAAAATGCGTAATTTTAAAAATTTGAAAAAAATGGACTTTACCTTGAACCCTAGTGTTTCTCTGCTGAAGGATAATAGCCTCTTCATAATATTATAGCAGGATAAAGCATGGTAACATATATGCTAAAGCATGAAAAAAGCCTCTTTTTTTAACACTCTGGTTTTTAGATTGAAGATTTCCGCACACTGATTTTTTGCATTGAGCCCTTAATATCAGGTTTAGCTAGTACTTTTCTTGACAAAAACGATAAAAAATTAAAAAAGAACATTTTCGAATTTCATATTTATAAGTTTCTAGAAAACGAGCAAAAAGCAAAAATTAGACATTTTGTAAGGTACTGTTTTTGCAAAATGCAAGGTATAGCCGCTTGTGTAGATAAAGTTCGCATAACTTTTTTTTCGGTTGAACCCTTAATCTTCAATTTCGAAGGGTAGTTTTTTAGAAAAATCAAAAAGTTTTAAAAGTTAATCAAAATTTCGAAAAGTGGACTTGTTTGAGGCCATAACTTTTTTTTACCAATTTTAGAGAATATCCGCTTGAGACGGTAAGATCCTCATAATTACTTTTTGATTGAATCATTCATCGAAGATTTGTGCATTAATTTTTTGAGAAAATGAAAAATTCAAAACAAATAGGCCTAAAATCCCGTCTTTGAAACTTTCGAAGGCCGTAGAACGTGAAATAAAAAGAAAAGAGGCTAGCAGAACACGCAGGCACATAAAAGAGCTGCCAAATTTTCCAATGGTACTATTTTTTTTGAAATTGCAGTTTCTGCAAAAAGCGAAATTTTTTCACTGTCACAAAAAAAACGTAAAACAACAAATCCCATTCGTTTTCATAATACATGTTTTTCTCTAGTCAAAATTAAAGCAGCAATACACTCCATTAAATTTCTTGTGCTTTAATAAACTTAAATATGATTAAATTGATATCTAGTGCATTTAAATTGCACTTTTATTTGCGTCTTAGTTCAGAAAAAATATCTTCGACATAATACACTACGTCTTGTTGTGTAAAAATGGGAAAGAGCTTTGAATAAAAGTGTTTTTGAGTTTTATTTTTTAACGCAAATTTAAATACTAAAAAATATCATCGGAACGGGTTGAATGATATATCTTATAAAAGCCTTTCAGTTTTGATTCGAAAAATATTAGAAATTTTTTTTTTAAATGTCTCAATGTCGAGAAAAACGCATTTGAAGTTTTTAGTTTTTTGTTTAATTTTGAGGAAAAAAAGCAAGCGAGCAGGCGTATTTTGCGCAATTCAAGCCGGTTATAATAATTTATTACTGCTTAGTTTTACACAAATAAAATTAGTTTTGGAGTTTTTTAGAGCCATTTTGGAAATAAAATTAAAAAAAAAAATTCAGTAAAAAAATTGATTTTACAAAAAAAATGTTTTGTTGGCTAGTCATTTAAAAAAAACTGTTGTTCACTTTGTTTATATTACTGTTATTGACGAATATGCCAAAGCTCTATTTGTTTCAGGTCTTTTTTATCACACCACGCAGAAACAACGACAATAATTTGAAAACAAAAAATTTTTTGTCCCCACAGTTAAAGCCCAAAGCAGTTAGACTGTCGTAACACTGAAGCTAGAGTTTAAGTGAGAACTCGTTTTTGCAGAATTTCTTTTCAATGTAATTGAAACACTATCTGACAATCTCAGATGATTTTTCTGGATTTCTTGACTAAATTTATGTTTTTTTTCCATTCTTCTATGTTATTGGCAGTAAATTATTAAAATAGAAAAATAATATGCCAAAATCCTAATTATGTTTCTCCAGAGCATCATTAAAAATGAAGGAAAAAAATCGGCATATAAGGACAAGAAGTATAAAGCAACGCAGTTCATGTGGAACAGTTTTTTTCAGTGTTTTCAATGCAACTCGGAAAAAGTCAAAATTTTGTAAAATTCTAGATCCGTTTTAAGGCTAAGCGTTCTTCAGGTTTTAGTAGCCGGGAAACTGACTTAGATGTAGATAACATTGACTCTGATAACGAAACATCCGACGGAAATTACTCAAGTTTCAATGAAACTGAGGACGAGGAACCATTGAACGAAACTGATTACGAAATTCTTGATTTGGATGAACTCGAGGATTCTTTGGATTATGGAATTGATGATTTGGAGAGCGATAACAGTACCAATGGGACTGATTTTGAGTACGGAGACTATAACGGAACAGAACCTGAAGATAGCAGCGGGTAATTAAGTAAAATTGTGGCTTAGAAAAACTCAATGTTTATGTAAAAAAGAGTTGGGTTACCAAAAAATAAATAGTCGTGCAAAATGGATTTTAAACTTTTGCTATAACAAAATGGACTTAACAAAATTTTTTGGAAAAAGCGAAAAGGAGTCAACGATTTTTTTTTTCATAATAAAAATATCTTGAGGCTTTGATTTCTATGTGCGATGCACATAAATAATTTGTGAAAAAATTTGAGGAATGGGTTTTAAGTTAAAAGTCAGATTATTTAATATCCGCGATTAGCCATAGTTTCTAAATTTGTTCTTGACACTGGCAGAAACGAAACTGATATGTTTGAATCATTGAATGAAACTGATTATGAGATGCCTGATTTGGAAAACTTGGATGAGTTTGAGGCGTCTTTAGATTCTGGAGATGAAGATTTGGAAAACAGAACTGATACTAATGGGACAGATTACAATTACGGAGATTATAACGAAACAGAAACTGACGAAAATAGCGAGTAATACTTTAGATCTGTGGCTCACAAAAAATCAAGGCTCAAAAAATTGCAGGTGAAAAATAAATACCAAATAATTAAAATATATAACGCGTCTGCAAAAAAAAATAAATAAAGGATTTAAGCATTTGCCTTTAGTCTGAAGCCACATAATCTAAAGTTTTTCTTGATCGTTTAGCGACAATGAAACTGATATTTTTGAATTTGACGACGATTCAGATTCCAACTCTTCCACTTTTGAAATGGACGAAAGTGAATTATATGACAATGCGACTAATTCGACAAATAACGACGAAAATGAAGGTGAACTTGAGATTGAAAATTTCATTGAGAATGAAAGTGATCTGGAAAAAGAGCTTGAAGAAATTTTTGAGAATGGCGATCTGGATGAAAAATGGCTGAACAGTTTGAATGACAGTGAACTTAATTCGGCAAACTACAACAAAGATGATGATCAAGGTGTGAATGAGACTGAACTCAACGACAAATTAGAAGACGACGACGAAGATGACAAAGAAGAAGAAGAATCTCATGGATTTTTTGAACACTTCTTTGACTGGTTTTCATTCTTCTAAGGTATTTACGGAAATGGTTTATGGGACTAGAAATTGATTGGGTTTGGGTTTAAGCAAATGATTCAATTGAAGCAACTATTTTTCTAACAAAAAATTATTTGCCAAGCGCCAATTACTAGCTACCCAGAAAAGGTTTCGCTGACCATCTAAGCTGATAGCAAATTAAGGATTGTCTTTATTAACAGAATAATTAGCCAAAACTTTAACTACTATCAATAACTATTACATTGAGCTAGTTTTCCGATATTATTGCCGTGGATCGCCATTGGGAAGAATCTCACCCACGCTTTTCCCATTCTGAAACAAAAAAATAACAGAGACTAATCAAAATTTAAATCGACAATTAAAGAAGTAAATAAACTGATCAATTGTTTTGCTCACCCTGAAATAATGTTTCACTGTGACTTTTCTCTCCTTGGGTCCAGCTTTCTTGCTTTTGGTGGAAGAAATCTCTTCAGAATTACTCTCTGGGTGCACTTCATTTTTGTCACCGCTAGAGGTCCGTTGTCCTGCTGGTACTTGGGAGGGTACGACGCTTTTGCTCTTCTGGGGTCTCTTGGCCAGTTGGGAGTACTGATGGAGAACCTTCTTTCGACACAGGTCCGTCAACAGATACTCATACATCACAACCAGTCGGGTTCGCTGCGCGAAAAAAAAGAAATTTTTGTTGTAAGTATAAAATTCTCTTTTCTTTTATTTTAATTTCGATCAATTTTCAAAAATCCTTGAGCCTTTGTGCAACTCAAAGGCCGAAGTCAGGCTGACTCATTTTGAATAGTGGATCTAAGATCTTATTTGATCAAATTTTCTCAATCTAGCCATAATACAATATCTGACAAAAATTGCACAATGTTTCGATAATGAGGAGATATCAGTTTGGCAAAAACAAGTCAGCAACAATAATGAAAAACAAATACCGTTTTTTCACAAACCACGGAGAAAAGATGAGCAATATAAGTTTGGGCGCTTTCCAATACAAAACTGGAGATTGGGAAAGCGTGCCAATTGCTATTATGTTTTAGACATTGAACAATTTTGGTAGTTTTGGAAACAAAAATTCAAAATCAAAAGTTCAATTTGCAATTTTTTGTTACTTTGCTAATTGGGCTTAACAATAAATTTAGTTTTAGTTATCTTTGCACAAATGAATAATTTTTTTTTCTTTCAACCTTCATTGAGAACCCAATCTGGCTATTTTGTGAGTTGTAAGCTGAATCTGAAACTAGTCAAAAACAGATTGGTCGCGGAATCCGCAATATTGCTAACTTTCTTTGATTTTCTTGGTTGTCTTGGATTCCACGAACAAGTAGCTACAGTTGTATATAAACGCATAGTCAATAAATACATCTATCGTAAAATTATTATTCGCAATATGAAAGAGGAATCTGCAAATTGTAAGCCCAATCCGCAAAATGTAAGTGGAATCCGCATGCATTTGCGTACTCCGCTTACTATGTGTGGAATTCCCTCACATTTTGTAGATTCCGCGGTTAAAGTAATGTGCCAACAAAAATTAGGTTAAACGTATTTGAGCACGGATTCCGCGGAAATTTTGTCAGTGGAATCCACTAACATTTTGGAAGAAGTTTAAAGACTTTTATAATTAATCGTGTGATATTACTCCTGTAATAGTTTTAATTACTCGTGTGATATTTTTGACGCTCCCGTCTTCAGTTACCATAGTTACTCGTGTGATATTTTTGAAAAATACTCGTGGGATATTTTTGACACTCCAGCTTTCAGTTACTAAAAAAAGTCATTTAATTGATCATTTAATGGTTACATAAAAAATCATTTAATTGATCAGTTACTAAAAAAGTCATTTAATTATTGAACGAAAATTTCTAAAAAAAGCTTTAAAAGTTTATGCAATTTTTGATGTGTTATAAGCTGATACCGTTTAACTCACTGGATAACCCTCTGTATTTCTCAAACGCTCTTAATTGAATTACTGAAAAAATGCATCAAAAAATCTAAAAGGCTTTATTTCTAAAGCAATTTTTTTTAAAACAAAACAAAACAACTCGCAAAATGTCTAAATTGGTCTGTTTTTCAAGGCGATTAGTTTTATTAAATTGCTAGATTAGGCCAAGCAATCTTCATGATAATTAGCACCCTGTTTACCCATTTAATTTCTTTAACTCTATTATATGATTCGATTTATTCTAAATTGCCGAGAATACGTCGAAGATGACAGAGAAAAAGAAAAATTATTTCGCGGATTTTTATAGAGAAAGCTTCCTTGGCTGTTTTTTTTCTAAGTCTTTTTTAAGGATATGAATGTATGGGGACCAGAATATTATTTTGAGTGATAGCCGGAAACAACGATTTTTTGATATTTGTTATTAATCGTGCAACACTTTTGACATTCACCTCCTCAGTAACCGATATAAAAAAAACTATTCTTTTGTGAAAACCTAAACCTAGAAAAAAGTATGAAAAAAACTTAAGATCTTTGAGCTTTTTTTCACATCAACAAATAAAGCTCGTTTTCTGCAAAAAAAAATCTAATAAGCAAATAAGGTTAAAATTTCTTAATTGATACACATGAAATGATCCAATATTTCTCGATAGAACGCAAATTATAACACCTCTCACTTGATTTTATCTGCACGGCGGGAAAAAGTTTGAAAAATACTCAGGATCAATAAATTTCCTGAGACCAAACGGACACTCCGGAACTCTAGGCTTCATTTTGATATCAGCAGTGTTGTTAATCTTTATTAATCATTACTGGGGTATTCATGAAAACTAAAACTGGAAGACTGAAAGACTAGTCAAATGGAATTTTTCTATAAATTTTGCCGGCTTTTCATGAGGCAACCAAATAAATACGTTTTTCGAACTCTTCCTTTTTAAGGTATTTCTGATAATTCCTTTTTGGGGCTGTTTTTGATAGTTTTGAATAAAAGTTGCGGTTTTTACTGCGCGTGCTCCCTTTTCTTCGACACAATCACCAGCAACAACAATTTATTCAGAAGCCATCAAATTCTGCCCTGTAACTTAGGTGGTTGCACATAATAAAATCACTTTTAGTATAAAACTAGTGTAGGCCGGAGTTAAACTTACTTCTTTGTACCACTCGTGGTGGGATTGTTTGTACACGTGGAATGTCTCGTATACCATCGCCACTAACACATTCACGAGCAACAGATGAGCTAACACAAAGAAGATAGCCCAGTAGCACTGAAACACATCAGCGTTGATTACACAAATGCTACTTCAGAATTTTCAATGCAAACAGTTATGAAATTTTTCGTTTTTTTTTTGCGAACAATTAACAATTATTCTCTCAAATTGTCTGGAAAATAGCGCTTTGAGCGAAAAGCTCTTGATTTTGATTGGCTGAAAATTGCAAATGGGATCAAAAAGGTAGCAGCCTCCCGCCTCCAAAGTGTAGGATTTGGGCTGTTGATAAGAATGGACATTTAAACTATGCTCACCTGGGTAAAAAACGGGTAGGGACTTTCCTTGATTGCATCGTAGATACTCTAAACATAATCAGATCAACTTTTGAAGCCTCCGACATTTGGTCCTTCCTAATCCTCGTTCATAGAAAAATTGTTACTATGAGGATATGGCGATAATTATATGCAAAAGCTATGGCAACTATGCGAAAGCTATGTTATATTTATTGTAGCAACCTCAACCTCATAAAGTTGTACAAAAGAGCTTTTAACAACAAACTAATATTTGCAATTTTACATCAAAATCTATCAGTATGCGTACCGGTTTGACCTCCCCCATGACCATGCAGAAACTGAGGTAGAGAGTGAGGGAGAAATTGTGGAAGGGGGAGGGGGAGGGGCTTCCCGATTCCCCCTCCTGTCCCGCCTTGAAGAGGACTGTCATTCCGAGGGAGTATGCAGTGAGGAGGATGGAGAGAATGATGGAGAATCTTCGGAGGTCATCGGTCACTGCCCTGTACATCACTGTGATCAGGTGGCCCAGACACTTTGTACTCCTGGAAAAAACCGGGAAACCTAGTTTTAATTTGTCGTCCAGGTTTATGTATTTGAATATGGTACTAAAATAGAATATGCTTAATCCGTGACTTAGCATTTATCTTTTGAATTAGTTCTCTGTCGATAAAGGCACAAAAATTGCATATGCTTAACCGTTGAGACAGCTCATTATAATGTTGGAAACAGGGGCGGATTTGGGGGGGGGGGGAATCCCCTCTTTCCTCAAGGATTCGACCCCCTGCCAACCCAAAGGGTCCCTCTTTGGTATTTTTAAGAAATCCATTTTTTGGCGACCGACCCTAAACTTTTCGGTGCCAATATACACTAACTTTACGGGGGAGAGCGCGCCAAACAAAACGCAATTTTGCCCAAAAAAAGTGCCCAAAAACGGCTTTTTTTAACTGTTTTTTCAAAAAATTTGCCTGCGGCGCAGAAAATTTGGCCAAAGCAGCGTCTTGGCTCTTTTTCCTTCCCCCCCCCCCCACCTCACACGAGCTTAACGAGGGGTTTTACGAGGTTGAGTATGAAGACCAAATATGTTTGTCGTGACCTTATTAGTCTGTATGTAAATTTTCATAATAATCGGACAATGTGGTCAACAAATTTACATGTAAAAATTTGCAGGTGGGGGGGGGGGGGAAGGAAAAAGAGCCAGCGTCTTTTTACTGCTTTAGGAGAGCTCAAAAAATTAATTAATTTTTTGAAAATCCGAAAGCCCCCCACCCCCTCGAGAAAATCCTAGATCAGCCCCTGGTTGGAAATATTTTACTAGAGTGTGTATAACTAACAAAAACCCAGAAGCTGATTCCATTTTTAGCTGACTGACCCTAAAATTTTTCTAAGGGCGCCAATATATACTACTTTTGAGGGAGGATCGCCTGCCAGAAAAAAACTCAATTTTTTGGTCAAAACAGTCCAAAAAGGGTCTAAAAAATTTTTGGCCTGTTTTTTTTTCAAAAAATCACCTGCATATTCTCTGAAAATCTTTCATTGTAATATTTAATGTTCTCGTTGTCTGTGTGGTCCTTTTTTCATTAAATTTGCTTCGTGTGAAATTGCATGATTTTTTAAATGAGAAAACACTATTATTAAATAACGTTTATAATCGAGATACGAACATTTTGATTCGATACATGAAGTATAATACCTGATGTAGAATAGTATGTGAGGTGTGATGCAGAATACAGTCAGCATGCAGACGTAGTCTTCTAGTTTGGACTGGCAGATGATCCTCAGCATCAGGGAAAGAGGGATGAGGAAGAATACTCCCATCAGAAAACTGATCTTGGTTGGAGCCAGCACCTGCGAAAACAAGGAAATACCAAAATTGTTGCCTACGATGATGACTACGACTGATTGAAACATTCTGTGCAATTTGCAAAATAATTGATTTTTGCTAGATAAACGCTTTCTTCAAAATTTGCTGGGGATAATTTGGCATATTAATCAGCCTCTCAGTCAAAATAGGGTAAATTGGATAGGGGTTGACATCGGTCGGATAAGAGACAACAACTTTTTTGAAACAATTTTCAACACGAACAAGGGTAATCAGATCCTCTACAAGCTACACCGAATGTAGCACTTACATTTATCATTGTAAAAAAGTGGGAAAGGTATCAGTTTTTCTTTTGAAATCCGAAATCATACTTGAACCATATGAGTTTTTTTCGTAATAAAAATTGCTTGCAAAAAGGTTAGTTTTTTATACCTTTTTGTGAAGTTCTTTTTTAAATTCTAAGGAGTGGATTAGTTCTAATTGCAATTTTTATAATCAAATTTTGGATAGAAACTACTGCAAGAAGAAAAAGAAAAAATAACAAATAAAACTTAAAAAAAGTAGCTTGAAATAGAAATCATCTACTTTTAATTCCAGCGCATCCAGAATGTTCTGGAACTTACTAGATCACTAGACCATAACTTCCATCCAAGTGTGCGAAACTGTCTGACCTCGACCACCACTCTTAACAACAACTGTAAATAAGTCCACACTTCAATCCCAGACAAGACCTAAAAGAAGCAAACATGCATTATAGGATGTGAGTTTTTACAACACTGACTCATGAAAAAATAATGTGCGAATAGAGAGCTTCAAAGCTTCTGAAATAGACTAGATTGTAAAAGCAAAATCATCAGGGGCGCAACTAAAATTTACTCGAGGGGGGGCTGACTTTCAAAACGTTTTCGAAAATGTTGACGATGTTTTAAAATTGATTTCGAGAGCTTTCCAAAAACACTAAAACGACCCTAATATGAAAAAATTTTCATGAAACTGGAAACTAACATAGTCGGTGTGGCTCTCTACTTTTCGGATGTAGCAGCTGGACGAACTCTCCGAGCCACTCTGAAACAAAAACAAAGTTCAATTTCAGAATACAACAGTTACCTTTAGTTTTCTAGGCCTGTTTAGGAAGCATCACAAAAAATAAATAATAGAAAAATCATGTGACATTTGGTAAAAGATGTTCTGAATTTCTACTCGCCCCAAAACCCGGAAATTATTTTCGAAATGGATTTAAAAATGAGGTATGTCTAAGAAAGCATGTCCGTCTTAACCCGGATGGAAACCGTCCTTTCAACTATTTTGGTATCCAGTGTTTTTCTCAAGGAATATTAATTTAATGAATGGACAGTTTTTGATAAGTTTGTTGACCAAAAATCTCTCGAAAAACAGAGCATCATTGTCAGGTTAATGAGTATGAAAAGTTCGTTTACTGTGTTTGGTGGCGAAATTGAGGTTGCTGTTCTTGAAAGGCCTGGTTGCCAGAAATGCTTCAACAAAAACTCAGTTGAATGTGTATAAAATATTCATTTACGGCGGTGGGAGGAGCCGGTTTGCGGATGTACATGCCAGTGAGGTATGAGATGAGGAAGAGGAAGTAGACGAGGAAGTTCGCCAGCAGGATCTGGCGTCCGAACAGATCCCACTTCCAGTCCACTAGTTCCCGCATCACCCCACTCAACATGTCCAGGTGCTGCGGAGAGTCCTAAAACATGGGCAGCATTGGAAGAGAGTCCGGAAGCATGGCAGAAGTGTCCTAGCATCTTTTTAAGATGAGAAAATGATGGGGGTTTGAGTCGTGTTGAAGGAAAATGCAGCCTGTGTTTCGTAAGTATGGCCTAACTGGTGCTGTCATGCATCTAAGTCGATGATAAGCTAACAGACGTTTGAACCTCGAGGCATCAAAATCATGCTCATTAATAAAATACTGAATCAAATCTATAGTTGATATTTTTATTAATAGTCAGTTTCTTAAATTAAAAATATAAAAAATTAGTTTTTAATTTATCGAAGGGGCTCTATTTATCAAAGGGGTGGATTCTCAAATAAAAACTTGAGAATGCTAGAAATATCTTTTTTTGCGTTTTTTTTGATAGGCGCTATTCGTATATTTGACCCGCGAGGCGTCTTTTAAAAGTTTTTAGGATCATCTCATAATCTCAGATTGAATCTCATAAAGCAGTACCTTCGTGTAGAGAGAGGGGGTCAAATCTATCGGAACCGAACGTCCGCAACCAAGACCCCCCTTCCCCTCTCCCTGAAACCGCTTCTGCTTTTAATATTAACCTTTCAGAGTCTCACCTTTGAGTTCATGGCGATTATATGAAGTGCCGAATGTTTGTTCAAGGATCCGTCTGGCCTAATCTGAAACACAAAACAAACCCAAATATGAAACAGAACTCAGGTGCTTTGATGACAGCACAGAGTGTTTTAGCGACAACTTGGCACTTCTGACAGCAAAAAAAAGCTGAAACAAATTCCAGACAGCTGGAATTTTTTATGTTTTTTTTTTCTGTGATTGAAGCAAATTTAATAAAGGTCTTGTGATATGATTCTGATTTAATTGAATGACTATGACTCACAGTGTCGAGGTCTGTGAGCAGATATTCGACGGCATGCAGATCCCCGTAGATCCAGAGCACCTTGGACTGGTAGGACAGGATGAGTTTGAATATCTCCTGTCTGCCACAGAAGGCGGCCAGAGTTAAGGGGATGTAGTCTTGTCTGTTCCTTTCGTCCATCAGTTCACTCAGAGTCTCGTCTTCCAATAGCTCAATGCAACACTTGAACATTTCCTGGAGGAGAAATGTCAAGGTTTACTGCATCAAATTGTGCGAAAAAGTTTCCTGAAAGTGGACTTATGTTTGGCCGAACTAAAAATCAGGGGCGGATCTAGGATTTTCTCGAATTTTCTCGAGGGGGGGGGGAGCGGATTTTCAATAAATTTTCGAAAATTTTGTCGACCTTTTTTTTTTAGGTCGACCACCGAATTGATTTTTTGAGCTCTCCCTGAGCACGTTTTAGTCCCTGCTTAGGCCACTTTTTCTGCGCCGGCCGCAGGCTAAACTTTGAAAAAACAATCCAAAAAGGCGTTTTAGGCGCTTTTTGGAAAATTTTGACCAAAAAATCGCGTTTTTTCTGCGCGCGTTCCCCCCTCAGAATTAGTATAGGTTGGCGTCGAAGGATCCCTCACCAAATATGGATATTTTTAGGGACCCTCACCAAATATGGATATCTCAAATTTTAGGGTCCTTCACCAAATATGGATATCTCAAAATAGTACAAACTGGGGACCCTTTGGGGTCGACAGGGGATCGAATCCCTGAGGGGGGAGAAGAGGCGTCCGCCCCCCTTAATCCGTTACTGCTAAAAATTATAGACGCTGCTCATTTGGCTTCACTGAACTTACCTTGAAATGTTCTGAATCAGATTCAGTTTTAAAAATTTTTTTTTTAATAGAGATTGTTCAAGCGTAGACCCTTTTTCTCTTTTTAATATTTGATTATGCTTTTAGATTAGGTTCTTTGGCTGATGATGCCGTCTCATCAAATGACTAACTGCACATGTGGGCACGTTCGCATTCACCGACAGTTTTCATTTTAATTATCACGGGAAATAAGGATAATTATCAAAGACGAGAAGCTAACCAGTTTGTTGTGTATGACTAGCATGTGTAGGATGTTGTTTCCGTTCAGATCCGTGGCCAGTGGAGATGCCCCCCGGTGGAGTAACCAGATGAAGGCGTCTTCTAGTCCCAGGCAGACAGCGAAGGAGAGGGGAAACTCGCCCCAGTAGCAAGGACCCGCATAGCTTGTTCCTAACAGAAGATAAAGCATTTATTACATATTAAGAAAATGGTACGTTTTTTTTACTGAATCGCATGCTCTTTTGCCTATAAAAACTTTGAAAACAAAAAAAATTGAACAAACAATTTTGAAACTACTCACAGGGGCGGACCTAGGATTTTTTTGAGGGGGGGGGGCTCTTTTTCCAAAAAAAAAAAAATCGAAAATTTTATCGCCCCTTTTGTTCGGCAGGGGGTCGAACCTCTGAGAAGGAAGGGCGTCCCCCGCCAAACCCCCTCCCCCTAAATCCGCCCCTTGGTACTCATACGATTACTCTTTGAGAGTTGGCCAAACGCGAAATTTTTTTATAGTTATCTGTCAAATAAGACGTAGCAGCTAGCTGTTAAAGCAATAAAGTGTTCTCATCATGGCAATTTATTTTTAAATATAAAATGATAGTGCAAACAATGTATACAAGTTTTCAAAATTTTTCATGCAAACGTTTTTGAAACTTTCAAAAACAGGAAGCAGAAAATTTTGATTGAAGCAAAAGTTTTTTTCGCTACTATTAAAGCATTTTGTTGTAAGTCATCCTGACAAAAATTGTTATCGGTTAAAAATTGTACGTCAAAAAGTCAATAGTGGCTGATTGCTGTTCAAGAAGCTCAAAATGTTTCATCTCTGGCAATGTATATAAACGGTAACGAACAAACAAGTCGTCTCCCAATGAAGCTTGAGAAAAAAAAACGGGGAAGTTCAAGTAGATAGAAGTTTTTTTTGCAGCTATCATAGTTTTCAGCATAAAGTTTTATCGGCAGCCAAAAAATCTGCCACAAGAAAGAGTAGCCGGTGAATTTTCAAGTAGCAAAGAATGTGAATTACAACAGCAAGTCATACAAGAGGATGAAGCAAAATAAAAACGTGTATTTTCAGATAATGAGTGTTGCAATTTGTTTCTGTTACAGCATATTTTGGACCAAGTAGCTCACTTCAAATCAATTCGGGTAAAATTTCATTACAATGCCAAGCTCGGGTACTTTGGTAGTGGTTCGGGTTCCGCATACAATGTCCCTGGAATCCGCATAATTTGCGTCAGATTTCGCAACGTTTCCAAAAGTTTTTGAAATCGGAAATCTGAAAGAATCGAAAGAAAAAATTTCAAGCACTAAATGCTAAGACTGAGAACTTGCTAGCGAGCAAAGGCTGGAATTCAGTGACAAGGCGGATTTTGAAGACAAATGCTGAGATATGCTTTGCGTTGGATCCCGCGGCAAAACGCGTTTTTGCTGTACTAGTAAATTGAAGCGAACTGTTTGTCAGTGGATTCCGCACTCAATTTTTTTCGTTTTTGGACTTCAAAATTTGTCTGTGGATTCCGCAGTCAAGTTGTTTTTTGCTCAGTAGAATCCGCAAGCAATATTTTAACTGTTTGAACATGTATCGAAACCATTTTTTAATCACCCGATTTTGTACCTTGAACGTACAAATGTGTTGAACGTATATTATAACTTAAATAAACGATCATCCCTTAATTCAGTTTACAAGAAAAAAATATGTCAAACAATTAACCCTCTCATTCCGCATAATTTTCTTTTAGCTGATCGGTTGAGCGAACTAAATAAGTGAGACAAGTTCCTTCAGGTTGACCCCCCTTCTCCAGCAATTGTTGTAAATTGTGAGGGGGGGGGGGGAGCATGATGCGCAAAAAGAGGAAACAAAATTGGGGTCTTTATGACTTTTTGTGGAAAAATTGTCTCATTCACTGATATATTTTTACTTCTTAACTCTACATTAAGGGAAACCACAACAAAAGTTGAACGAGTTACTTTCTCACAATTTTTTTTTTTAAAATAGACCATACTTGCATTCAAACAATCAAAACTGAATCTACTGAAAACTGGTGGCGTCTAGCGATCAATGGAATCCATTTCACCTGCAAAAACATGTTTGTCTCCGGAATCCACTGCCAAAAAATTCTAAACTCTACATTAAGGGGAATCGCAACAAAAGTTGAGTGAGTTACGTTCTTACAAAATTTTAACAAAAAAGACGATACCTGCATTCAAACAATCAAAATTAAGATTATGGAATCCAGTGACTGAAAAAAACAAATTGAGAAGACTGCTTGATATGCTCGTCGGTTTCTTCTGTAACGATCACTTTTTTGTGAAATACAGACAAAAGTATTCGTGGACTCCAGACGTGCGAAAACCTAAATATGTGCCGAGTTATAAAACCTAGCTTGGTGTCCTAATGTTTGATAAAGTTTAAATCGCACTGAAGGTTTCTACAGAAAAATGAAATTCTAAGTGAATCAGTTATGCAAGTTTGGTCGAAACAAACTTTCATAAGGAAAAACGATGACAGGTATATATTTTTTTAAGTTTCGAATTCAAACTTTGAGAAACAAGATTTAATAAAAAAAATTTATCATACACAATTGTAACTACCAATTGCGATTTAGCTTCTAGTGGAGCATTGAAGGAATCAACAAGCTGTATCTCAACTGAAAGGATTTTTTAGCAGTTAGGTATGCAATTTATTCCTTCGTTATACTAAATAAAATGGAATGAAGTTCAAAACTCTTTACAAAAAGGGTAGCAATAAAAATAATGTTCTTTTTTCCTTTTTGAACACAACTCCTAATTTTGAAAAAAATTTCGTCGAAAACGGATATTTTCATTTTCACAATATGTTTGAAAAATAGGTAAGCCACACAGAGACGGGTCCACTGTAGACATTGAACTAAACCAAAAATTTTGAAAAACCAATGAAAAAAAGCAAAACTAATTTGACCAATTGATTGCAATTAATCGATAACTATTAACCAATAATGTTTTTACTGTTTAATAGAATTAGTGAAACAAGGTTTAGCTTCGTTGTTTGCCGCATATTTTGTTCAAGTTCCCACCAAATTGTGTTCACTTACTTCGCTTTGCTTTTTAAATTGAATTCAGAGTCTAAAAAGACCCCTCTCTTGGATTTTTACCAACAACTACACTGCACATTATGGTTTAGTACAAAGAGATTTTTTCAAAACTAAAAGCAGATGAAGCCGCAAAATCTAAGTTATTAAAAGAAACAATGAAAATTCTGTTATAGTTACGGGTATCAGTTACCGGTATCAGTCACGCATATCAGTCACGGGTATCAGTTACCGGTATCAGTCACGCATATCAGTCACGGTCAGGCGCGGAGTCACGGGCAGTCGAGAAATTTCTCGAGGGGGCGGATTTTCGCAAATATTTTGAAAATTTTGTCGACCTCTTTTTTAGATTGTCTTAAGCAAACCACTATAAAGACCCTAATTTGACCAATTTTTTGAAAAAAAAAGACAAAAAAAGCGTTTTCAGACATATTTTGGAAAATTTTGACCATTTTCGGCGCGCGCTCCCCCCTCAAAATAAGTATAGATTGGCGCCATTGGCGCTTTGAAAAATTTTTAGGGTTAGTCAGCCAAAAATTGATATCTCAAAAAAGTACAAAGAGGGACACTTTGGGTCGGCAGGGGGTCGAATCCCTGAGGAAGGGGGCGTCCGCGCTCCGCCGCCTCCCTAAATCCGCAACTGGTCACGGGTATCGGTTACCGTATCAGTTAAAGAAAATGAACTGCCCCTAAATTGCCGTCATAATTTTTTGATTGCAAAAACTTACAAAAGCAGTTAATTAAATTGTATTGAAAGCATTTTCGAAGCTTAATTCTTTGAAAAGTGGAAAAGAAGTCCCTTCAAATCGTTTTTTGTTTTGGACACTTCTATTTTAGCTCCCAAAAATATGTTTAACAACGCCCCCAAAAATAATTCAAAAACATGTGAACGCCACCAAAAATGTTTGAAAACAGAAAAAACTGGAAAAGTTAGCTGGAAAGATTATCACATACTAACAAATCATATTGATAAAATGTTACTTTGTTGTAGCTAATTCTAAGTTAAAACTATTAAAAAGAATAAGAATTAAGATGAATTAGTCGGTAAGTTAAAACATTAAAACAATGAACGATCATTCTCTCCGCCGGAGAGAATGGCCAATGAAGGTCATATAGGAGTGACCAGTTAATTAGACTAAATACGTTTTGCAACAGATGCAAAACATGGTGTAAATGACAACATTCCTCTAAGCAGGAAAAAAATTTAAATTACGTTTAAAAGTAAAGAATACGAACTAACTGAGTCAGAGTCTTTTCTCCCCCTTTAAGGACGAGGAAAAGAATTTAAAGCACCGCAAAATGGGTAACTAAAGCACCCCTAAAGCACTAAATACTGCTACGATGAAAATGGAAAAATGGTTATCCGGTTATCCGACGGATAAGAGAGAAGTAAGATAAAAGATAAAATATGACGAAGTTATCACCGGGTTTTAAATGAAAGCACTGAATTGAATCGCGCTAAGTAGATGTAAATCCGAACAATAACTTATGAGTATGGTATGATATTTCCAAATACTGATAATTTATCCGAATGAATTGATTAGTTGCAGGGATTAATGTACTCAAAAGCTTTTCAGTTCCATGTAGATTAGCACCGGTTTGTAAAGTAGGGAATACTCAAGGGTAAGAAAATTTAGCGGTTGGAATTGTGCTTGGTGATTACAAAATTCTGTATTCATTTAAGAAGTTTTCTAGTTCTGTGTTAAAAAGTTCACTGTCGAGCTCGGAATGCTCTCCAAAATTTTCTAGTTCCATCCTCAGTGATTTGTCAGTTGATGGGGTGGATGTTTGGTCTGGAGATGGTGGATCGGAATCTAGCACAATTAATTCCGCCGGAGCCGTGTTGTTATCAGTCTCGTGAGTATCATCTATTTCTATCACGATGGGATCGGCCGCTGAACCAGAGGTTTCTTGAGAAATTTCTACGGCATCTATAAAATATCTTTGACCGTAAAATTTTGGTGGGCCAACATTTCTACTAGAACGGCGGATGGTGGGAGGAATTTTACCGGGTATGTTGGTGGGATTGAGAGGTGGAGTGCACTCGTCTGTTGAATCGTTTATTTCGTAGACCGGAAAGTCTGTGATTGAATCAAAGTCCGTTGGATTACACTCGTCTTGTAAATCCCGTTGTTTGGTGGTACGTTCGTCCTCTCCCTGGGTCGCGGTATTCTGTTCCGTTGTACTAAGGGTTCGATGAGCCGGGATAATGCTTATTGGGCACTCGTAAGACTGGTCTATAAGTTGCTCTCTATTCGGATCAGTGTCGTCTTCTTAAATCTCAGATTTTATTTCAGGGTTGGTTAAGCCGGAATTAGGATCATTTCTATTTGAGAAATGAGGTGTAAGTGAATCTGAAATAAAGCGCTCTCTGGCTACATCTCTACAAGGAAAACCGCCCGCTATCCATTCCCATTCGCTGGTATCCGAAATATCCGAAGAAATTAGCATAGATTCATCCGAAGCAAGGTAACCTGGAGGGGTTGATGACTTCTTTGAGCGGCGAGTTTGTCTTCTGGAAGGTTTGTATGATGACCCTGATGCACGTGTCCTTGTAAGATTGTCAGATGGGTCCTGTTCCACTTGTCTGCTATTTCTTTTCATGGGCTTTTTCGTCTTTGGTCTTCGTCTTGGGCCTTCTTGTTTCTGACCTACTTCAACATTAGGATTAGGAAAGTACGGGAATGAGATATTACCTTTAAAAGGTCTGATTTTATTTGATGTAGAAATAGGGATCGCAATGTCGGATTTTCGTATTATTTTTCCGTCGGATAGTTCTACTGTCGAGGTGGATGAATTTATGATTCTTTTGTTTAGTTCCTTATAGAAACAGTCTCGGTTGATGTTACCGTTAGTTTTCCGAAGGATTTTACCTTTGAAGGGACTTTTGATTGGTAGTCTATTAGGCGTGATTTTCGAGGATGGGGCGTAGTCCGTATCATAGCCTTTTTCGGTAGGGGTTTGGTTCTTTTTCGCTATCAAACCGTCCTTGTAACCGTCCTATAGTCTGTCATCTGCGTTCCAGTCCTTTGCCCGTTCCTTAAACAGTATTGATTTCCCTTTGTCTAAAATTCCAAAGGAGGGTTTACCAGAAGCTAATTGTTTCCAAATTGTATTTGGTTTTCTGTTATAGTGGATTTCGAAAGGCGAACATTTAATTTTTGATTGGTAAGTTGAACGTAAATTCCAGATAATTTTTGAAACGGCGTTTTGCAGAGTACATTTGTGATGTTCTTTTGAAATAGTCAGTAATTTGATTTTCACAGTGTGTACCAATTTTTCGACTAATCCATTGGAACGGTGGTCGCCTACTGTGCAAAAAATTATTTTGATGTTGTTGGAATCACAGAATAATTTAAAATCTTGGCTTGTAAAGCAAGTGGCGTGGTCTACCCTTATTGAATAAGGTATCCCATGTAAGAATATGTAGTCTTGTAAAAATTCAATAACTGTTTTTGTAGAGTTAGAAGATGTAATTTTTGCCGACGGGAATTTCGAAAATCTGTCGATGCAAAGTAATATATATTTGTTTGACCCCCAATGGGAATCCAAAGGACCAGCGAAATCTAGGTTAAGTTCTTCGTTTGGTTCCGATAATGGAGGAAGTTCACTAATTAATTTGTGAATTAGGAATGACAGTTTTCAAGTTCTTACCCGCCGATGTGCACTCTGAACAATTTATTCCGTGGAAGTAAATTTGCCTGTTAATATGAGGCCACCAGATGTATTGGGCCAAATACTTCATTCCGAATTGACCTGGATGAGTTTCGTGGAGGGTCTTCATCATCGCGTTTCTTAAGGTAAATGGAATAACGAGTTTACCGTCCATGTAGAGTAATCCGTCGGATTCGTGTAGGTCTCGGGTGAAATGTTTGAAATAGGGGGAATTTGCATTAATCTTCTCCACCTTATTTTGAAGTGCTTTAACAATTGGATTCAACATGGGATCGTCTTCTGTCAAGAGGGCTACTAACTTGGCTTAAATAAAATATTTAAATCCAAGGGACGATCCGGCAACTTCAGATTTTCGCGGTATTTTTTAACGAGATTAGCATGATCTGGTAAAAGCGGGTAATCTAAATCTACAGAAATACCGGAAGTGGTGGGATTAATTACAATATTCTTATTATTCATATTAACAGTATCTACAATTTTTTTATCTACAGTTGAATTAATTAGACTACAATTAAGAATTAAAAAATAAAGAAATGCGGAGTTAGAAATAGAGATAATTAGTGTGTTTGTTTTAGAATAATATCGTTGGAATGCAATTTGAGGTACAAAATTCTGTTCTTTTGTGATTAAATGAACAAATTGGGAAAGTCGAGTTAATAAGTTTTAGTGCTGCTGCTATTAGGTAATTACGTAATAAAGCGTAATCGGAATTTTCCAGATTAGAACCAATGGCTGAGCAGGTAATTCTTAGTTTCTCCGACGGATTAAATGATTTGTTAATCTTGTTAATATTTGCTACTACAAATTCCTCATCGTAGTGGGATATTGGGAGGGCTTTTCCAGATGGGGTTCTAGAAATAAGATCAGTGAAGCCCATATCCTTTCCTGCTATATGTTTGATTGAAAAATTGAAAGGTAATAATCTGTCTACCCATCTTGTTAGTCTACTGTGATATGTTTTATTTCCGTGGTTTGGTGATAAAGCGGATAATAAAGCTTTGTGGTCGGTGATCACTTCAAATTCCAATCCGTAAAGGTAATTCTTGTAATGTTCAACGGCCCATACGACCCCTAGCAATTCGAGCTCGTTCGTAGAATATTTTGACTCGTGAGGGTTTAAAAAGCGCGAAGCAAAAGAAGTTGTTTTCCAGTCGTTCCCGTGGAGTTGTTCGAGCGAAGCTCCCAGACCATTATGTGACGCGTCTGTTTTTACTCTGGTTTTGCGTTTTACGTCGAAATGGGTATTCTCTGTTAGGTTTACAATTTCTTCTTTAATTTTTTCAAACGCTTTTGTATGGTCATTGTTCCCTTGGAATATTGATTTCTTATTAAGAAGCGGGCAATACATTTTGGAACAAATTTAATGTATTGGTTTGTAGAACCAAAAAATGATCGTAGTTCTTTCAAATTCTTTGGAATAGGTAGGTCTTTTATAGCTTTCGATTTGTCGAATAAAGGAGTAATTCTTGATTTTGAGATTTTGAGTCCCAACCATTCTATTATTTTTTTGAAAGAACTTGCATTTTGACCATTTTACCGCGAAGTTATATTCAACTAGAGTGGATAAAATTTTTAACACGATATTCTTGTGGTCTAAAAATGTTCCTTTGGAAGCAATTAAAATGTCGTCTAAGTAACAGTTAGTAAAAGGGATAGAACCTAATGTAGAATCCATTACTCTTTGAAATTCGTTAGGCATATCGCCTAGGCCGTAAAAGCCAGTTAAAAATTGGTAGGTACACGTAATATCACCGCCCACGATACTAAAGTTGCATTGGTTACTAGTAAACTTATCTAGTGAGAGTTGACTGTAAGCGTTTTTCAAGTCTAAATTGGTAAACCACACTTCTCCAACGGAATCATTAGTAATTTGTGCTGCGACATTGTCTACTAGTTCGTGGATGTTCGGCATCTGATATTTGTTCTTGTAAATTTGTTTGTTTATAAACTTTGAATCTGAGGCTAACTTGATGGATTTGTCTTTTTTTGCAAGTTATGACTATTGGGCTAATAAAACGGTCTTCGTCACAATTTTCTAGTTTTTTAATATGACCCTCTGCTTTTAATCTATTGAGTTCTGTCTTGACAGAGTCCAGTAAGTGAAGGGGAACTCGTCTTTCCTTTAATTGGATTGGTTTTAAGGGTTCGTGAAAATGAGTGATTTTCATCTGGTTTTTGATTTTTCCAATCCGAAGGAATAAATTTTTGAAAGTTTTTGATATGTTTAGAATTTTGCTATCTTTGTCTGTTTGTAAAATGTTATTTATTGACTTACACTGCTTGTTAGTCTGGAAATGCGGAAAGTGTTTCTGCGAGACTTCTATCCCCACTTTTGGTAGGTTGTCGTTTCCTAGGATATTTCTCTCGTGTCCTTCAGTTAAAAAGAAATGACAGTCGTTGTTAAACCAGCCGTTTGAAAAGATCGGAAGTTTCACTTTTCCAGAAATATTTATGGCGTTATCTGTGAATCCACAGTACAAGTCATTGGTTGCCTTATCCACCGGATAAATTTTTAAGTAAGGATCGCGTAATTTCAATTCGTGTAGTACATTTTCTTTAGGAAACTCTCTGGGCTAGCCGAATCCACTTGGATATTTAAAATTACTTGGTTTTCTTTTCCAAGTCCGATATTCAATAGTTTCTTCAATTCCTTTCCATCTTCGCCGAAAATCGTAGTTACATTTAATACAGAATAATCGTCGTTTTCACTTTGTCCAGATTCCGACCATGCGTTTATGACGCCACAACATTCTCTATCCATGTGGTCAGTATTTACATCCGGAATATCCGACGGATTAAAATCTGTATTATCTACAATTTGAGTATTTACAATGTTTACAATTTTACGACGAGATCTACAAAGTCTGGTAAAATGACCTTTGAATTTACAGGAAGTACAGGTCGTGTCCTTTGCTGGGCAAACTACTAAGTGTCCTTTTGAGAATGTTCCGCCACACTTCATACAGTTGTTACTTCGTTCGATATTGAGGGTTGGTTCTCTTTTGACATTAAAATGATTGTTTGATTTATGTACGGATGGTCCGTTGGATTTAAAATTGTTTGTCAACTTCAGGTGATTTAAAATTCCCTTTTCGTCTATGAGTGCTACATTTAGTGCTTCACGTGGAGGAAGGGTTTCTGTTAACAGTTTCCTTTGGATGTCGTAATTTTTCATGTTATTTATGAAAATGTCTCGTATCCACTCTTCTTCTCCTGCGGTTATGTCACACTTTTTTGCCATTTCAGCTAGAGCACCCCAAAATTGTTCGAGCGATTCTCTGTCGCGTTGTTTTCTGTTTAACAATTTATGTCGTTCAAATGTGACGTTTGTCTTTCTTACGAAAGCGATCACTAGGGACTCCCAGAATTCTTTAAAGGAAATTTGTAAAACTTTCACCTTGGTAAATTTTTGTCCGAAGATCCTTTTCCCTTCATTTACCAGTGCGAGATATAGAACCGAACGTAATTTTTTATCAGCTTCTTCTAATCGCATTCCGCCGAATTTCTTGGTTTCAGTTTTGATTGATGCTGATTCCTCTTCATCGTATCGTCTTTGTTCCTGGTTATTTCTCTCCATTCTCGAGCGTCTTTGGGTATCTGTTTCTCCATCCGTTGGGTTTTCCAGATTTGGAGGTTGCGGATGATGTCTCTCCGAAGGATTAAGTAAATTTTTTATGTCAATGTTCTCTTTAGCAATTATAGCTAATTGAAACAGATCACTCCAGTCTTCCCATGGAATGGGGGGTCCACCGTATGGTTTTGCCAAAATGGAGGTATTCCTCTCACGTTAGATTCGTTAGTTGACTGCGCCATGATAAAATGTTACTTTGTTGTAGCTAATTCTAAGTTAAAACTATTAAAAAGAATAAGAATTAAGATGAATTAGTCGGTAAGTTAAAACATTAAAACAATGAACGATCATTCTCTCCGCCGGAGAGAATGGCCAATGAAGGTCATATAGGAGTGACCAGTTAATTAGACTAAATACGTTTTGCAACAGATGCAAAACATGGTGTAAATCACAACACATATTCTATCTCTTTGTCAAGGTAAATCTCAAAATACAAGCTGCAATTCAATATTTCTTTGAGTCTGTCGAGACCAAGAAAAATTACGAGAATTCAGAACCTTTACTTAGTAGACCTAGGAACGAACCCGCCCAAAACAGGGAGTAAAGCATGCCGAACTCCTTGCAGAAAAAAACACAATTGTTAGATGAGATACACTCAGAGCCACCAGCGGATTTAGGGGGGGGGTGGGGATTTGCGGACTTTTTTCCCCCAGGGATTCGATAACCCTGCCGACCCAAAGGGTCCCCCTTTTACTATTTGAGATATCCATTTTTGGCTGACTGACCCTAAAATTTTTCTAAAGGCGCCTTGGTTGCCAAAGTAGACTATTTTTTTCTGGGGGTGGGGGGTGGTATGCCGAAAAAAAAACTATTTTTTGGTCAAATCTCCCAAAAAGTGCCAAAAAACGCCTTTTTTGCTTGTTTTTTTTAAAAATTTTGCTTGCGGCACAACAGAAAATTTGGTCAAAATGGGGTCTTTATAGTGATTTGGGAGAGTTCAGTAAATCATTTTGGTCGACCTATATAAAAGGTCGACAAAATTTAGAATTTTTTAAACCCCCCCCCCCCCCTCGAGAAAATCCTAGATCCGCCCTGCTCAGAGCAATTGAAATTCAATTAATAAATATTTCAAAATAAACGTGTTGACCATAGTGTTGTTAAGAAGGGCGTAGCAACTCACTGTATGACTTGAGTATGGGCGTCTCCCCCATTTTCGGGTTGAGGTTGATCTCTTGCTTGAGGTCTATGGGCATGAAGAAACTGCCATTGCATCTAGCAGACAGATCGGCGAGCCTCTCGTTTGTAGAACTGTCTCCTGCATCATATTTTTATAAATTAGAATAAAAAAAGATTATTTCAATTAGGGATTGATCCAGTATTTTTGCCAGGGGCTGGGTTTCAATGTTTTCCGAAAATGTGAAGAAGTTTTTTAAGACAGCCCACCAGCGGATTCAGGGAGGGGGGCGAGGCGCGGACGCCCCCCTTCCTCAGGGATTCGACCCCCTACCGACCCAAAGGGTCCCGCTTTGTACTATTTGGAGATATCCATTTTTGGCTGACTAACCCTAAATTTTTTCTAAAGGCTCCTTTGGCTCCAATATACGTTAATTTTGAGGGGGGAGCTAAAAGTGTCTAAAAACGCTTTTCTGGCCTGTTTTTTCAAAAAATGGCTAGCGGCGCAGAAGATTTGGTCAAAATGGGGGCCTTTATAGTGATTTGGAAGAGCTCAGAAAATCAATTTAATCGACCGACCTAAAAAAAAAGTCGACAAAATTTTTAATTTTTTTTTCATTAATACAAATTGCACGAACATCCGCAAATCCGCCCCTTTACACAAAAAGCTTTTCATGCATTTTTCATTAATACAAATTGCACGAACATCTGCAAATCCGCCCCTCTTCGAAAAAATCCTAAATCCGCCCCTGGGACAGCCCATTGGCTTTTCCGAGATCCAAAAAACACTACTCTGTCAAGAATTTACTGCACCTTGGGAAACTTACAGTATTAAAGTCTTTTTATTTTCCTAAATTTTTGACGTCTATTTAGCAATAGTTGTCTTACTTATGTCGAGCATCATCTTGAGCAGTGCGAGGTCTTCATTGACCAGTGCCATGTGTAATGGAGTCTGTCCATAGTAGTCATGACCCAGATAGATATCCACCACTAGTGTCGGAAATAGTTTTAGAAGTCTCAAGGCCACTTCCCTTGCTGTTAGACCACCAATTAAACTTTATCTTTATAAATTTAAGAAGAGGTGATTCAAAAGATTAAGAGTGGAGCATGTTGAATGGACACTATTTTCAAAATTTGTTTCTATCCCAAAAAATGATATACTTTTTTTGATCTGAATTTCTGAAAAAAAACAACAATTTTTGACATCAAGAGCTGAATTCGCGATAGTTCGATGCCAAACTTTTGAAAAGTCTAGATGTAATGAAATCAAGTGCAATTGTCGCAAACATAGTTATGAAATTCTTATCATTGGACTCAAGTTTAATTGATGCCTATTTTTGAGCCGCAGAGCAGACATACGTGCAGCAGAGTCTCCCCCATTGAGCCACGGCGCCAGATGTCCCAGCAACAGAACCGGTCTCCGGATGGGTCTGAAATAATGACCAGATTACATCGACGCAGCCAAAATAGCAGCAGAGTGTTTTAATCATACAACTCCATTAATTGAGAAAATGAAAAAAAAATGCTAAGCGCGTTTTTTTTCTATACAAAAAGCAATTTTTTTGACGATTGATGGGACATCATACAGCATAAAGCGGCAATAAACTTATTCAAGAAACTTTGAAATAAAGATAACAGACCTTTCAAAATTTCATATTTTTAGAAAAAAAATGCTTTTCAAAATTTCGCATCCTTAGAAATGCTTTTCAAAATTTCGTATTTTTACACAAAAAGCTTTTCATGCATTTTTCATTAATACAAATTGCACGAACAGTATTTTTTCAGCGCTACAAAACTTAGAAAAAATCTTTAAACTTTGTTATTAAAAAATCGAATCAGTTTATTGCTGCTTTTTGCTGAATGACAGCCCTTCAACCGTCAAAAAAAATGCTTTTCGTAATAGAAAAAATACTAAGCATTAAATTTTCATATATGAAAAAAACTGTATGATGCGCATTTGTTCCGCAAAAAACATCCCAAATTCAGGGAACAAATTTTTTAGTACTCATTTAAGTTCTAGCTGAATCAAACAAATAATTTCCAGAAAAATGCTCGCAAAAACTTCATTTTAATCTAAATTTCATTCTGTCCAAAATACAAGTCACAATTTTCAGCCATTGACGTTTTTGAATTAAAGGTTCTATAGCCCTATTCAAACAATTGATTTTTCGTTAGACTACTGAGTAAAAACTAATAGCTTAGTTACTTGGCAAATCTCAATATGCCGATTAATCATTGATTTTTATGCGAGAAAATTTTTAGCTGTTGTGTCTCAGAACAAAACACAAAAATATCAAGCGAAACACAAAAAGAATATATGTTTCATGTACAGAAAAAATTGATACTCATACAATTACATTCATGAAAAAAGCTAGTCTTACAATTCTATTAAATGAAAAAAAAAGCCCATCAAGCAATTCAAATAATGGAAAAACGCTATTCATGCTATTTTCATACAAAAGTTTCTGCTAAGAAACTGTATGTTCAGCAAATTTTTTTAATTTAAAGGGCTTCTGATACCTAATTCAGCGACAGAATTTATCAAATTTCTGAGCTAAAACCGAAAACAAAAAACAGCCTTTTCCATGATATTTTAAAACAGAGAAATGAAACTGCTTTGTGATTGGGGAGCGGTGGTGAAGTGGTTACGTCTCCGCCTCGCAATCGAGAGGGTGAAGATTTGAGACCCACAAATATCCGTGCTCGTTGCTTAAAGGTGAGGCAACATTACCCAGCCCAGAGAAATAACCAGAAACACTGCATGTTTTTGTTAAGCAGGGGAACAACAGCGGTTCTCCTTGAAGACCTGAACAGCTCATGTATTGGACCTTTCCCTGTAAGCAAATTGTCTTAAAATTCATGAAATAAATGAAATTCTGGGTTTTTCGACTTTATGAAATTTTTCGACTTTATTGGTCGCCGATATGTTAATTTCGCGGCCGAAAATCCATAATCTGGACAGGGATTTAGGTCGCAGTCAATTTCAGGAAAACCCGTGTTTTGGTCGCAATGTTTGAAAAAAAAGCCGCGGACTGATTCTTGAAACAGAGTATCTCGCTCGCGATGGTCAACAAATTAGTCGCGGCATGGTCGAAAAATTAGTCGCCTTAGGACTTTCGAGGAGTCAAGCTCGGGTCCACTGCGTCGAATCCTACCATGATAGCCATTATATTTTTTTCACTCTGCTAACGTGGAGTTTCATTTTTACTTAGTTCAAGCTGTAAAGTAGCCACATACAAAAAATAGGTCGTGGTGTGGTCGAAAAATTAGTCGCGGCGGTCAAAACATTAGTCGGTCAAAAAAATGGACGCTGTGGTCAAAAAAATAGTCGTGGCATGGTCGAAAATTAGTCGCGGCGGTCCAAATATTGGTCGCGGTGGCCGAAAAATTAGTTGCTGCAATGTCAAAAAATTGGTCACGGTGGTCAAAAAAACAGTCGCGGAATGGTAAACAAATAAGTCGCGGCATGGTCAAACAATTGAACGCGGTGGTCAAAAAACTAGTCGCGGCTGTCTAAAAATTAGTCGCGGCGGTCTAAAAATTAGTCGCGGTGGTCGAAACATTAGTCAGTCAAAAAAATGGACGCTGTGGTCAAAAAAATAGTCGTGGCATGGTCGAAAATTAGTCGCGGTGGTCCAAATATTGGTCGCGGTGGCCGAAAAATTAGTTGCTGCATGGTCAAAAAATTGGTCACGGTGGTCAAAAAAAACAGTCGCGGAATGGTAAACAAATAAGTCGCGACATGGTCAAACAATTGAATGCGGTGGTCTAAAAATTAGTCGCGGCATGGTAATTTTTTTTGCGGCAGTCAAAACATTAGTCACGGCATGGTCGAAATATTTTTCGCGGCGGCAGAAAAATTAGTCGCTGCATGGTTGACAAAAAAAATGCGTCGGTAACAATTTGTTTTTTGACCGAAGCAGGTGAAACACATATCAGAGTTCGACCAATACCATAGTCGAGAAGTCCCCATTGTCGAACTCAATGTCAAAACACAATAACAAGTCGGTCGAAACAGTAAGTCATGAAGTCATCAAACACCAGGTCGAAACTTAAAGTCGAACAGAAATTCGAAAGTTAAAGTCACACACAATGTCGATACTTGAAGTCTAGTTGGTCGAAACATAAGGGTGAAACAGTGTAAACACACAAACACACAAACATACATACATACAATGCATACACACAAATTTACATACATACATACATACATACATACATACATACATACGTTTTTCATCGGTTCAACTCGGTCGAAATGTTTTCACTCGGTCAATCTTGGTCGAAATGTTCGTCCTTGGTCGAATATAGTCGAAACATATCTAGCCTGGGTCGAAACAAACCATTTTTTGGTCGAGTCGGTCGAAACATCAATCTCAAACTCGACCAGGTCGCGCCGATTGCTGTTAATTTTTCTGTGGTCGTGCCGGTCGCGGTCAATTTTTCTTTAACGCCCCTGTCGCGGTTAGCTTTCATTCGGTCGTCCCGATTGCCGTTAATTTTTCTTCGTCGCGCCTATCGCTGTTAGTTTTGTTCGGTCATCCCGGTCGCATTTAACTTTTCTTTGGTCGCGCCGGCCGCGATTAATTTTCGTTTGGTCGCAACGGTCGCGGATACATTGCCTTGGTCCGCAATCTCTGGACATACCAAATTTTGGTCGAGGCGGTCAGATCACAAAACAAAAACCTCGACCCGCAACTTGAGAGAAATTTGAACTATCTAACCGGCAAATGAAAACCATTTGAAACTTTCAGATTTTTAAACCATCCCACAAGCTATATTAAGCAAAAACAAAAAAAAATCTTTTTTGCCCGGAAATTTTTGCCTTAATCAGACCACATCATTCAAAAATTAGTCGCCTTAGGACTTTCGAGGAGTCAAACTCGGGTCCACTGCGTCGAATTCTACCATGTTAGCCATCATATTTTTTTATTTTTGGAGTTTTATTTTTACTTAAATCAAGCTGTTAAGTAGCCAAATACAAAAAATAAGTCGTGGTGTGGTCGCAAAATTAGTCGCGGCCGTCGAACCATTTGTCGGTCAAAAAATTGGACGCTGTGGTCGAAAAATTAGTCGTCGCATGGTCGAAAATTAGTCGCGGTGGTCCAAATTTTAGTCTCGGTGATACTTGAAGTCTAGTTGGTCGAAACATAAGGGTGAAACAGTGTAAACACATACATACATACATACATACTCACATATATACATGCATACATACATACATTCCTTCACACATTTATACATACATACATACATACATACATACATACATACATACATACATACATACATACATACATACATACATACATACATACATACATACATACATACATACATACATACAATGCATACACACAAACATACATACCTACGTCCAAACATATATATATTGATACATACATAAATACTTGGATACAAAGGTACACACATACATAGATACATACGTACATACACACACATACATACATACATACATACATACATACATACATACATACATACATACATACATACATACATACATAGATACATACATACATACATACATACATACATACATACATACATACATACATACATGTTTGAAAACATGCACACCTACATACGTACGTACTTACATAGTTAGATACAATCCTTCATACATAAATACAAACATACAAACATCGATATAAACAAGAAAACATGAAAATTTAAATTCGTACATATATAAAAAAAACATGCATACATACAAATATACCTATAAACTAAAATACCTAATTACGTACCTAAGTACTTACAAACATGCTCACATCGAATTTTGGATACATAGGACACTTCGTTTTTCGTTGAATTTTTTATGAACTTACGAAACCTTACATACAATGCATACACACAAATTTACATACATACATACATACATACATACATACGTTTTTCATCGGTTCAACTCGGTCGAAATGTTTTCACTCGGTCAATCTTGGTCGAAATGTTCGTCCTTGGTCGAATATAGTCGAAACATATCTAGCCTGGGTCAAAACATACCATTTTTTGGTCGAGTCGGTCGAAACATCAATCTCAAACTCGACCAGGTCGCGCCGATTGCTGTTAATTTTTCTGTGGTCGTGCCGGTCGCGGTCAATTTTTCTTTAACGCCCCTGTCGCTGTTAGCTTTCATTCGGTCGTCCCGATTGCCGTTAATTTTTCTTCGTCGCGCCTATCGCTGTTAGTTTTGTTCGGTCATCCCGGTCGCATTTAACTTTTCTTTGGTCGCGCCGGTCGCGGTTAATTTTCCTTTGGTCGCAACGGTCGCGGATATTTTGCCTTGGTCCGCAAAGTCAGGAAATACCAAATTTTGGTCGAGGCGGTCAGATCGCAAAACAACATCCTCGACCCGGGATTTGAGAGAAACTTGAACCGTCTATAGCTACCTATAGATTTGAGAGAAACTCAAGCTACCTGTCTATAGATAACTAGTTAACAGCGTCTTTTAGTTTTCCTAGCCTGTTAAAAATTGCAATTTTCAAACCACCTTAACTTTGCAAAAGAAAGTCAAAGAAAAAAATCTTTTTTTAATATGAGCGCAGCACTTAAATATTTTTCTAAAGTTAGATAAAACACAATACTGTAACAATATGGTAGCCTGAGTGATGAATGATCAAAACCGGTTCGCTTCAAAAATTATTCAAAAAAGTATTAGTGAAAGGGAACCGAACGCGTTAGATACGCCTATTTATATTATTATTGTAGGATGGAACCTTTTTCTCAGTCTAATGTACAGAGAGGAGAAGTTGATCAGGGTAATTGATCCAAAAACCATAATTGGCCCAGAATTCATATTGTGGTGCCCTGAAAACAGATGACGTCAGGCTTAAATCGCGCATGCGCTGCAGTTTGCAAGGTGGGCGCTTGCAAGATACCCACAGCGTAATAAGCTCGTCATGATTAATGAGCTTTAGTTCAGCCTTAAATAATTAACCTCAGGGTTAGGCCCGGGCTAGCCCCCTAAATCTTCCGGGCTAGTTGACTGAAAATTTATAGCTCAAAAATCAGCCCCACCTTGATTCTGCTGGTAGAGTTGGTAATACACACTTTCTTCCTGTTCTCTCTCCCGAAACTCCGGCCGGACAGAGGGGGAGGAGGAGAACTTCTGTCTGGGCTGGTCTGGCTCCACCAGCTGGCCTATCTTGCGGTGCTGCAGATTGGCTACTATCACTGCATGCTCCCCGCCTATCTCAGTGATACGCTGTGACACCAAGTGACTAAGCAAATTAGGGAACTATAATTGATGGGCATTAATGTTCGTATAGTATCCTCGATGCTGTAGATTTTGTGTTGAACAATTTTGTAATTTTGCTGTGAACAATTTTGTTACTGCATATAAAAGCTCAACGGTCAAATCAGACCGTTTTAGGAATCAGCAAAATAACTCAGTCTGGAATTTGGAAAAATACTTTTAAAAAACTATTCATTGACAAGCCTGTTGATCATACAGATGGCTCTGCGGTTGCAGGAACCAGAAGTATTGTTTTCGAGAGTCGAGTTCCGCTGCGACCCAACGTTGAAAAAAACATAAGACCAAAATTCTTCAAGTTAAAACTGAAAAAAAACCTTATAAAATCTTTATAGAAAAAAAATAAAACAGGAAAAAGCCTTGCAATAAGCGGGAATGAAAAAAATGGCGTTTGATTAGGACAAATAAAAAACCCAGGTAAACCGAATAATCTGAATACAAACTTTTTGGGAATCCATTTTCCCTTTCCGTTGTTGTACAGATATGGTGTGACATGTTCCTTGATTGCAGAGTCAATGATTTCCTCGTTGAATTTCACGAGCGCTTCTTCCATTTTATCCGCCAAGAGCCCACGACCTGAAAGAAAAAACTCCGCTTTTAAATGATTTAAGCCTTATAATTTCAAAGAATGAAACAAGGATCTTTTTTCATTTTACTAAGCAGTTTTTGTAAAACTTGTATGATCAAAAATATTTAGTTTGAATTTGAAATGAGTAAAATGATTTTCTTTTTCAGTGCGCATCCAAGTCCACAAAAATGAGATATGATATTTTGAGATCCGAAAAGCTCGATTTCAGTACTTACGCAAAATACTTTTTTATTTGAACAGACTGCTGAAGATATAAACTTGTGATTTAAAGTTATGCAGCATCAAAATGATACAAAATTGTCACTTGATCTGCGACACAAATCAAACCAAAAATGCTTCAAAACGACAGCATTAAAATCAAAAATTTTAGTCCTGCAAGTTTCGACTGCTTTTCAGGTCTATGAAGCAGTAAGAACGTGAAAAAATTAAATTCAATAAAAAAAAAAAATTTGAGATTTTTGTGAAAACCATCCCTCACACGCCATATTAAATACAAACTAATAGATTTCGCTCCTAGTAACACATCAATTATGGCACATACGATTCATTCGATCAATATTTAAACCCCCATAATTTAAAAAAATGATCAAAGAAAATATCTTTTAAAATTTAGGCTCAGTACAACAATACCTTTTGAATGATTAAACGAAAATTCCGTCAAAATGGCCGGTTAGAAAGTCGAAATTTGTCTGAAGAAAAAAAATCACCCCGAGCACAAATTTTCCTTACTTTCGTTAAAAAAGTCGGAACAATAAAACAGATGCTATTAAAATGCTAATGTTATGAAGCTAAGGGTAACCAAAGAAGCACTTCATCTTTGAAAGTTGGGTCAGCTCGTATGTGTAATTAAAACTTTTTTCTAGGATAGGGAAAAGACAAAACTAAAATACTAATTTCTATGAGATACCCTAGGAGAAACTCCAGTTTTTTTTTTCCATGAGAAAAGCAGTGAATTGAAGGGTGAACGAATTAATGCTTGAAATTGAAGGGAAAACGAAACAACTAATTTTGTGTCTAAGCGTGTTTGTTGTGATCCCATACGCCCGACGGCCGGTTTCAAATACTGACTAGAGACAAAAAAACTCTACACTTAATATTTTTCAGCTCGTTTTTATTGTAGAAAGGGAAAATATTTCAATTGTTTTGAACAGATAGTTCACTGGTTAAGTGTATCTCCCATACTGAGTGGGCAGATTCGAATCTGTATCTAAAAGAAAAAATTTGTCTTGTTTTCAGATAAATACTTAATATACGTTCCGTTTAATTCAAAATAAAACATTCATATCTCCAAGCTTAAAAATGATAAGTGCATGCCGTTTTCAATAGTATTACTTATTTCATAAGTTGAATCGAAAACAATGAAATTCGAGGCTGCTCAATGTGCTCAGTGTGATATCATGAAACTTAATTTATCACACTTTCGTGTACATTTCATCATTGATCTTTGTAATGACTTTATCTGAAAACAATTTCACTTTTTTTTTCAGTTCGTTCTTACCATTCAGTTAGTCTATTCCAGAAACTGGCAGTGGAATGGAAAAGAAATTGACCAATTTACCAGAGGTGGCAGTTTGAGTCCCATATGAACCAGTTTTTTTTGGGTTCATTTTTTTGGACAGTTTTGAAAAAATTGGGTGCAATTAGCAAAAGCCAAAAACCATTCTCGCCCCAAATAGTAGTTTTTTTTCGCTTGTATTTAATTATTAGTTTCCCTGACACTCAAAAAGAGCCACTCAAAAAGAGCCACTCGAAATTTTCTGCTAATGTACTGAAGAGCTTATGGGATATAACTCACCTCCCAGGTCAAACAAGGAGTAAACATGCGACTTTGAGTGAGCATGTTGGTCTTCACTACTGTTTTCAGAGTGATGACTCATGAGACCAGATCTCTCATCGTTAATGACGTCATTAAGTCCGTCCGAGAAATGTCGGTTCAAACCGCCAATTGTTTCTTCGTCCAACGATGTCATGTCAATTAAAGAATCTTCAGAGGGTTCAAAGGGCTCAGCTGGGTTCACAAAAGTTCACATGTAACCCGCGAAATTCGAGTTTTCATTGGGGATAAACAAGTACAATTAACAGTGTAACTTAAGTACAATAAATTAAGAAGGGGGCCCAAAAATGGACATCAAGCCTTTTTTGTTCAGAAGTTACCAAAATGTGTATTTAATCAACATGTCGAAATTCTGGATTGCTAATTAACAAAATTAGATTGTAATTTGTAAAGTTTTTAAAATACGCCAGAAATTAATGAATTGAATTAATCTATTCAAAACATGATTTCATAACATTCAAACAAATTTAAGATCTACAAACCAAAACGATGTAGATAGAAAATAAGTAAGCAATTTTTCTTAGCGTGGAGACTTCGAATGTTTGACCAAAAGAATGAGCCGAACCTTTTAAACATCACAAAGAGGTCTAATGAAGAGGTCTTCTGATTTGACATTCACCAGACAATACTTCTTTTTACGTGTTTTTTAATTATTCTACCTGAGTACTTTCACATATATCGATTGCCGATTTTACAGCAAACTTGATTCATCTCAATTGTATTTTTCAAATACTTTCATAACACCACAATAAAAAATTTTGAACATCGAGTTTTTTTTAATGAAAGACTCCTGGCTTCATACTTTCAATGGTACGTTTACGTTTGTTTGCATTGTTTTTTTTCAAATATGTTCAACTGACTTTACTTAATAAATCATAAGCCGGTTAGTTATGATTTTATTGTGGCAGCTCTAGCCAGAAGTAAATCTCACCATCGCATATAATATCTATAATTTATGCACGTGCACCTGGTGTGGAGTAATTGATTGGAATCACGAAGCAGAAAACAAGCATTAAACTACACCACTTAATTATTCTGGTATCATCTACAGACAGAAAACAACGGAGAACATTTATCCCTCACCAAGAGAGCAAATTTTAGCCAAAAGAGAACAGAAGCTACCTGTCGTTTTCTGAAGTAAGTTTTTTTCTTTGAAAGCAGGAAAAAAGTGCGATAAAAATATTCAATTAAACATATATCTTCTTGAAAACTGCGCTTCTCCAAGTTAATTTCTTTATTTTTGTTTTGGATCTTGTTAACTATTCCCCCCCCCCCCCCATATATTGTAATAGTGGGTTGAAATAGTTAACAAGGTACAAAACTCGTATATGTTTAACTGCTAAACTCTTTCTTAATAGGGGGGATATTAGTTACAAGGTACCATAGGGGGGATAGTTAACAAGATCCCTTGTTTTTGCTACAGAAAGAAACCGATATTGTAGGTTTTTTGACTACCGGTTTCTTAATTTAAAGGTGATTTACAGCTGTTTTGGAGCTTTTTTAAAAACCAAGAATTCAGCGTTTAAGTGTAACAGCGCGGCCATCAATCAAAGGAAACGATCAAAAACAGCAAAAACGTTGCAATTTTTGGATGCTTTGAAACCACAGCAAATAATACCAGGCGTCTCCATTTCCTTTAACAAAAAATGTAAGTACAAAATTGATTTTGCATTAAGAAAACGGGTTATTTTATTGTTTCCCGCCACCTAAATGGACTTTCAGCGCGAGCTTTTGATTTTACGCGGTTATAAAAATGAGGATGACTTGTGTTTTGAAATTAGGTAGTTACTATGCACATTAAACTTTGGCTCTTTTCCATTTACCCCATCTTTCGATTTCAATTTTAAAAATTTTTTTTACCGTCGTCATTTTGCAATGAAACTTGGCATGAACAAACTAACAGTTGTGAACAGATTTGGGTTATTTTTCCTTCCTCCCCTCCCACCTGCAATTTTTATAAATAATTTTTTGACTTGCATTGAAGGATTGTTTCCGAAAAATGGGTTGCTGACTAATTAGGCCTTAATAAAATAATTGGTCTGCATACTTGACCTTGCAAAAACCTCGTTTACACCAAAAAATTCATGCTCTGGGGGTGGGGGACATCCCAGATTTGTTCTTCATACCTTACATTCTTACATCACGCATTTACCCATGGTGACATGTAAAACAACTATAAGAATAGGTCGCTCTTTTCCACTCCCCCACTTTTCAATTTTTTAAAACTACTTCAACGTTGTCTTAGGTAACTTAACTTGGCATGATGAACAAACCAACTGATATAACAGATTTGTTCTTCATAGTTTACATCGTAACATCACGCATTAGCCACAAAAACTTGTAAAACAATAACAACAATAGATGCTTGAAAGGTGGGGTGGGGGCCAAATTGAAATCTTGAATATTGGGGAGGGTGTGAAAAAAATCAAATTTTATAACGAGCCAAAAATTGGAACATTATGATGTAAAATAACTGTAAATGGCAACATGATAGTGAAAGAATCAAAAAAATAAATTTAAAGTTTTTTGTATCGGCTTCAATATTAATACTACGAATGGGGGCTCTATTCCACTTACCCGTTGCATTTCAAATATTCCACTTACCCGTCGCATTTAAAAAATAGACAATGTAAAGTTTATTTTTCAAACTGAAATTCAAATGCTGGTGTGAATTGTTAAAGATCGCAAATGGGGAATAGCACTAAGTGAATGGGATCTTTCTTTTTCTGTTTCGACCACCTCACATGAGGATCCATTCTAAGGTGTAACGAGTAGGTTCACAAAATTAGGCATGAAGGCCAAATATGTTTATCAGGGCCTAATCATTTCACATTCCATTTCGTCATTTTCCAACCCCCATTTGATCACACGTTTCAAAGATGAGCAAAAAAAAGCCAAAAAAATGTAGAGAGACTCGTGTTCGGTGATATTAATCAAAACTGAAACCCATATATTCAATCGTCAACGAAAAATTCGTTCAAAACGCAAAAAACATCAATCGAGACCATATACAGAATATTTAAAATTTTGTACGTTTAATGTACATATATCCTAAAACATTACGCATAGCAAGTTTGTTTTGATCTTTGAAATTTGTTATTTGATGTTTCACGTTTCTTTGTTAAGTGTTGGACAACTTCTGGCTCTTTTTCCTTTTCCCCCCACCTGCAAATTTTTACATGTAAATTTATTGACCACATTGTCCGATTGTTATGAAAACTTGCATACGGACTAATAAGGCCACGACAAACATATTTGGTCTTCATATTCAACCTCGTAAAACCACTCGTTACATTAATATATTGAAGCTCGTGTGAGGTGGGGGGGGGGAGGAAAAAGAGCCCAACTTCTGATTATAATCAAATTAGAAAAGTTTTAATTGTCCAACTTTCGAAGAAAACGGAACTTTTATGCTCGGTGTGGTTTTTTATTCAGTCAATTTTCACCGATCCAAATAACATTTTTGAACAAAATTTTTTATATCCCATTGAAGATATTGACTTCCTAATTCAAATAAAAAAGATATGTCACCTCCGATCATTTTTTGGAAAGTTCTGGGGGATTGAAAATTACCAATTTTGCAATATTCTGGACAAAATTATGCACGCTTTGAAGAGTCTATTTGTAATGCTAAGAGCGTAACGCGAATTAGTTATGCGTGGCGAATTATCCCGCACAACAAAGTTGTTCCCAATTGAATTCAGGCTAGCTAATTGGTCGTATTAATTTCGTACGACTCAAAATTGTACACTTTGATACTGTCCAAAATGTATAGGTTTTCAACATTTTCTTTTGCCAAAAACTATTCGATATGAATTAAGGACAGTCGGAACATTCAGGGCTTTGCCCTGATATACGAGCATTCTTGTTTTTCCTTTTATCTAGTCTCTTTAATCTAAATTGGCCGAATTATCTGAGTTTTTTTGGCTGAATTGTCTGTATTTGAAATCAGCTGAATTTCTGCGACTGAATTGTCTCTGCTCCAAAGTGAAACTATATTAAAATGAGCTTCTTAAGCAACCAAAACCAGTTCGTCGAAAGTATATTCTCTAAAATTTTTCACCAAGATTTATTTCCGATATATGTTCGTTAATCTAGTTTTTGTAATTTTAATATCAAAACAAGTCTCATTTGCGCTCTTTTTGGAAAGTTAACTCTTCTAAATGTTGGTCTATCACTTATAAGGACTACTATGATACTATGGTAGATTTTGGCGCGCAAAGGTTGAAAACAAATTTATCATTCATTTATAAGCTAAAAATAATTAGGCATTTCGAGTTTGGATTTGCCAAAAAAATATCTCTCTCGACCAATACAAAAAACATTCATTTCTTTTAGTTACACTAAGAGTAGAACAATACACGACATCACCAGAAGAAGAAGAATATTAGGGCTCGCAGTTAAATTGAACTATCAACAGTATAAAAGATGACGAGTACTTTGGACCTACTGTCTACTAATCCGAAACATGTCCTCACAGTCAATGACAGATCCCACTTCGCCGACCTCAAGGAGGGGTCCATGGTGCCCGGGTGAGTCATATCATCTCCGACATATCACACTTTTAAACTAGTTTTAACCCACCGACTAAAAGTGTTTTACATCTTACAAACTGTTTCAGTTACCGTGGTTACATTCCAAAATACAAGTTTCACGAAGGCTACACTTATGGACAGGGAACACACGAAATGTACAAGGTGAGACGTCACGTGATTCATTTTATTCATCGACAAAAAACTTTTTTGCCAACATAGCCAGTGCCAATTATAAATTACTGAGGGCAAGCATCAAAACATGATTTTTTCACACTCTGAAATTACCGAATTCAAATCATTTTTACTCGTTAAGTTTATTATATGTAAAGAAATATCAAAGTTATTTTTCGATTCTCCAGATCCGGTTGGATGACCTGGCGAAGGATGGCCTGAAGCACACGGGATCTCTGCTACCTCCGGTGGGTGGCATCACCAGACTGCAGAGGAGTGTCACTCTACCCCCCGCGGATGGAGTGAACAAATTAACAGAAGACATGAAGCCAGGATACACAGGTAGATTTAGAACACTTTGTTGTTTGCAGTGAACTTTCGGCTAAGGCTCCTAGACATAAAATAAGGTCGACGCATAAAATAAGGTCCGTATACAAGATCTAATGGATCTCCTCGATAATCCCTTTATTTTACAAAGGTACCTTGGTAACGAATAATCACGAATGGTGCCTGAATTTCTTCTATAAATATCACCCCCTCAGGGATTCGACCCCCTGCTGACCCAAAGGGTCCCCCTTTGAACTATTTTGGGATATCCATTTTTGGCGGACGGATCCCAAAGTTTCTCTTAAGGCGCCTTTGGCGCCAATATATACTAATTTTCAGGGGGGAGGGCGCGCGCCAAAAATACGAGATTTTTTGGTCAACTATTTTCTAAAAAAGCTTAAAAAAAGCTTTTTTTTTGGCCTGTTCTTTTAAAATTTTGTCTGCGGCGCAGAATCTTTGGCCAAAACAGGGTCTTTTTAAAATTTTGGGAGAGCTCGAAAAAATTTTTTGGTCGACCACCTAAAAAAAAGGTCGAAAATTTTTTGAAAATCCGCCCCCCCCCCCTTCGAGAAAATCCTAGATCCGCCCCTGATAAATATAAGTAATGATTCAACGTTTAAACGTACATAAATACTGAGCCTAGTAACAATTTGTACGTTTTCGTATTTTTTACAATCTGATTTTCAAATCATATTTGTGAAATTATCAGTTTCGTTTTCTTTCTTTTTGCAAATTAGCTTATGCTTGCAGTTGATATGGGTTGCTTGTTTCTTAAAACAAAAAAACATAATGTTTCAATTATTTTGAACGTCACCTACATTTTAGGCTACGTGCCTCGTCGGCCATTCATCTTCGGCGGCACCTACAGGAGCGAGTGCGACGACTGCGTGGAGGAGTTCCTGGGGACGAAAGGGGAGAAGACAGCAGAAAAGGAGAGACTGGAGGCGGTGGTGAAGTCCTACCCCAAACTGCACCCAATCACCCGGCCGGAACTGGTGGTGAAGAAACTGAACCACCTCAAAGACCACAAAGAGGGCGCACCGGCCATTGCAGGTCAGTTGCCAAATTTATCCAAATTTAACCCAAAACATGCAAATCCCAAATGTCATACATATCCCGAGGATATTTTTGCTCAAAGCGTCTAATGAAGAGACAAGTTTGGGGCGAAAACTAATTGCAATCAAATATTTTAGCACTGGCTTCTGTTTCGAATAAAAGGTGCTTCAAAAAAATTTTGTAGGTGTCAATTGTACTATCATAATAAATTCCTATTGGTTGGGATTCCGAGTAAAAAAAATTGAAAACATTTGTCGTTTTGTCGGTTATTCGGACTAATTTATGCGGAGGTGAAAGAACTTCATATCTTAATTTTTTTTACTGCTTTTCAACGCTATTTTTGCGAATCATTAGCTAATGAAGCATCTCCCATTTCCTAAAAATGGAAAAAAATAGATCAAAAGTTTTTAAACTAAAATTTCTGTGGTCTAGGAGTCCTTTTTTTCCAAAGAACTACTCTAACATGAACATTCAGTAAATGTGAATTAATCATCCTCCATTTTAGTGCCTCCGAACTTCCTCGTCTCAAAACATGTTTTTTAAAAGTGAATTTTGGTTTTTTTTGTTGCAGAGGACAAACGGACTGGAACTGAGGCACCAATCCCGGGCTACACTGGCTTCGTGCCCCGCACACATGTGACCGAGACTGGCTTGGGTGGCAGGTACCACGTGACTAGTGAGAAGGGATTCAGAGACTTCTTCAAGAACTCGATGAGTCATGCGTCCACACTCGGGCTGCCGATCGACAAGTGCGTTGATAACCTGTTTTTAATCACAGGAACTTTTTTTCACTCTTTTTTTCTGAACAACTTAATCGGGGATTTTCTATAGTGATAATCATTTTTGGCCGGCAAAACGGCAAGGAAAGTATTACGATTTCCGACTTTTTTCAAGGACTTTGTTACTTGATATTAACCGTTATGGATAGTAGTTTCTGACATATTTTTTGACATAACTATTTGTGCCGCTCGTAATGTTTTGGACAAAAAAACAGGCGAAAAACGAAAAGTCAAAAACGAGGTTTTGACAGAACAGCTTTTTACTGGTCTGGTGCTTCTGATAAGCCCAATCTCTGAGGAAGGGGAGAATGCGCACCCACTCAATGCGAACCTTGCTACGATTTCAAAGAATCTCTGTAAATTTTCGGCTTATGATATCCAAAAGAAGAATATCCTCAGCTGATAAAGAGTAATTCATCGTCATCCTATAAGCGTGTTCGAGTTATGTAACGACTAGTGATTGCCATCAATCTGTTTACCGGCTTTTATAATGAGGGAAGGGGGTAATTTTAAAGATATCTAAACTAACTTCATGTTTGAGTGTGCTGTTTATATAGGAAGAGTCTGTTGCCTGGGGAGAATGAAGTTTTGAGGATGGGGGTGACAGGAGAGGACATGGACAGGAGACTCTACCACCAGACTGGCATGCTCCCCAAGTACACCGGATACCTGCCACGTAAGAGTAGACACACGCCCTATTACTCACCATCACACCCCACACCCTCCTTGCACCCACCGTTCAAAGTTATATAACAAACACCGTGAACAGAATTATAAGTAACATACAAGTGTAACTAAATGCTCGACTGAAGAGTCAGTTTCTGTGAACTGTGAAAAATTAAAAGTGACAAGCAAGAAAAAGAAATGTTTGAAAAAGAAACCATGATGACCACTCATGACATCCACATGTAATTTGTTCAGATGGACCATACGCTTTTGGAAAGACTTACGGAAACATGAGTAGGAGTCTATCAGTATGTGGACACGATTTCCCCACCTACGGGATGCATAAGGCCAACGAGAGACGCAACAAACCCACCATCAAAAGTGCCAGACAGTAAACGAAGTATGACAAAAGTCATGACGTCATCACTATCACCCACCGACGTCTGAGAACCCTTTGAAGTCCGTACCGTATCTTAGCAACCCAAGATACACTTCAAAAAATTAAGAAAACGTGAAATTAGTTATTTGTCTATACAACCTGTGATCTTTAATACCAGAGTAAAGAACCACTAAGCTGTAATATTGTACCAATTGAGAATGATTAACTGATGAGTTTTTCCTGCAGATAAGTTAAGCGAAACCAAAAGTTCACAACGTTCCAAAACAGGAGTTTCGGTTGTTCGATAAAGTATATCTCATTTTCTCATCACTTTTCCCCTCATTTTCTCAACACTTTTCCCCTCAGGTATTTGATCCCCTGTCGACCCAAAGAGTCCCCCTTTGTACTGTTTTGAGATATCCATTTTGAGATGTCTTGAGATATCCATTTTTGACTGACCCTAAAATTATTCCAAAAGCGCCTTCGGCGCCACAATATACTGATTTTGAGGGGAGAGCGCGCGCCGAAAAAACGCAGTTTTTTTAAAAAAATTTCCAAGAAGAGCTCAAAAACGTCTTTTTTGGCCCGTTTTTTCAAAATTTTGGCCACAACAGGGTCTTTTAAGAGCTGTTAGAGAGCTCAGAAAATTGATTTGGTCGACCTAAAAAAGTTGGTAAAAAGATGAAAAAATTGGAAGCTCGGAAAATCAATTTGGTCGATATAAAAAAAAGTTGAATTCTTTTTTGAAAATCTGCACCCCTCGAAAAAATCCGCCTCTGTCAGTAACAGCAGAAAAATTATCAGCAGATTATGAGAGCAATATCGATTGTTTGAATCGTCAAATAAGTTTGGGTGAAAAAGTTTGCTCCGTGAGAAAAGTTTTATAGATTACGTCATCTACAAAAGTTGGATAGATTCCGTTGAAAACAAAACATTTCCTGCAGATTCATCATGACAAAAAACTGCTTCATGAAAGGCTTTGATCTTGTTTATTTATATCGGGGACTCGTTTCGTTTAAGCACGCTTTCACTCAACTTAAGGGCCGCAGAGTTTCTCCCCTTTATACCGTGTAATAGCGGGGGACACTAAGACACGATATTATCGACAATCCCGGTAAGGTTATGTTGGTGATCAGACTAAACCGGCCGATCAAAGAATTACGCAACTTCCCCCCTTGATTTATGCTTTTTTCGTCTCTCCCCTTGCGTTTCTAGCTAGTTCAGCGAATCGTGGGAACAACAATCAATTTTTCAATCACAAAGCCAATGAAGGCAATTTACAATGCCTTTAATGATCTAACTATTATTTAACAACTTCTATAGTAAACCCAGCGTTTCGCTCCGTTCAATAGCTTCGTTAACTATATCGTCAACCCTTGCTTGACCCATTTCCAAACTCGCTTCCTCCAGCACTGCAACTAGCTCACAAAATTACCTCAACCCAGTAGTAAACTCGGGTTCAAATCAGCTAAAGTAGTTACCTAACAACGGCGAGACACAACTAGCCTTGCTTCAAGTTGTAGTGTCATCCACGGACAATTAGTCTTCTCGGCTTGCTCAATTTGTTCTTCTCTTTACCTGAGAATCAACATTTCGATCTCTTAGCGTAGGTGTTCTATTTCGAAGTCTCTCCATTACCCTCCAGTTCCTTATCTTTATTTAGTTGTAATTAGGTCACATCCTTCCCTATCAGCCTTGGCATCCACTTAATTCTTTCATTCGCACAAGTTTTAGGATTACTTCCATCCCCCTGTCAACCTAGCCATGCGCCAATTCCGGCTTCTTTTATCAATACTTTCACGCTTATCAGATACCCGGTATGTAGTAAGAGCCACAATTCGACCGAGCAATTAAATTTTATACGTTCCTAATCAATTAAATTTTGACCTCCATGAACTTCAGGACTCGAGTTCAACTCAGGCTTCAAGGCATGTTATGTTTACACAGTGATCCTCTGCAGGTCTTTATTTAATTTTCCCGTTAAAGTTCCGACCTCACGAGGGTAAGGGGAGACACTTTCTATAGATAGCAAAATTATTCCAAGCATCTAAATTTTCCATCTATACTCCATTCCAGTCCCGACCTTCTAAATATCAGGGGAAAGTAGTTCGTCTACTAGGGGGTCAAATTCAGCCAAAAAGTCACCTCCGAGGAGCCAAGGAATTTCCCCGTCCGTTCAAACTTTTTAGGAGACTTAATTCTCATGCCGCGGTGCTACTACTGCCATTTTCCTCTGGGACTACTTTTCTGTAGTCTAGTTCAATTGCAATTATTAAATCATTCGCCAAGCTAAGTTGAACCCAGTGTTTATCAAGTCCAATTTGAATTAACTCTTCTTTTCCAAGGCTGCAATGTAAAAGCTATTTCGCTATCAGCTTCTGCTTTAATTCCTAATTTACAAGTTTCCTCCCAATTAATAAAAAGGTTCCTTTTTCCAGGGGTTGGGCTGGAGAGTACGTCACTTTCCGGTGTTAATCCCGGGGTTTCCAATGCCACTTTGGGTTCAAAACGCCCAAAAATCAACAAAAGGTCACCCAGGGGTCAAACTTCTATATTTGGGTTTAGAACCCCATGGGGATCCTGAATACCCAGTTCCATCCAGTTCCAATTAATACTTCACAAGTTATCCCATTTCTAAGGTCCATAAACTTTTCACTGTAATTGGCTGTTATCACCTGAAGAAGTCGCCGGATGCATTTTACTCACCAGGGATATTTTTCCGTGATTCGTATCTTATGTCTATTGCCGCATTAAAATTTATATTTTCTTGCTCATTATTTTGTATAAATTGCCTATTTTTCGTGTAAGGAGGAATTTTCCGGTCCTCCCGTTGGTAATGATTCAAAATATAACACAAGATATATCTTGCCACTACCTACCATCCCTCCAAGTTTCAGCTCCTTGCGTTCGTTGGGTGCCGAGAAACGATTTCCGCGGGTTAGGGTTGGGTCTGTTTATTTAGGGCATAAAACAGGAAAACGGGGTCCTGGGATTCTGGGCTTCAAAACTTAACTTCCCTCAACTGGGCCTACAACATTTTAAATTGTGAGCTAAATACTGCCGCCAGTTGCCGAGTTCTGATAGGGCCGTTTACAAATCCGGAGATCGTTATCACTTGCCACCTTTTTCGTATGCTCGAGTCAAATAATCTCTAGTACCGCCCCTCTGAGTTTCATGGAGATAGCTTACTAAGTTCCCATTTGGGGGTGGAAGTGTTCGCCGATTTTGTTGTTTTTCTATTTTTTGGCATAGTAGTGACGAATTCTTCCAAACTTTCGTTTGCTGTAATACCTAATTTAATGACTAATCAATCTTACGCTCAGGTTACTGTAGCATATAAAAGAGTAGAATCGCCAATTCTACAGATCTGATGGTCAAAAAAGTAAGTCCTCGCCAAAAAAAACACGCTGAAATATTGCAAAAAACGGTCATTAAAAACCAATCGAAATAGTGAATATTGGGATATGTAAACGAAAACTACTCGTCAGAGTGTCCGATAGCTAGATAACGAACCAATCAATGAAATAAAATGTCTCAAAACTTGAGGACGAACAAAAAGTCAATAAAGCCGAAAAAAATACCACATAGATAACTATTGGTGGTTTTCAATCATGTCTATTTTAATACCTAATATAGCTCAGTTACATTTGTTTCTTTTTTAATTTAGAAGTCGGCATGGAATGATTTTACTTCCTGGGCTGTTGATTTGCATAATTATATTGTAAAGTAAGCATAGTGTTACTGTCGGGGCAAGTTAAAATTATCAGGTCAGGTTGAAAAATTGCTGCTTCCGATGTTCTAAGCGAACCATTCTGAATAAAAAAAAAATTTTGACAACCCGATTTTTATCAACACACGCAGATTTTTAGACTTTTTGTATTTTCTGTACAATAAAAACAAATCCGTGAAATGAGACATATTTTAATCCAAAATTAATGTGAAAATGCACTCTTTTGAAACGTTTAAAATATTGAGCAAAAAGCGTGCTCACGTATGATCATTGTTTCAGAAAAAGTTAGACCTAATTACCCGTCGAAAAAATACTTGTTTTTAAATGAAGTGTTTACTTGCATCGTGCATCAAAGAAACGCTGAGTTGTGTCCAAAAACCGATGATAACGATAAGCAGTTGCTATTATTATGCCCTAAAATATCCTTGAGCAAACATCGCTTCAATGGTCAAGCGGCTAAGACGACGCCTCTCAATACAAATATTGACGGCACGCGGATATGTCACAAAAAATTTCACATGATTTTCAGATTGCAATGCGGATTAAAATTTTAACATTCCAAGCAGAATGGAAAATTCTCATTGACAATTGGTTCGCAATGGATGATTTGCTTAAAAAATGGGCCATATAACGAAAAAAGATCATTCCTGAGAGATGCTTTAAATTGAAAATTTTATGTGGTTATAATTTTCAAGATAAAAACCGAATCGCAATTATGAAAAACTTTGAAAATCGAATTTTTTCTATTATAGAACATTTTAAAATCAAATTTGCAAAGCAGCACCGGTTAAAGTTGATTTTTAAAATACTTTTTTTAAATGGGTTTTCAGTTAGAATAGCTTTTTTGTGTGTTGTTTGAGAAGTTAATTTCAAAGCTTCTTAAATTTCTTGTGAGAGTTTTATTTAACGGCAGTTGTCTTAGCAAAAACAAAGTTAAAAACTAGTCCACTAACAAAAACAGAAATAAATTCAACACAAAAAAATGAAAACAAGGATAGCAAGTTGCTGTGCAAGCAGCACAGAATGTTCCAACCAGATAAAAATACAGCAAACGTTTTTCAAAGTAGGTTCGTTTTGTTTCTGCGTGATCTGATAAAAATATTTGAATGAAAAATAAAACTAAGGCAGATTCAACAGTCATAGTGAAATAGGCCAAGTGAAAACAGTGTTTCTTGAAAAACGAGTAGAAAAACGACCAAAACAAACCTAATAATTTTTATTTTCAGAAATTTCTTGAAGCTTATGTTTCTAAAATAGCTCTAAAAATTCCAAACAATAACTTTACTCAAGAAAAACAAAATTTTCACGGCTTAAATAAGGCAGAAATAGGCTATTGTAAGCCTGCACTTACTATTATTATCTCGAAATTGGACCAAAAATCAAAAAAAATCAAACCAGTTTTTCTCGTCAATATGACAAAAGGGGTGTAATTTATGTCTGAAAAGATTGTGTAAGATTTGCTTTAGTGTCCTTGAACATCAGGCCACCGGTCCTCCTACCTTAGTTTACTTGACATGCAGTTGGATTTACATGCTGCAATTAACATTTACTTAGATCATTTTTAATACTTCATAATCGCGCAGTCGGCAGTTAAATAAATGGGAAACCCTTTGAACAAAACTTCATTCAGGGTATCGAGAAAACATTACCCTCCAGCGTACTGGGATTAGTGGATCGTAAGATTCCATCGGGAAAAAACCGTACGGAATCGGAGAAACAGCTCAAATCGACTCTCTATCTGTGCATTGGCGATGAGGCAGAAGGGATATTCAAGGCGAGGATACCCGGAGATTATATAAACGTAATGGGGTACCTCAGGGTACTGGACAAGATGGAGCGCGCTTTTAACAAGAAAAAATTGTTACGCACAAAAAGGGGCTGATTTACGGACACAAGCAATTTAAAAACTAAACATTTGAAAATTTTTACGTGCAGCTCAGTGCGCTCGCAAGAAAATTAGATTTCACAAACGCAGCGGAAAATGTGAGGGATATATTTGTAAAGAATGTGCAGGAATCGGACTGTTAACAGGAATTGTTTCGATCAACCAAGAAGCCGGAGGAAGTGTACCGGGTGGCTTTTTTTTGTGAGCGAGCTGATCGGCCTTACAAATCACATACAGTTGAACCAGCGTCAACAGCGCTTCACATTACATAAAGCAAGTGCCGGTAGGAAATATAGGACGGAGTTCAGGCTATTTCAATCAGGTTATTTAACTTGTAAGGCTTGCCAAAAAATTAGCAACTTTGAGAGAATATCTCGGGCAACTAACCAGTGGAGGGGTAGAGGACGAGTTGAAAATGGTGCAGGATTGACAGAAGCACCACCCAAGCACTGAAAGCATGGCAAGCAGCAGCCAGGACCAGCAGGTCAGATGGGTGAACCCAGAAGTTGAAGAGAATGCAATTCGTCCACGCGATCGAGCGACAATATAGTGATGGTGATAAAAAGTTAACAGAAATTGAGGAGATAAAAGATCCAAGGGCTAGAGTAGTGGCAAACGTTTGCGGTGAGGGCAAAGGACTGTGCGTCCCCCATAACAATTGTCAGCTTAAAAATAGTTAAAGCACACCATCGGCAAAGCGAATACTCTTCTACTCCCAGGAAAAGTTGAGTGCTTAGACTATAACAACAACAGAATCCATATACTCGGAAAAGCAGAAGTAGCAATTGAGTTGAACAGGTGGGTCACGCTAGGAAAGTTATCGGTCTTCAAAGGAAATCATCAGTCAATAATGGGGCGAGATTTAATGGGATCCCTGGGCTTCGAACATGCTCAGAGGGATCGGCTGATGAGCTAGAAGGATCGGGTGAAGGGGCGCTAGCAAAGAGGAAGAGAAAAGACTCGATGAGTGGCAGACAGACTTCTGAAATTTGTACCCAATTTTTTTCGAAAACAGTTGCGGTACGTGCAGTCTTTTTTGACGTGTGAAAACTGGTGCGTCAAAAATCGTAGGGTTCCCAAAAGTTTACAAGACAAGATAGATAGGGATACCACACGAAGATACAGGAGGTACATTTTGTTAAACTTGAGGAAAGTTAGGACGAACGTTTCGTGTCTCCAATCAAAATTACTGTAAAGAAGGACGGAAGTATAAAAATGGCACTAGAACCCAGAGAACTGAACAAATAGGTACACAAAAACAAGTACTAGATGCCTAACATAGATGAGTTAATCAACGAAAAAAGTCAAATATTCAACAAAAGAAAAGGGGAGACGTCTATTTCACGACGTTCGAGCGCTTAAGCACAAGTAGCGTTAGAAAGAAAATAAGCAAACAGTGTAACTCTTCACTATTTGGGGGAAATGGCACCGGAACGTATTTGTTCCAAAACGGTTTTTGAGGCCTAATTATGATGTCCTAATTATGGAACTAAGATTGAACAAATAGTACTGATCGAGAAAAATTATGAAAAAGTTCGAGTTAGTGAACGCCTCGCTAAAGATCCGAAGGAGCTAGTTTGCAAAAATCAGCTGCACATGACTAGTATTTCAAATAGGTAGCTCTCAAAATACTCCTGTGAAAGGGAAAACTAAGGCGATGGACGAGTTAAAAGCGCCGCGAACAAGACAAAAAAATGAAAGCTTTACTGGGAATTGAGCAAAACTTAGTCGAAATGAATGCATTCCTGAGGCCGTTGCAAAGTCAGAGGAAGGCTTCGATTACACACGAGAATGTGAAACGATATTGAGCTTTCTGAACGATCAGTTGCCAATGTAACCGAATTCAAACATACACCGGGCGTCACGTATCGAACAATATGAAACAACATAGTCAGGAGGGGTAGCGTTCTATTTAGCCTGCAACGCAGTACCTTAATGCGACCAAACAGAAGTACTAAACGAACCAACTCGAGCTGCTGCTAAATTCATCACCGAAAGGGTACAAAACGTTCATCAGCAGGGTTAACTCGCTGGTGCGACAGAAACCGAATGCTACCGTAAGATTTTAAGGCATCGACGAAAAAACAAAATGTGAATGATCGGTTATCTGCAAAATAACACTCCCCCCACAAGTTACTACGATCCTCTCGCTCAGATTAAAATGAGTAGTAGCTCACTAAATCCGCCCAGGGCGACACCAAAAAAAGCCATGGGGGAATAGAAAATTGCATCAAAAATTTAAATAACCGAACGGTCGAGAGCGACGAAATTCGTTCGCAATTACGTTTCAGCTAAAAAAAGAAACACGCAATTCGATGAGTATGCGAATACAACAAGTCAATTGCATCAACTGGCCGAGGATTTACTATCATGCGAGCAAAGTTCAGCCAATGGCAACAGAGCGTTTTGTATGCACTCAAGCAAGCGTGAAATCAGACTTTGTTCTCAAGGATACAATTTAAAATGCTCATACTCTACTTGATACTTTAAAAGTTCCGAAAAAACGTCGCAAAAAATGGCAAAAATTTTTTCTACTTCTACACTCGATAAACTACTGTAGCACTCCAAAAGTTTTTCCCCCAAGGTGAATTTTTCCCCCTGGAAAAGGATCCCATCCTCAAATCATCCGATACGCCATACGGGACAAGATTCGAGGGCAAACAAAAATAGTGACGAATCTTGGCCAGAACTATAGCCCACAAATGCCTGACTGTGCAGTGCAACAAAATTGCCTCTGATTGGATATGAGAGAGGCAATCTCCAGCGAAATCAATATTCCACAGGGAAATATATATATTCCAATGAAACAAAATGAAGTGGCTCAACTAGACTTCTGGGGACCTGTAAATTGAGTAAAAAGAAGACAAAAGTATGCGTTAGTTGCTTTCCAACAAACTAAATCCAAAACTTCTGCAATATTGACACCACGGAACTAATAAAAAGTACCAGGTTGGTAATACAGTGCGACTGGAATGGTGGAAAAGCTGGCACTCAAAAACTGTGTCATTAAAAAATTGAAGGAATGTAAGGAGCAAAAGTTCAAACCACTGGTACCTAGGTCGTTAAGCGCCTGAGCTTTTGTCCCACTTAGCAAAACAAAAATTATGCCATTCGAGGCTCATTATAGACGAGAAGCGAATACGGTGTTATGAAACCCTACAAAAAGTCCGTCGCTGAAAAACTTTAACTGGAGCAATGTAATTAACCACAAAATGTCTTGCTTAGAAGGGGCAAGAGGAAGAGACAACGACGGCACCATCTGTATGGAAGACTGGGAAAAGCAAAGTGATCCCATAACGGCCTCACAAAACCGACGCGCACCAAAATTCTGGACGAGAGTGAATTAGTGGAAAATAGAATCGAGCTCCACCACCCCAGGGCCACGTCAAAGCTGAGACACAGAACGGCAAACTGCCAACGAAAACATACACGATGTACCAACAAACCGAAAGAATCGATTCAAAGGATCCAATTAGGTATAAAAACGTATCAAACAGACCAAAAAAATTGTAAAATACCACCACATACCTTAAAAATGAAAATAAGCTACTTGTTTTGAATAAGCGGTGTCGGGTTTAGATATGAGCCAGAGCCGGAAATAGCGGGACTGTCAAGAAGTATGGCGGGAAAAACGAGCGAAAAGACTTGAGCAGATACACCAAGTGAGAGTACTGGCAACTTATTGGTGGGCGCGAAAAACCATCGGTTCAAAACGAATGAAAATCAAAAACAAAACGCGCAAAAACGCCAACGGAAACTACTAGCGAAAAGCCAAAACAAACGAAAAAGGAAACCTGAATCGAGCGTCGACGATAGGGCGGATGAAGCACTGAACACAGGGGGAGGCATACCAACCAAGACGGGAACAGCGCCCCGGCACACGCCATACTGGGAAGCGAAGGAGGACGATGCCGGACAGGAGACGCCAGTTGTAAGAATTAGTGCACCAAAATGCCACCACGATGATCAACAAAAGAATAAACACACAAGGCAGAAAACCTAGCGAGAGGGTAGGCTAAAAGGGCCTAAAAAATTCATTTAAAACTGCACAACAAAATTAAACTGATTTTAATTGTAGGTGTATAAGTATTATTTATTTATATATATCATTCAAAATTCTAATTAGGTACATCTAAATTAGAACGCAGTTTACCTAACCTTACTTGAAATAAAGTTGGTTGTACTACTAATTGCAATTAACATTTATTTAAGATCTTTTTTCATAATTTAACCAAAAAGAAAAGTTATTTAGCTTCGTTCCAATCATGACTGCAAAGGGCTTAAATATGATATATCACTAATTCCATTCAGAATAATTTTTAAGGTACCTGATTTTGTGAGAAAAAAAAACAAAAAAAAACTATAAAAAATCACGATTACAAAGTTTCTCTCCATTGTCAATGGTCGTATTATTATTAACTTTTGCAATTGAAACTCTTGCATGAAAACTAGGAAATTCGATAATTATTTTCTCACACCAAAAACAAAAACTTACTCAAAATGAAACTACAACATTTCAGAAACAACAAATTCTGTGCCAAAAAAAATCTGTGTTATTTTTTTGCTAAGCCACAGTCAATTTTTGTTTTAAAATGTTCTGTTCTGGAAACATCGTTTTTTGTTTAATTCTTCGCTTCCAAATTTGACTTAAAAACAATCATTTCAAATCAATTTTTTTCGACACGGAGAAAACTTTTTAGACTTTTCAAAAATCAATTGAATCATGACTGAATTGAGATACGAATAAATACAAAGTTCCTCCCAATTTTCAGTGGTCCAAACAACAAATACTATAGTTTCAACGAGAACGCTTTACTTGACTTAATAAAACCGAAAGAGTTAAATATAACAGCTTTTCTGAATCGACCTCTAACACTTATCATTGGGGCTTTTCGTTTCCAAATTTGAACTTGGAATATTTATTCAAGCGACATATTGCGATATACCAATCAAACAGAAACTGGAGTCAAACGCCTGTTCACTTCTGATGATTTAGTTTCAATCAAAGATCAAAACATAAGTCATCTAAAAATTCTCGTAAAGTTACTCAAATAATTTCAAGGTGGCGTTAAAATGATCAAAACTGTGCTGATACCAGCGTCACTGCTTGCTTTTTTTGCGTTCAAAAATGTCGCTTGCGTTACCACTGTTTCTCCGTCCAGGGGCGAAGTTTGGCCAAAGCCTCAGCAGCAATCCAAGTCCGACCAAGTCCTTCAAATTTCTACCTCATTCCAGATGATAGTAGCTGGAGATTACTGCGAAATTTTGGAAAAATCTGTCCAGCGACATATGGATATAATAATGGGAGGAATGAGCTACCGTTACCGACAATCAGAAAAAGCTGAGCAATTTTATTCGGACAGTGTTCTGAAAACTCTTACAATTGATGTTGGCGCTGGTTGCACCGACGCTTACCCAACATCAGAAATGGATGAATCCTACGATCTGGATGTCAGTTCGGGTACAAGTACATTAATTAGCAGCGAAGTTTGGGGCGCTCTCAGGGGCATTGAAACTTTTACTCAACTCATGTACAAGGACGTGAGCACTTCAATGAGAGTCATGAACAAAACGTCGATTCACGACTACCCTAGGTTCAACTTCCGGGGATTTTTGATTGACAGTTCGAGACACTTTCTCAGTTTAGAGAACATAAAACTTCACATTGATGCTATGGAAGCCACGAAGTATAACGTTCTTCATTGGCATATAGTAGATGATCCTAGTTTCCCATTTCAAAGTAAAGTCTATCCTGATCTAGCACGTGACGGTGCTTTCAACGCATACACTCACATATACACATACAACGACGTTATTGAAGTTCTGGAATACAGTCGACTCAGAGGCGTTCGGGTAGTTCCCGAATTTGACACTCCTGGACATACCCTCTCCTGGGGTGCCGGATATCCGCAACTTCTAAGCCAGTGCATTGATGACTCTGGTACTACGACCTATTCTGGCCCTCTGGATCCCAGGATCCAAACGACGTATGATTTTGTCCAAGCGTTGTTCACTGAAATCAATTCTTTGTTTCTGGACGAAACATTGTTTCTCGGTGGCGACGAGGTTGCGTATGACTGCTGGGAAAGTAACCCCATTTACCAGGAGTTCATTGACCAATATAACTTGACTGATTACGCCGGTCTGGAAAGTTTTTACATTGAAAAACTCCTAGAGATTGTTCAAAACCTTCCGCTTAAGAGACAGGCAGTTGTGTGGCAGGAAGTATTTGACAACGGTCTTAACATCTCGAAATCAACTGTGGTCAATGTCTGGAAATCAGGGGGATACCAGGATGAGCTCTCGTCTGTAACCGCACAAGGATTTGACGTCATTCTATCCGCGCCGTGGTACCTTAACTACATAAGCTATGGTCAGGACTGGAAGAATTATTACCAAGTCGAACCAATGGACTTCAGCGGGACTGAAACGCAAAAAGACCATTTTGTGGGCTGCGAAGCATGCATGTGGGGCGAGTACGTGGACGATACAAATTTTTTAGCCACAACCTGGCCGAGAGCAGCAACAGTTGCCGAACGGGCTTGGAGTAACAAAAATACGACGGATATTAACGACGCTCAGTCAAGATTGGACGAGTTGAGATGTCGGCTGATCAATCGCGGAGTTCCTGCAGAGCCGATTGCGCCCGGCTTCTGCGAACAAGAGTGGAACGTGAAAGGAATGAAAAAAGAACACGAAGAGAAACGTTCAAGAGGATTGAAATTTTTTCATGACCATAAAATAAAGATGAAAACTTTGCGCCTCATTCATTAGAAAATCATATAAAATATTATAATCAAAATTAGAATGGAAATTTACAATAAAAATTACAATAAAATTTTGCTGAGCCCTTTAGAAATATTGTGCTGCATGCCAGCCACCATGTTACTGCTCGAACAATGAAGACATGGTTTAAGAAGTTGTCACAAACCGTTAAAAATAACTATAAAGAGCTCTTCACGGAGAACCGCTGTTGTGCCCGTGATTAGAATTTTTTTACTGGTCTATGTTTTGGCAATTTTTTTTCCATGCTGATGGCAAACGAAGGAGGTATTGAAAAGCATCAAAAATGAATTCAAACCTATCCAATGGAAAAATAGAACGCGAAAAACATCAATGGGGTTTTGTCAATTCCAATTAAATTGGCCTGAACTCTGAAACCACCAGTCGTTCTGCTTCTTCTTCATTCTATTACGACCCGTGACGTCCTAGAATTGGGACATTAGACGCTGTCTCTTTGGTCTAAATGGTGTTTCGTTCTCTTAATCCTTGTCAGGTTAGTCGCACTCTGCTCGATGCCGCATATGTTGCAGGTGGCACGTTTACCCGGTTTTTGCTTCTCTTTCGCTTCTGTACAAGCTCTGACGTGATTTTCCCATGAACCCTGGTCCTTGGCCGTTCTAGATGGATTTTCAGCTCGTGTTGTGTTCTGCGCTCTTGTTTGCACATATGCGGTCACATTCCACCTATTGGCACCTGTAGCCTTGTGTTGGCAATTTTTCTGTCGCGTATTGTGATTTTCGCGGTTTCTGCTCTTTACTGCTGGATCCCGCACATCTGCGACTCCCACTTTTCTAAGAAGGATGGTACGTATTTTTATCGCCTTATTCCACTTTTTCCGGTCACGGGTAAGGTTCTACTGGTATGTCCAGTTTTTGCACATCTCGTTTTGCAGTCTTCGCTAGTAGGATATCAGTCCATTGTGCAAGCCTCTCTTTTTAATCAGTTTTTTCTTCCAATGTCCTAATACGGCTTTTCTCACTGTCCTGGTGCTGGGCATGCGCAGTACGTGTGCGATCCGTTCCAGTGCCCTCTTCTCTAATTTGCTCCGCATTGAGGTTTTTCTTAGCTCATTTCTGATCTGGTAGCTGTTTGTTCTGGTTTCTTGCATGCATTTTAGGGCAAGCACTCGCCCTCCGTTCCATATGAATCTGTAAGCTTTGTCCGCCACACTCTTCATTTTTTAAAATTTCAGCGGAATACCATAGTCTTACCGCCGAGTCGAACAGCATCGTTGATTCTACGTTGCTTGGATTATAATTTCCTCACTGCTACTTGTCGATTTTGATTTCCGAAGCCATCATTTAACTTTAAACAACGCGCAAAGCCCACGCTTAAGACATGCGGCCATATCGTCATACTTGTCGATTCTGGTCCATGACATGCGGGTTTTACTAGCGGCTTCCGTTGCAAGGGAGATGATTTCCTCTTTGCAATTATGCCCCATTTTTTACCTGGTGTCTCCTCGAGTATCTAGGAGAAGAGCACCCACCATCTCAGCTTTTGACTTCGCCACTTCTCGTAGGATCTCAAAACCTTTTCCTTCTCGGAAAACTTACCCATGCCTTTCTGACATTCTACGTCCAAATTGTGGTGAGCTAATGCTTCCCCAGGGTTTTTGCGGCATTGGTCAATTTTTAGTCCTGTAGGCTCTGTCCTCTTTCTCTCCTACGTTTCGGCAGGCGATGCATTCTCAGATGTTTACCTACTGGTTCACCCTTGGGAATGTCTTCTCGCTCGTTCGGTTGGTTGGCAGCAATCTCCTAGAAACTCCCGGGACCACTGTACGTCCTAACCTAGTTTCGTGCAATACCAGTAGAGCCATTCCTTGCATCCGTTGCACTTTACAGACCAAGTCTTCCTTGAGATGACAACTAGGCATTTCGTGCATCTCCACTTCTTTGGGCCTGGGTTTGTTTCCACGCCATGCATCAAGGCCCATCTCATTAAGGTTCCAGCATGTCTCCGTCCCATTATCGTCTGGTGTCTTCTCCTGAAGTCAGCTACATCCCCGTAGGATTTGATAGGGATCTTCGGCTTCATAGTGTAGCCCAGGCTGAACCCACTACCGAGCCTCTGTATCCGCCTGGTTTGCCCTTTGTTCTCTCATTAGGATCTGCGCTTGTTTCCTGCAAGAAAGAACTATCACCTTCAATATGTGAACTCGTCACAAGTTAAAATGTTTAGCATAGTCAAAAAAATATATTTCTTTGAAGTTTTCCGTAACGAAGAATCCTCGAACATTACGAGGCCAAAATGTGCACTGGATAGGAGCACAAGTTTGTGTCTGTATGTTCCTGGGTTCCAGAAACAAGTCTTTAAACATGTTAAAATTTTGTCGGAACGATCAAAGAGAAGGAAAGAACAAAAGAAGAACAAAAGGAGCGTCCTTGTTGCGGAATCCGCTTACAATGCACAAAACGCTCAGTTTGGCCTCGTAATGGAAGAATTACGAAGATAATTTTACAATTCTAATGATATCAGTGTTTATAAAATTTGTCAGTTTAATTTTGCGTATTTAATATTTAACCGTAAGAGTTTGTCCACTGGCCTTGAAATTTTGAAATTCGATGATATGAAATTGGCTCCGAGCTTTGTAAAACAAAATTAACGACCTTGAGGCTCTTCTCAAACTTTCAGTTTAAAAAATTTTACAACATTTTTTTCGGCTCTCAAATCAACTTGCATAAAACACAATCAAAAACGTTTAAATTGTGTCTCAAAATCAAGTTGCCCAATTACTTCTTGTATCTGGGTACAGAAAAACGGACATAAGGCGCCCATAAATTAGTCAAATTTTTAGGACATTGAACTCATTGTTTCAAGATTATCAATGTAATAAGCTAATTATTACTATACTAGCTTATTTATTTTCTCTAGCTTGTTAACCTTGTTCAATCATTCTTCAATTTTTGTCATATTTTTGCGACCAGCACATCTTATGATGGGCTTCGAGCTGAATTTTTTTATTGAATTCAAATGCGAGCTACTAGCTGCATGAATGCCACCCTCTACCTCTAATTAAAACAACAAGTTTATAAAATGAAATACTGGTTTTCTATTTACCTGCAAAAATAGTTAACATAGCCAATCGAAGATTGGCAAAGAGTAACGAACGCAAGTAAACATAAAACTTTCTTGAAAAAATCTCAACTTTCGAAAATTCAAAGAAAAAAATAGTTGCCCTTTAAGCTATTTGAATTTCTAGAACAATTTATGATTGGCGCTTTTTTGATAACATGAACCCAACTTGAGAAAACTGGTTCAACAGGTAAAGTTTTTATTCCGCTGAGAAATCTTATAAATAAATTCCACTTTCGAAACTAGAAATCGTTCACGTTTTTAGCGCCATTTCTACGTTCGTATTTGGAGAGTGCTTTTGACGTCACTTTCAGCAGATGAATTTCAATTGAACTCAAAAAGTGCCTTATACCTAAGTGCATCAATATTTTAAGACTTTTCCTGACAAAAAAAAACAAAAAAAATCAGCAAGACCTATATAAGAGTCTTCACTACGTTCATTACTCTTAATCGTAAATTTAGAGATATTGAAACCATCTGAGTATTCATCAAATGGAATTTGACAAAGAATTGGTAAGAGCATCATTCACAGATAGAGCAGTCACAATTTCCACTCCTAAGTCTTCATACACCGTGTGTTCCAACTGCTTTACTATGTGCAACCAATCTTCTGAACTCGTTTCCTTGTCGCTGAAAATACAATTTGGCTCAATGATAGCCTGGCTTGAAGCTTCTTCTAATTTCGCCACATTTTGAGCCAAAACAAGAAGTGTAAAATCCAAAGTGCGTAAAAACTCGCCAGCCACTTCGATATTGATGTCTTTCAGCAGAAGTAACGCAATCTGGCCACAAGGTAATAACACTTGGTCTTTTCCAGGGTATTTCTGCATTGACAAAGCTCGAGCTAACTTGACCGAAGGCACAGAAAGCAGAAGGTCAATGTAGTCTGCACGCTCGAAACAAGCAGTGTCCTGGGCGAATGAAATAGCAGCTGGTATGTCGCCTCTGAAGGCCATACATCTTATAGCGTCATGGTACAACCCCAAACGCATGTAGATGTTTTCTGCGACCACTGAACCATGGACCTGGTTATGCTTATCGCACGCCAACAAATCGGCAACTTGTTTCGAAGTACTTAACCAACCGTTCTGAAACCACTGATATACTAGCTTTTGTTCACCGGTTTTGACCATTGCTCGAACGAATTCGGAGCTCATTTCGTCGTTAAGAACAGTCGTCGTTCCATTTTGTTGAGTTGACATGATAGCTTTTGCGTAATGGTACATTATCCTCTCATTGGGGTTATTGTCTTGAACTTCTTTGAACTTTCGGAACGTCTCTGCATTTCTCATCACGCCTTTGGGGCTATCAGCCGCGTGCCAAGCTGCTTGTTCATACCTCTTTTCATCAAACAGAATGTGGAAATGTTCTACGTGATGAATAATATTTGATGCTTCCGTTTCGCCCAAGAGCTCATCTCTTGAGTTTTCGTCAAGCTGGTCTGCAAACTGAACAGATCGCATGAAGGCCTGAACAAGTGACTCGTAAACATGCTCGGCAATTGTCTTTCCTATTACTTCTTTTTCGTTGTAGCTTTCCGCAGCTTCGTTTGCCACCGAAATTAAGTACAATTCCTTCTGCAAGTCTAAATTCAAAATATACTTTAGCTATAAAACCTTTTTCATAATTATGCTAAAAATGATTTGAGGTTCACATTGAAGGTTAAAAAGCATCAATTAGTGCACTTGGCTGTAATTAGGCATAAATCATTTTTTGATCTCATAATTCAAGACACAGAGGTGCAGTTGCGAGTTGCATACGCCAGCAGAAACAAGGCAAATAGAAGACTAATTCAGATGAAACAAAATCATTTAGCGCTTGCTCATTAAAGTTAATAAAAAATTTCAACTGGTAGTCGAGTTCCTAGGGCGGATCTAGGATTTTCTCAGTAGGGGGGGGCGGATTTTCAAAAAAAAAAATTCGAAAATTTTATCGACTTTTTTTTAAGTCGAGTAAATTGATTTTTTGAGCTCTCCCAAAGTACTAAAAAGGCGTTTTTAGGCACTTTTTGAAAATTTTTGACCAAAAAATTGCGTATTTTTGGCGAGCGCTCCCCCTCAAAATTAGTGTAGATTGGCGCTTTTAGAAAAACTTTGGGGTCCGTCAGCCAAAAATAGATATCTCAAAATAGTTCAAAGGGTGGACCCTTTGGGTAAGCAGGGGGTAGAATCCCTGAGGGGGTGATATTTATAGAAGAAATGCATGTGCCATTCGTGATTATTCCTTACCAAGATACCTTTGCAAAAGAAAGGGATTGTCGAGTAGATCCATTAGATCTTGTATACGGACCTTATTTTATGCGTCGACCTTATTTTATGTCTAGGAGCCATAGCCGAAATTTCACTGCAAACAACAAAGTGTTCTAAATCTACCTGTGTATCCTGCTACACACTTATATCAAGAAAGAGGAAATTAATCAAACGATAAAATCAACAAAAACTGATAATGAATTTCGAAAGATCATTCTGATCAACATTTAATCTATACCCATTAAAATCAATGGATCAACTAAGTTTTCCAAGTCAAAACCAAATGAACTTAATCTTTTTTAATTAAGTAGATAGGAAAACTACACTCTGAATAAAATGTGACATCTGAATGTCAAGTAAATCTTGAGAAAATTAGTTCTCTCAGATGAAGAATGGAAGCTGCCCACTCAGTATGGTAGTGCGCGTGATAGATAATAAAAAAAAAATTGAAATATTTTCTTCTACGATATAGCGAACTGCAAAAATAAAAATATTTTTTTTTGTCTCCAATCAGGATTTGAACCTGATCATCCGGTGTGAGAGACCCAAACATATACAATGAGTTACGAATGTAGTTAAAGTAATAAAATGAATAGCTTTCAGACTTAAATCGTCCTCCTTTTAATTCCCTTGTCTTTCCCGAAAAAGAAATCGAATATCCAATTTTTTTTCCGTAGCTTGGGCAGCTAGTCACAACGAAAAAAAAGAGGAAAATCTTAGTCAATTTTGACAGCTCGTCGTCTTCCATACTAATTGAATCACGTTAAAACTCTCACGGTTGCTCGTTGAAAGAAGACCGAACTCGCGCGCTCGAATTGGTGGCGAAAAAACGCCGAGGAGCCAGCCGGCGCATAAAGTGAAATATAACTATAAGTTCAAATTCAAAATTTTGACACAGACACGAAGCTGCGCTTTGCAAACACAAGCAAAAAAACGACAGAAAAGTAGGTAGCTCCAAAAATGAAATTTAAAAAAAAAAGGATTAAAAAAAGCATTGAAAAGAAAATCCTTCGCAGTGGCGGAATCGATTCTAAGACCAGAATATTTATATTCCCCTGTGCTCGGATCTGCAATATGCGCCGTTGATTTGTAAACACTAGCCAAAAACAAAGCAGCATCATATGCTAATAAATTGCCAATCCGATGAAGAAAAAGTGGCACGAAGAACAAATATACACAAATTTGCTTGAAATAAATTAGAATAGAGCAAGCAGACATCCGCACTAACTTTGCTTGAATTAAATTTGAAAGCAACAAGTCAAACTTTTTTTCATAAACTATTGCGAAATAGAAATAACTATATTGCGAGATACTTTGAGTTGAAAAATTTCTGAAATCGAGTTTTCATTTTTGTACTGTTGTTTGAAACAAAATTTTTTTCGGTTCATTTGATTCACTTAAATACTAATCAAATGTCAAATCACATGCTATCAAAAAGCCGTAACAGCCCCGAAAAAGGCACCAATATTTGCAACTTAGGTTGGAAAAAAAGAATAGTCGTACTATAACTTATCTCTCGCTTAAGTTAGCAAGTGTAATAAAATAAATCATTGTTGATACAAACAATTGCGATACAAACAAATGCCCATAGGGTGTCAAGAATTAAATTATACAAAATAAAATTGGCTGTTAATTGATTCCAAAAATTTTTTTTAAAAAAACGAGAAAAATTTTCTCAGTAACAAGAAAAACTGGTCTGCAATTTTTTCTGTTTTTCAGACTCATTTAGGCGAAACTTGATTGGAGGCCGACCTTCTTATTGTAATTTAACAACAATGGTTATTTTATTTCGACTAAAGCTACCACTATTTTCTGCATTTTTCATCTTAATCAATTGCCTTTTCTTGAAAAAAAAAACCTAGGAAAATGAAGACAACAAAAGTTGCAAAAAAGCGCTTAAGAATTTTTTCTTTACTCAATTTTAGGTCTTAAATTAGTTTGGTAGGTACATTCTGGCCTACTTGTACAGCAATCCGCTATCCATGCTTTAGTTGAGCATGAAACTTGTCTGAATGTCAAATAAAAATCTCGAAACTTCAGTACACTTGTATTCGACATTCCTTGAAACGTTTAAAGTGAAATGCGTTTGCGCCGCAAAAAAAAGCTTGGCTTCCTATTTTCCGTCTTAACAAAACTAAAATTTCTTGGGTTTCGAAAACATATGCACCCATAGTTTTATCCAATTTTGGAAACAGAAGTGGTCTGCACTACAATGACGCGGAGCTGAACTTCGCAAACACAGGCAGAAACAACGAAAACGCTTTCAATGTAAGGAAACGCATATAAATCTTTAAAAGCAGCCCTGAAAAACCTGCCGCACTGGGAAGCCCTCAATTTACCGCAACCAAATTTAAGATTCAACGACCAGAACACAAGTCCTAATAACTGGGGCTTCCATACATACCAGACAGCTGTGACTGTACTTTATCGATGGTATCGATTCAGAATTTCTTTTTTGTTGATTGTATATTTAGCAACTCCAATTTTGCATAATTTCTATTTTTCACTTTCAGCTCAAAAACTCATTCAGCTCTATTTAGCTTGTTATATTTTGTAACTCGCCTCATATATTGTTTTTTCAAGTGCGAATTGGTCTGTGTGTGTTTTGGTGAGAGGAGGGGAAAGGGGAACAAAACTTTGAATTTTTTTTGGCTTGACATTTTTTTCAGTCAAAATTTGCTGCAAACAATCATCAGAATAGATCGAGTGATACATTATATTATAGTTGTAATTTGAATGAAATTTTGAAAGTTCTACAAAAACTCGCGCCGTGAAAAACCTGTTTCAAATTTTTGCTTTTTATAATTATTTAGAGCAAGTGAAGCGTTCGAGTAGAGAACGTAAAGTATACATTAAGCTATTAAGAAATTTTTAGCTTAAATAAGCGGTTTTTGCAGTTTCAATTAACACTTAACTAACACAAAAATTTCAACAACAAAAAAAACATTTAGGTTTTGATGTTTTTTGTTTTAATTTTGCAAAGTTTAATTTTTAATTCTGTTTTGAATTGCAACAAAAATTCAGTTGAATGAAGTCAATATTACGATTCTGAACAAACAATTCTAAACACGATTTTGAACAAAAAATCATTTTTTTGTTACTGTGGTCGGCATTTTCTGTGGTACTTGCACAAGAACCGGGTATCCTCATTAAACATCGTATGTATAGTTAGTGCTTCGTGAACTTTCGTTCTTTTGAGCAAAATTTAAGTTACATTCGAGGCGATTCAAGTCGACAAAAAATTGGTAGATCAAGTTTTAAGTTTTCTCCGAGATTTTTCTAACATTTTTTGTGAGTTCGTGGCTTTCGCAGCTTTCCCTTTCTGCTAGCATGCCATGCTATATTTTTGATGTAACACACAAAATCCAAGTCTCCCTTTTGGTGTCAACAATAATGTTTACCTCTTGAAATTTTTATTAAGCTAAGAGGAAAAACCGACAAAATGGGCCAATTTTTGAACAATTTATCAAGAGCTTTCTTTTGCGCAATAAAAGCACATACGCAGCTATATGATTCATATAAAAATAATTCTAACCTTAATTGACGCAAAAAGGTCCAAATAATGCGCGACTTTTAGACGTAACTTAATGATTTACGACTTTAATTCTTTCCATAAGCAAAATAAGAATGTTTTTGTTTTATATACCTCTGGACTATTTTGAACTAAATAGGCGCTGTTCTTTTAACCTATTCCCAAACATCTTAGACAAACAACTCATATAAGCTAGTTTGTATAGACAGCGCAGACAGTTCGAAAAAAGTAATAAATTCAAGAAAACTGAAAAAGAGTGACCTGTTTTTTTTTGAAAAAAAAAAACTTCAAAGTTCAAGTTCAAGCTCTAAAGTTCTAAAGAAAACAATAAAAAAAAAGTGAAAAAAGCATCTGCGACCTACTGCGACCTAGGAATTACGAGTCTTGCGCACTAACCGCTCAGCCACGGACGCTTAATCCTTGCCAATCACTAGCCACACATAAAGCCGAGACTAGATGCTATGAAATTTCCAATGCTACAGATTGTGATTCTAGCAAAAAGCGCAGAAGCGAACACTTTTAATGAACACATTTATTAGCGAATTAGGTTAGAAAAAACATTACTCGCTATCTTATAAACTGGATCAATAGGTAAAACTTATATTTAGCTGGGAAATCTGATAATTAATTTCTATTTTCGAAAAAAGAAGCCGATCACATTTTTCGTGACCTTTACATTTTTGCTGTTCAATAGTGGATTTTGCCTTCTTTTTAACAAAAAAAATAAAGTCAACTGAAAAGAAATCAAAAGTCATACAGCGAAAAATCAGTTTTGAGCGAGAACAAACTTAAGACTTTTTCCAGGAAAAAACCACCAAGACCTTTATGAAAAATTTCACTACGTTTATGACTCTTAAAAATTTACTAAGCTGATTTGCCTTGTGTAACATATGTCAGCTTGTTTATCCGCCCACTGCACAATTTGGAAAATAAGCAGAAATTCATCACTCTTATTTAAAGTCAGAATATGACTTACCAAAATAAGTGTTTTCCAGCAAACTTCTCTGATCCGTCTTCTTAGCATATTCCTCCCAACACTCGTCGTGGTCCTCTTTACTTATGAACAGATTCCTCCGACGCTCCTCCAACACTTCCAATTGCGAACTCAGACTCCTTAGAGTATCTCTCAGTTTTTCTTCATCCAGACACTCGCTCACCCCGAGCTGGTCGAAGATTTGTTTGCTCGAGCCTGCAAAGGATTTTTGCAGTTTATTTACTCTTTTCTCAAAAGCAACTTGCATCAGTTCGAAAAGTGATAAAGTAAATTTTTTAGAAGTTTGACTTCAGTTTCAGAAAAACTCAGATTTAAAAGTTTGCTCTTACTAGAAAAGTAGGAAAAGAGTCAATGGACGCAAGTAAACAGAAAAAAAATACAATTTTTTTTTGAAATCTCATCTTTCGATTTTCCAAAAAAACATGGCTTTAAAACTCTTTGAATTTCTGGAACAATTTATGATATACACATTTTTGATAAAATTAACCCAATTTGAGAAAACTAGATCAATAGGTAAAATTTTTATTTCGCTGGCAAAACTCGATAATTGAATTCCACTTTGGAAACTAGAACTCGATCACGTTTTTCGTGACCTGTACACTTTCGCTGTTCGATGGTGGATATCTTTTTTTTAACAAAGGAAATGAACTGAACTTAAAAAGATATCAGAAGTCAAACCGCGAAAAAGTAAGTTTGAACCTGGAAAAAAGCGAAAAAAAACCATCGCGACCTATATAAGAATCTGAACAACGTCCATCGACTCTTAATAAGTATTTCAATTTTCCTGGTTTTATTTGAGGGTGTCAGAACACATTTTGACACGTACAATTTTTTATTAGAGAAGCTTATTTGCGATGGTGAAAACAAAGTTGCATGCTGATTTTACTGGAAATCACCTACCTGTTCGGGCGCTTTCAATCATTTGTGCTTTCTTGCTTTTGGGCGCCTTTTTCGGAGGCTCTCTTGCAAATATCTCAAAATTCTGACCAGTAGACGAGTGTTCGGATAACTCCATGTCCATGCTTAACATTTCCTCTTTTAAATACTCATTCTGTGCTCTTAGGCGAAGCAGGTTTTCTTCCAATTGATCTCCACGTTTTCTCAAATTTGACAACGTTGTCGTGCGCGCCGCCATGTTTTTCAGTTTACTTGACAAAGTAATGGAGCTGAAATTTGACTCCTCGAGGTGTTGTAAATAGTCATCGTATGACATTTTTATTGTTTTCAGAATGTCTTTGTAAGATTTGGACTCCTCAATTATTTCATCAAATGCTAGCTGCATCACTCTATATCGCTGTGCTATCTTCATTTCGGGCGCCAAATCCGATGCCTCAATTTCTTCGACTTCTTTCTCCGTTTTCTTCAGAAGATTTTCTGCGATCGATTTGTGAAATGCAAAATCCATTTTTTAACGGTCTAACTTAGATAATAGAGTGGCAAATACAAAAAGTGACGGTACAATATGAGACTACGTGTATTTAAAAACACGCTTTAAAACCAGCTGCAGAATTGCATTATACATACTGCGTTGTCAAACACACGTTCAACGCTCGCCTGAGACGATATGAAAAAGAAATAACAAGAGTAACCAAAACTCTGCAAGTCAGTAGCAAGCGACGGGGAGGGTCTCCTTTTCGGTACTCTTTTATGACAGCCATGATTGTTTAACGAAACCAGGTTTTTCCAATGCACATTACACGTTTTTTTAAACTCAAATTTGCAATTTTCAACATTTTACCTTCAACTGAAATTTCAATTAAGCGAAGAGGAAATTTTTGCTCCCCTATCAAATCAGTGGATTTCGAAATATTTCGAAATTTTAGGCGAATGTTTTTTCGTCTGAAAGCACACCCAGTTAAGGCAATAAACGCATGCTAAAAGGCACACATGATAATCGCTACGCCCACTAAGATTAACGCCAACTAAGATAAGCAGAGTTTTTAAAAGCACTATAGATACGTCGAATTCACAAAGAAAAAGGACAAACTATTTCATAAAAATCAAATTTAAGTCAAGATCCATTTCAGGAAGATGAATTCAGCGCAAAAGAAACAGCATCGATAATGCCAAGATGAAAAGTTCATGTGGCTGTAGGTTTGTCTTCCAAGTTCACGTGGCAGTATAGAGAATAACTTGGGTCGTGTCGCTTCGAGAACACTCGTCTCTTCTTCTCGTATGCACTTCGCATTTGTTCGTCCCATACTTCATAGAGAGATTTCTTCCCACTGAACATATCTGGGGTCAGTTTTATGAGAGGGTACAGAAGACTAGGTCTGTTTCGGGTGATACTGTCTCTATTTGAATTATTATCCCGATCCAATTTTCTTTTCGTACTTCGAATATTCGCATCAGTACAATCCATTTCTGTTTCAGATCCATTGTCTTCTATAGGCGGCGCGAAGTTTCTGAAAAATTATCAATTAAATTTTCATTAGAAAAATCGATTGACAGAAATCGATTGGCCGAAGCTTCTTAAAATTTTTCCAAAAGGAAAAGCATCAGAAAGAAGCAAAAACTTAAAAATTCAATAAAAACATTGGATTTTCAGAGCTGATGATCTTATCAAATTTGGAAAAAGAAATCAGTCAATCAAATTGAAACTAAAAAGAAAGGCTCTTCCCCTTCCACATTAAATTCATAAGTATCAAATTTATAGTGTAATGAGAGTTTATGGGGACAAATGTATTTATGGGGACATATGGATTTGGGTCATTAGTCCACATGCCAACTTGGAATCGAACACCATGAATCATAATTCCATTTGAAATTTTTCACTAATAGGGTGTGGTAAGACGGGAAAAGACTGTAAAACGAACGACGAATGTGTTTATGAAGTTTAAGCCTATTTAACTTTTTCATCACCTGGCGATTTCTTCCAAATTAGTCGGTATCGGTTGTCCGTTCTTGAGGGCATTAACTAGTACAAATATTGCATGATGTCGGCCTGACTGCTGAGAAAAGAGCCTCGTCATTTCTAATAACTCGCTCCACATTAGCTTGTACTGCTCATCTCTGAAATAGTAATAACATGCATTGTCTACCATTCAACATAATTTCAAATACATAAGCCTTTCAGCGCCACAATCAAACATCCCAAATTCAAACATAACCTTATTTCAAATCTCACATCCCAAATGCATTCCCAAATATAGTCAACAGACAGCTATAAAAAAAAAGTAAAAATGAAATCGCGAATTGCGAAGAAAAAAATATATCACGTTGAAGCTCAAGGAATTTCAAATATTGTTTACGAATGGCAACTTTTCCGTTAAATCATCCTATTTAGAAAAAACTGGATCGAAAAAAAAAAACATTTATTTACTCCACTGATGATTCAGAAAAGTAGCTCATTTTTGAACACAAAGGCGAAGCTTCGCTTCGCACACACTACCGAGAACACGACAAAAAGCAGCTCTAGAAAATGCAATGAGAAAAAATAGAAAGAAATAAGCCTCAAATGAGTAAAATTTTGGCTCGGTCTAGGATTCGATCTGCGCCCTACTGCAATCTAGAGATTTCGAGTTTCACGCACTAACCACTCAGCCACGCACGTTTAACCACCGACAAACACTAGTCACGATAAAATTACACCAAATACTGATGAAAAATGCCTCCATGAAACTTATCGTAATAAGTTGCATTACAGAGATCAGATGCTCCTCTAACGAAATAAAGAATACAGTTTCTGAGCAATTAGCACAGAATGTTCGACCATGATGATTGAAGGAAAAAATTCAAAAGCAAAAAAAAAACAAAAAAATGATATAAAGAAATTAAAAAAAACAAAAAAATGATTTTTTTTATTAGCCAGATTAAAAATCGCAATTAAGTTTTATTAAACTTAAAATCACAAAGCAAGCCACGAAAAATCAAAGCGTAATCAAAGTGTAGAGTTAACAACTTTAAGACATTTTCCTGAACAAAAAAAAACAAACAACAAAGACAGTGTCAATGAACAGAATAAACAAAATAATGACAGAAAAACAAAACAAAATTCGAAATTCAAAAAAATTGATGCCCATTAAGCTCTTTGAATTTGTAGAGCAATTTACGAATGATTGAAAAATGAATTAAAGAAAAACAAGTAGAAATATGCCGCGAAAAATAATACTTTTGCTATCAGCAGGAATTTTACGGTCGACCTGAGAATACGAATACACAGCATAATACAAATACTTTTCTTTACGAACTTAAATTGAAATAAAAGGAAACAAGAGTTTAAAATCGTATTAAACTAATCAAACTTTCAATTTTTGCCAAATCTCATAAAAAAGTTGTCATTGATTTGAGATAAAAACAAAGGACAAAATTTCTGCAGTTCCTCATAATTGAGAAAGAAAGTTCAGAAAAACTTTTAATTGCATTTGCATTGTTTGCCTTGCTGTCTCAAAAACATGCCGAAACTTCAATACTTCCTGCTCTCTAAAGAAAAAAAAAGAATCAACAATTTTGAAAAGCCCGTTTATTTTTGAAAAAGGTTGTTCCGATGAGCTACATGAATTTTCCAAAACTAAACTTGTTATGCCACTTTCTAGGCGCTTAGGGGCGCTTCAACTGTTAGCATTGAGAATCTCATTTTTCCAAACAACTCATTTTCTTTCGAAGAGTGATGAAGCTCGCACAAAAAGTTCTGTCCATTGTCCAATGCAAAGATTTTATGAAGGAGAAAAATACCTTCTAACTAATGCAGGTCGAGGTCAGCTTTAAAAAAAGTAATTAGACAACGAGGATGCGATCATTTTTACTACAGCAAACTATCTTAGTTAGCTTCTAGTAACCTTCTTGAAATAAATACTTTTAAACAGACGTATTACCTCTTTGGTGGTCTGTTGGCGTTGTTGGCGATGGGAAGGGACACATTCTGCTTCTCGAGGCCCGCGAGAGAGTTGATGAGTCTGACCACCTCCCCGTACTCTCGCTCACTCATCACACTCTTGCTCAGTCCATCCAGCAATAGAGGAAGATACTATCATCGAAACAGATAATCAGAAAAGTTTAACTTGTTTCGATTTTTCTTCTGTTCTGAGTACCGAATAATTTTATGTCCAGAAAAATGCGAAACCAAATATAAACTTAATTTTTCAGATAATTTTACAATTTTTAAACAAAGAAAAGGCATGATTCTATTATTCAACGCTAATTAAGCCGCAACGGTGCATTAATTTTTTTAAATAACAAAACAGCACTCCCAATAAATTCTTAAACGTACCGCACTCAGATTCGTAAGAAGACACTGACTTGAAGTGAGAGGAAAGAACTTGGTTTTCCGCTCATGCAACCCACGGCCTGGCAACATTTCGTTTTACTTGAATCTAATTTTTTCTTCAGGATAACTAATTTGTTGAGATAAAAACTTACGTAATTTGTTGAGATTTATACCTTCGAGATTCGTTTCAGGCTTAATTGGTGCCAAAAGTGAGCTCTTGATAACCTTCACCATGTCCTGAAAAACCAAAAACCTCAAGAATCGAGAGAAAACTTGTTTACTAAAAATAGATAATGGAAAAATTTCAATGAAGCGAATGCAAACATCTTGAATGAAGAGATCGGTTCAAAAAATATCAAAAAATCAAATGTTTCACAAAATACGAATGGACAAAAATTTAGCGGAAAACCCATCTTTGAAAAAGATTAACTCAACGATTGAGTAGAATATTTGTGGAGGTAATATTTCATTTTTCCTTAGCTTAATTTGTTCGATACACAAAACGATCTAATTTTTGTATATCATAACTTTACTATATATTGTTTAACATTGTATAACTTAACATAACTTCATATAAAATCAAATATTATCATCAGTGTTCCAACACCGAAGGTGAGGGGAAATTTGGATTGGCGTGGGCAGATTTTTCGGTCAAGATTTTTCGAAAAATAGGCATTAACGTCATATGGGGTCGATTGAGACTGATGTATCATCTAGAAGCGCTTATTTGGTTCCAGCTATAATAAAAAACTTACAAAAAAAAACATTTTTGGTTGTCGATAAAAAGCGGTCTGAATATGTCAGAAGAGCTGGTGTAATTTTACGCCATATAGTTGATAATTTTATTTGCTGTACACTTGAGTTGATCTGACCTTATACGTTTATCAATCTGCAAGTTAATAGGTCCCAAAACTTGAGCTACCCCGTCCACCAATCAAAAAATTATTATTCAAAACTTCAAAATGACAACTGTGTTCAGAACTTTATGATATACAGTCACGGGACATAGACGTTAAGCCCTTCCAAATAGTTTCATCTAGCATATGTCAAAATTTCAATCTTATATCCTAAATATATGCAAAGAACACGGCAAAAACGTTAACAAAAATTTCATTCATTTGCTTGTTGAAATCAAAAAGTAGCAACTTCTATGTCCCGTTACTCGATATACCTTTTACAGCAGCCGATAAATCCAAACATTATAATAATTAGTCTGTCATTTGAGTGAACACACCGGAACTCTGTAGTCCAGCAACTTTCCCCCTGGACACTCAGTGATGGAGGGCATGCCTCCGTCTTCTAGGGGCGCACATGGTCTGGGATGGGCCAAAATGTGCAAATAAATGACCCCCGAGTGACAGGTCATGATGTGGGTGGCACTGAGAGGTAGACTACACTGAGACTGAGAGGGGGTGGAGGGGTCTCTTTGACTCTGTTCCAACGTCACAGTTCGACCTAGGAACAAAGATTCTTAAACACGTCAAGAGAAGGCTCAAACAACAGCACATATTGTCTAATACAAAAAACCAAGAAAGGCCAAGGCGCAGATATGTATCGTCTCCCCCGCTAAAGGACACAATTTAACTTACAAATACTAACCCAAGCTTTTGAGCTTCTAAGATTAAAGCGTGATTACCAATTTTTACTTTTTTAAATCAGGCCAAAGTTTTGCACAGAAGATCGCCCATGGAATTCGCACACATTAATTGAGACTAAAGTTTTGCATGTACGCAAAATGCTGTGATGATTTTTAGATATTCTTGCGTTGCTAAATGAAGCCCACCTTTTAAAGCCGCTATAGTGTAAACATTACCCAGTGGTGAAGCTTCGCAACACTTGCGATACAATTAAAACATTTCATTAAAAGATATTAATAAAAAAGGAAGTAATTTTTTGTAAAAGTAAACCTGAGAAAAATTACTCAAAAAAACTGCGCATACAAAAATTTCATGCCTTTGGCTCGGATTATGCTCATAAAAAGACTTAATAAACATTGAGAATCAAGGAACGAGCGTCAAATAAGGCGAAAAACTTATGTCGACCCTCATTCAGCCCAAAACGAAATTGTACTCATTAAAAATTTTATAGGTTAAAGTTTTTGAGATCATTTTTTTAAATCAAACCCATGAATGCGAAGCCACTAATACTGAGGAGAATCCCATAATCTGTTTTTTCCACTGAGCTCTAATCTCAGATTTACCAGAGTAATTTTCGAAAAGGTTGAAAAATTTCGAAAACGGCGAAAACTTCAGAATGTGGACCTTTCCAAGGACATGTTTCAAATAAAAAAAAATAAGGGGTCGACGCTTCTGCAAGAAAGAAGTTGGCAACCAGTTTCATTGATTTGGTAGTCTTAATCTAATCTGATTTGGAATGGTACTTTTCAAGAAGAGTCAAAAAGATTCCAAAAAACGCTCCCAAAAACAATCAATTTTGTCTTTTCCGAGTGTTACAACTATATCTTTAAAAATAGGGCATACCGTTTTATGCACCGAAGAATCCCACAACCTGGTTCTTTGATTGCACTATTAATCTGAAAGTTGGCGAAGTAGTTTTCGAGAAAAGTCAAAGCTTCTAAAAAACTGTCAAAAGTTTTTTTTTGAAAAAATCAAGGGGTAACCGCTTATACAGGGGAGCTTTCCACATCCCGTTATTTCGATTGAATGCAAAATCTGAGATTCAGAACAGTGTTGCTTATGAAACTCAAAAATTTCGACAAACGGTCAAAAAACCATAATTTTGACTAAACCGATTATTCAAATACCGTTTATTCAAATAAAACCGTTTATTCAAATAAACCGTTTATTCAAATAAATTTGGGCGTAGCCGCTGATGCCGATGAATTTCTCATAACCTTTTCTTGAATTGAATCTAAGAATCTCTGATTTGGGAGATTAATTTTCGAGACAAGTCCACAAGTTTCAAAAACAGGTCAAAAATCGAAAATTTGATTTTTCAGGGGAACATAACTTTTTGTGTAAAAAAATTTGAGTGTAGCCAATTATGCAGGAGCGCTTCTAAGAACCAGTTGTATCCATTGAACACAAAGTCTTTGGGAGGGTATTTTTTGAATAAGTCAAACCTTTCGACTTTTCTGAGGGCCATAGCGTTTTGAGGAAAAAAATGCTGGGAAACTTTCTTCAGCCCGTGCTTTCGATTGAGCCCAAAATCTCAAATTTGGGTGTACATTTTCAAAAAAAAAATCCAAAAATGGGTCAAAAATTCTCTGCACCTACTTTCAAGAAGGCTAATTTTTCTATTGGAATCACTTTGTTGAAAATCGGCTAGAAAACTTCTGAGAAAAACTAAAAATTTTGAGAAAAGTAAGAACATTTTTTTGAAGCATCTAAAAAAATTCAAACCCAAATCACATACCTTTTCGTAAGAACTGTTTTTATTGAACAAAAAATTTTAAAAACCCAAGCTTTGGAAACAAACTCCTTGAAAAACGTACCAGATAATATAAACTGCTTTTGAAAAAAGAGATCGGAAAATCAGCCGACAGAACTTAGGACGAAAACCAATTTGAAAAAAATTCAACATTTTTTTTCAATACATATAATTAAAAACTACCTCAAGTGAGGTTGTGTTATCATCGCAGTTGAAAACAATGTGTCCTTAGCGTTAGCGAACCACGTTCCCCTCGCAGTAAAAAAAAACTGGAAAGCATTTCAACGCATTTTTTTTTAAATGACAATGACACCAGCCAATTCAACATAATCAACACATCAGTCTCTGGCCTTACTTACCACTGGTTAGAAAATTGGTCAAACAGGTCGAATGTCTGGCGAGTACATCTAAAGGACTGATTCTGTAGGTTCCAATGCAATTAGTGATGGCCCCTGGACCTCCTTCCAGTTTTGGCGATAACCACTTCAGATTGACGGCTGGTATGCCACCACTGCTAATTGAAGTTATCGCTCTGTATTGCGATTCTGAAACAAACCAAACTCTCGCATAATTGCAAACAAAGTGCAATTATTATTTTCCACTTTGTTTAGTTCAAAAATTAGTTAGAAGTTCAAAATTAGTTAGAAGTTCAAAAATTAGTATAAAACTGTTGAAAAACGCCATGCAATAATTATATTTGTTTGATATCCCTGCAAATGCAGATGCATCGGGCGGGAACAGAAGGATTGTGTTTTCATGATGAGACTACAGGGAACTCAACTTTGCTCAAAGCAACGTCATTTAAAGCAATGAGTCCAGGTCGTCAACGAACGACTGGAGGCTGCTGTTCCGTTTCCAGGAGGCCCAAATGCGCTGCAGCCGAAGAAGACAGAAAAGAAAAAGCGGAGAAAGTCTTCTGCTCATTTCCTCAGTAGCCATAAGACCATGCCATTTGAGAAATCGTCGAACTGAATTAATGGAGAAAAAATTATATTCAGCGACATGGAATACGAAAAATGAGCTTACGATCTGCGAGGATGACGTCGTGGGCCTGACTTTGATGGAGAAGTTCGACATCGTAGTTGACTGAAGTGTGCTTCTGCTGTTCCTCCTGAAAACACCAAAAAAAGTTGAAAGATGCGGAAAACACAAAGAATTTGAAAGATCAAAATTAATATGGAAGATTTAAAAAGAGAAGAAAATATAATCATATATAACTTGCCTTCACAAGAAATCGATTTTCAAAAAGTGTTGAACATCATAATATTTACACAGAGGCGAAGGAGAGCTTCGCGCACTTGCGATACTAAATGAATGACAATCACTACTTGCAGATGAACCGAGAAATCGAAAAATGTGCTTCGAACCTGCGAATGGAGTCTCACGCCCTGCCCTCTCGACTTAACAAACGCCAAACACTGTCGCAAATACAGCAGCTACACATGCTAACAAATTGACAATACCATGCCGCAAAAGTGGCACCAAATACAAATAGAAACAATTTTGCAAGTTATAGGAATATAATAAACTGAAGACATCAACACTAACTTTGCATGTAATAAATTGGAAAGCATAAAGCCACATTATGTATAAATTATGCATTTCAGAAAAAAGCGAGATATATGGAGTTAGAATATTTCTGAAATCGAGTTTTTATGGCTGTTATGTTGTTTGAAACACAGCATTTTTTCGGTTCATCTGATGAATTTAAAATGCCTCAACTGAGTTAACTTATCACTATTCGAATGTCAAAGTACATGCTATCGAAAAGCCGTAAAAGTGCGCCAAACGTGGTACCAATATTTGCGACTTAGATTAGAAAAAAAAGAATAGCCGTATATAAAATTAACGCTCACTAAAGTTGGCTAGTGTAAATAGGCCGAAACCTATTAAGCCGAAAAAAAGGACAAAACAAACAATACAAGTTTAACAAATAGAGTTGAAATAACTAAAACCAAAACAAAAAGCAATATTCGAAAAGAACGGATATGTAACATTCTACCAAACGCAAACAAGCTTAGTATTTGCAACCGAGTGGAGTAGGATTTGGAACGAAGAAAAAGAGGTGAAGGAGAGCAGGAGTGAGTCCTGGGAACAAAATTATTTACGGGAAAAAGTCTTATACCGATTGCAAAACCCTTGCTTGTCGCAAGGGTAACAAGCATCAAAACAAAACTTAAAACGCGGTAACAAAGCCGACGATTGTTGAGCAGACATGTGTTGTGCCGAAAAACAAAATGTTTTCATCTAAAGAACCTAAAAACTCAAAAAAATTTTTTTAAATTCCCCCCTGAAAACATTCAGATAAAACCATTTCGTTTCTCAAACGACTCACAAAGAGGCCTTGAAGCCGATATGTTATAAGCCGAAAACTTTCATGCCAAATAAAGAGAAAATAAAAAACGGAAAAAAAAGTTTACTAAAATCGGAGTTTAACAACTTGCAGGCGTGCGAAGGTACTCTTTGGCAGTGGTAGTGGGACGAGGACATTTAAGACCGGCTATTTTAGATTTTCGAGCTCAGTCAAAACTCAAGAATGGTCATATTTAGCCGCATTAATTTAGTTTTAAAAATGCCGCTGAGAATTCGGAAAAAGAACTTAAAAAGCAACAAATCAAAAAGACAATCAATACCTTCATCGGTATATTTGTGATTATCGTGCAAGCCAATTTGAGATTTCGACACAGGCACTTCATCACATTTTTCCACAGTTTGAGACCAGGCTCACTTCTCACGAGAGAAAACTCATCTTTTCGATTATCCTCGAAATTCGAATTCACATCGGAGCCAATTGCCACTTCGTCATTCGTTAAAGAAATCAGTTCACACTTGACATGATTCAAAAATTTGCAGTCTGCTGATACACTTTCGCCCCAGGTTCTAAACAGTTTTGAAGCACTTGATTGTAATTCAAGGTATCGTACTTGTCAAATGTACATTTTTTTCATTTTCCGATAGCCAAGGTAACTATTTATTCGCAATAATACAGGTTCAATGCGCACTTAAACAAGAAATTTCCCACCGTTTGCTGAATTTCAAAATCAAAACTAATTAGGGCCATAAAATATTGAAAAACAGACTTCAAAGGACATTTACTGAGATTTAAATATTACTGATTATTCGTCAAAACTTTAGGCAAGAAAATATTGTAACAGCCCTAACTAGTAATTCCTGTTAAATCGAATATCAGTGCAACAGCAATACCAGTGCCATCTACTGTTTCTCAGATATCGATTTTGATGATGTCGATGAAATTAAAGAGAAGAATCAATTCACTTCAAGTAGACTAACTTGAGAGAAGGGTTGCGACAGAAGTATCTCTGTGATGCGACACATCGTCTGAACACTTTCTGCAACTGAGTTTTCCGGTCAAAACTGAAATATGATGCAATATTATTAGAAAAGACCACTCGAAACTCCACAAGTAACATATTTTTTAAAATGCACATTTCAGGTCGAGATAGTTTGAAGCGTTTTGAACTGATCGTTTCTGAAATCTGATCTTCATTGATAATATTTTTCGGACAACTTCGCAGAACTCAAGAAAAACGAGAAACTGTAAAATAGAAAACTCTGTTTTTTAGCCCCTGGTCCACTCAATGCAGAACACCATCCGTGTTGGAGGGCGGATGTCATCCAATTAGCCGTAGCCGGTCCCACCTTGAGGAGGCGGATGACACTGGGACCACAACGACCGTGACCGAAGTGAGATTCCAACGCATAACCCTCGTGTTAAGATATGCGTACAACCATCGTGTTAAGATACGCATAAAGAGCTTGTTCAATTACGTATTTACTGTTACGAGTTGTCAATTTCTGTAAACGCTGCGAGGTGTCTAATTTTGTGAGTGCTCTTTTGTAGTGAATGGTCATAATACGGTTTTTGATGCATCTTTTGACAGGTCTCATTTTGATTGATTTGTTCAAATTTGAAGAATTTTGCTATGTGTTTCAAAAAACTGTTAAAACTTGATATACGGTCAAACATTCCAAAAACAAAGGATTGTGCAGAATCTAGAATCATTTCAAGAAATTTTTGGTACTATCGTATCTTTGTGTGATTGCAACTGATTTAAAATTAGAACGGATAACTTTTGCGCAAACTTGGGTAGTTTTTATATGTGCGCCGCATTGTGCGGCGATGAGATGAACAAGACGAAAGCGTATGAAAGAAAAAAAATTTTGAGAAAAACAAACTAACAGACAATTTGCTAAAACGACAAATCGAAAGGGAAATTATAAAAAATGCAAGAAATCCGAAATCGTTGAACTGCATTAGCTATATCCTAAGAAGATTTACAAACAGAGGCGAAGCGAAGCTTCGCACTACTTTCGATACAGCACATGCATATAATGACAACCTAATTGACAGAAGTAAAGATAAAAACCCACGAAAAAACTTTTTGTGGGGGAAAATCGAAAAAAAAAATCCTACTTGGTCTTGATTTAGCCTTAAAAAAACTCCATTCAAGAGAAGATGCTAAATTAAACAATAGAAATTTAAATGAGCATTAAAACTAAACTTCGGAAGCGGTAAAAAAAAGCCGACAATTCTTGTGCAGAGACAAGTTGCACCGAAAAACACGTTGCGTCGAAAAACAAACTTAAAAACTCCCTACATGAAAACTCAATTCCCTCAAAAAAAAAACATTCAATTTAAACCTTTTAGCTCCTCAAACGAGTCAGAAAGACACCTCTAAGCCGATATAGTATCAGCCAAAACCTTTGCGCCGAAAAAATAAAAAGAAAAGAAAAGTGAAAAAAAAACTGATATACTGAAATCGGAGTTTGTAAATATATAATCAAAATTTTAAAAATTAAAACAGAACGGGCATTTAGAATGTAGACATAATCAAAAAATGTTTGTGCGGTGACAAGAAATACAGATGGAGATAACCACCAATTTCTGTTATCCTGCGAACAAAATTATTTACGGGATGAAGTCTATTACCAGATTGCATCTCACTTTTTTATAGCAAGGGTAATGAAGCGTACAAAAGATTATGAATTTTCAGCAAAAATGTTTATTTAATTCGAATTAAAAAGCAGTTCTAATATCTTATGATTTTATCTGTTTAGTGACTACTAGTGTCTTAAATGCTTTTTTACTGAAATCGAAAAACCAATCAAACAATCCATAAAAAAATTATTTTTATGTTTTCTTGTATTTTTGGTTATATTTATCTATGAAATAAGAAATTTTAAGGCGCGGGCTCATACCTTAGGGATAGGCTTCTAGCTGAAAACCATCAAGGCATCATTTTATTACAGGGTGCAAAAAAAATTATTTTTCTAGTTTTTTAAACCAAAAAAAATCTTAATAGGCTTTAAACTGCAATATCAAAAAAACTAAGAGGTTTTGAGAGATCATATCAACACATCAGAACTCAAACTACAACAGCACTTAGCAAAGCATCTACCAAAAATGTCTCAAAAAGATAAACATAAAATCAGTGGGTCAAACTTCTAACATTCTCAGAAAAAACCAAGGAGATTTTTCTCGAAAAAAAAGATTTAAAAAAATTAGAAAAAGATTGAATCACTCTGAGAGCTTCCTCCGAAAGTACCGATCAAAAGAATTTTTGAAAAAATAATTATCACAAGATAAATAGCAATGCAAGATAGTAGAAGAAAAAAAATAATTTAAGAAAATTTATTAGGTTTCAAGTTCACCTTCCTGAACCTACAAAGAACAACACTTGAAAACCAAAATTTTTCAGTAGCAGACAGAAAAAATTATTTCTCAAGTTTTTTATTTTGTTGAAACTACCTAAAATTGGAAAAACTCAACAAATGCATAAGGAAACTTGGCAGATAGAAACTCAACTTGAAATTGCAAAACGATGAACTCGTCTAACAATTTTGATTGAAATTATCGAAAATTTTGAATTTAATACTTTCTGAAACGCTGGCAATTCAGGCTTGTTTGGTTCTCGTTTTCAACTGAAACAGCTAATTTTCAAAACAATATGGACTAAAAAGCTATTAACACATTTTTTAATTGCTGTAGAAAGTTTTCAGAAAATAAAAAAATGCGAAAAATCTTATATTCAATTAATTACACCAAAAAACAACAGGTTTTGGATTCAAATTTTGAAATGAGAAACATCATTATAAGAACATGGTAATTGAAGGCTACGAGTCGACAGATTTTTGAAAGGTCGTAGATATAAATTCGTAAGCTGGCTGGTTATCTGCAAAATAAACAAAGAAACTATCATTTTTTGGAAAAGATTCTAAGCAATATACTTTCAAATAAAAGTATGGGATGAAGAAATAGTGAAAACAACTATTGAAATACATGTTTGATGTAATAATTTTACAATGTTAGTATAACAAACATCGGTACAAGCTGACGCACATTGTAAAACTGTCACAATGACTCCGCAATTTTTACCTTTTTTATGACTTGATCAGCGCAGTTAAGGTTGCAATAGACAGCAACACCTGAGCGTTTATACGAATGTTTTGCACAATTAAAATAGAAGCACTTCTGCATTTATTTAAACTAACAATAGAAGTTTTATGTATACCAGCGTACAAAGCACCTCCAGTGCTTCAAACATATAAATGAAAGTTAAAATTGCTTTCTTACAGAGTGTATGAAAAACAACTAAATGAACACAACCGTAACAATGGACGAGATCATCGAGCAACGCTTTTTAATTAAAAAACTAAACGATAAAAAAAAATCAGTTCAAAGGTTATTTTTAAATTGCAACTTAGAAATCTCTAAAACAACTGGGTTTCAGATTTTCGTATTTTTAACTTAACCTTTAAACAAAACCTTAAAATGGCCGACAGTATATAACTGCTTTTTCCATTAAAAAAAAAACACGTTTGAAAAACTATCTATCGCAAAATCAATCAATTCATAAATCAGATGGTTGTTTACCTTAATTTTTTTTATCATAAGCCCGTACGTTTATCAATGGCTGCCATCAGAAGTTCAATCCAGCGCAAATAATTTAGAAATACCAGACTAATTTTTCTTAGTTTAATTCTTTTGACGAAAATTCTTGAAAGATCATTAAAAAAATTATATTGAAAGCTTCCAAGGATTAAGCCAAAAATTTAGGAGGAAGGCCACACCTGCAAAAGCTGATAAAAAAATGAAAGCACCACATTAAATGGTCGACAGTTTGAAACTTTGAAAAAGTTTTTTTTATATATCGAACTTTTTAAAAATTTTCAAACTATCATTAAAACCTCATATCTAGGAAGGTAAAAGAAGTTGGGCAGTCATATTTTGAGTCTAGATACAAAACTTCTTGAGAGAACCTTGACAGCACCCTGTCAGAGTGTTGAGAATTTCCAACTTTATGAAGTTTATTAAAACTAATTTTTCTGAAAATTTTGAAAAATCATTAAAAAAAACGTCATATCTCGAAAACCAACATGCTTTAAGCAGTCAAAGTTGAATGTATGTTTTGCAACCTATGAGAGTACCCTGATAGTACCCAACTACAAAGTTTAAAAACTCAATTTTTGAGGAAATTTTGAAAATATGGAAAAAGCCATAAAAGAAGGTCGTACGTATCTCGTAAACAAAAGGATTCGTACACAATATCTCGACCACTGGTAGAAAACTGACAGCATCTTACTCTTGTCTTGCTTATTTCATACTTCGTGAAATAAATACTGATTTCAAACTAGAAAAGCGAATAAAAAACAATTTAACTATTGCAATAACGATATAGCTTGAATGTGAAAAAATTCTTTCGGTCAACATGCAAAATTAATACATTGAAAACGTTTGAACAAGGCGAGACAGTGAAGCCCGCATATAAATATATATTAGACACACATCAAGTTTACTGTGCTGTAACCGACGAATGCCATTTGTTTGATCGAGTTAGATGTCTGTCAGGCATCCGCTGCTTGACACAATTTTTGCTTTATTACAGAAAATACTTCAGATGGCTTCGACGCTTAAGGCATATCGTTAATGCATGTAAATTGTAGAACAGGGCCAAGAACTGATACTTGTGGCACATCTAGATTGACTGATTTCCATTCAGAAACAACAGTGCGAACAACCACACATTGATACCTGTCTGATATATAGCTTTCAAACCATCGACAGACAATTCCGCTGACGCCATATGAATCAAGTTTTTCTTTAAGCAGCCTGTGATCAATTGCATCATATGCTTTCCTTAAAGCAACGAGAAAGCTACACTGTACAACTGTGTTTGTTTTTTATCTTAACTTCTCTTTTCAGCTAAAGCATCTATGATCGCGAATTTTTGTCGAAATCCTGATAGATTATCATGAAACAAGCTATATCATTCGAAATACCCATAACATCGAGCATACATTGCTCTCTTAAAAACTTTTCTGCAGCTATTTAGCAATGGTATAGGTTTGTAATTGTTCCTCTTATTTGCTACCAGATATATAATAAGGGAGAAAAAAAACTATTTATTTTTCCAGTAGCATTAAAAAATTTTAGATTCAAATGAGAGGTTAACAAAAAATGTATTTCTCAAAAACTTCAATTTAATTCTTCTCGAAATTGAATACAATTCATTCAGTGGTCGAAGTTAAACTGAATTAGACTAGCAATAAAAAGATTTTTTCTCAGAAGTGAAAAATGAACCGTTAAAATGATATAGGCTCTTCTACTGTGGGCTGAAAACGGTAGAAGAAAATTATTTTGTACTAAGGAGGCGTAAGCTTTCATCTGTTAATTCGATGCAACGAAAACTGAAGTAAATTCAAAGAGTAGACTCATGGGGTTCTTTTTCGTTTCGCATACCATATTAACGCAACAATTATTGCAAAAAAAACTATCGTATCGGCTGCATTTGATTACATAATCAACGAAGATATTGATTGCACGCCTGATGGAGGAGGTTATTACAGCGCGGATTCAAATTAACCGGACAAAACCAACAAGATTGGAAAACTGAAACACATTTTTCTCAAATTGGGTTACGATTAAACAATAAAAGATAAGAACGAAAATTGTTTAAAATTTCACCAGAATCATGGTGCAAGTAATTTTGTGAAATTTGAAACCAAATTATTACCCGAAAAATGGGTCAGTTCGGCTTTTTCAAGTTAATAAAGAGTTACGCTAAAACTCTTCAGTTAATTAATGTAACAGTTATAATTAAAAAAACTCTTAACACAACCCAACAAAGTTCTAGAAGGGTAAAATCTCCAAAAAATCTGTATAGGAGAATATATTTTTGTGTTTGATAGTCAAAAAGGTCATTTACTGTATAAAGGTCAAAAAATTTGTTTAAAAACAAATTTCAAAGTTTTGCGCAAGGAGTTTTTACCGTTCCAGAACTTTGTTCGCATAATTTGGTATGATTCCAGAACTTTGTTGCGTTTCGTTTGGTTTTATCAATTAGCTTTTGATATTTTTTATCAATTAGCTTGTTAGTTTTAGGGTTTTAGAGTAATTCTGATTAAGTAAAAAAAGCCAAAATGACCCATTTTTGGGGTAAAATTTTAGTTCTGAAAAATAAATTACACCATGATAATTGTGGTTAAATTCTAAGCAACATTTGTTCCGTTCACTTTTTGTTTAATCTCCACCCAATTTGAGAAAAACGGGTTTGAAATTTCAAGTTTTGTTCGTTTTGTCCGGATAATTTAAATCAGCACTGTAGTCTCCAAAATTTTAGAGTGTTCGATCTAACGGGAAGTGATGGTTGTTGGAGAGTATAACGATAAGACCGGAAGAAGAAACTTGGGCCAATTTGTCCAGACAACAACTGACAATCTCCTCGAAGTCAAGTTGAGTAACATCTTTTCTGGGGGAACCATATGTACTGAGCTCCTCCAGAATCTGAAACCATCACCAACACTAGTATAACATTGAACTCGGTAATAATAGAAGAGTGTTACCAAATTCAATTAACTTGTAATTAAGAAATATAAATTAGAATTCTGGCAAAAAAAAACATCATTTTTCTTGAAAATCAACTATTTCATGGCATGACTTTCGTCCAATTCTTGAGCGGCAAACAGAGGGAATCGAGTGCTGAAAGGGTAGTTGAGCGCAATAAAAAGACACACTTGTTTAATAAACGAAGGTTCATATTATATCTTTTTCAATTTAAAAGTATATTAGCATAAAAATTTGCAAAACATTTATGATTGAAACTGATCTGACGAAGTGAAGCTAATTATAGCTATTTTTTTAAAAATTTTTAATTCATTTGATGACTCTTAATTTTATCTTGACACCGAGAACCGGAGCTTCGCATCACTTGCGATACAAAATATATACGAGTGTTAGGGCATGAGTTTTAAAATGCGACATATCCCACCCACACAATCCAGCAGTTATCTAACACACTCATGATTCAAAAAATCTGATTCACAGGCTGAACTTCAATAAATCGATCACACTCATGATTCAAACATTCACACAAGTTGTTAAAGTGAAAAAAAATATTACAGGAAAAGAGCAAAGCGCCTTTTGAAACAAATTAGTGAATAGAATTTTTCTTTAAAAAATCTGATTTTTTAAACGAATCTTCCCGAAAACGTATTCGTTTTATTTTGTAAATATGGAGATATAAAATATTTTTCATAGTTTGAGAGAACCGTTTGATTTATTCTCTGAATGCATGAATTCTGAAGGCTTTTTTCGTAAAATACACATGTAGCTCTTCGCTATATAATTGTCATCTTCTAAAATAAGATGCCTAGCATTGAAACACGTCAATTCATTTATTTTAACAGAGCATGAAACTAATGAAAGTTTTGACAAAATTGAGCCTTAGTAGATTTTGAAAAAGGTAGCTAAAATTTTAATATTTGCATATGTTTGTAAATTTAACAGATTACCATTAGCATGAAGAATCATGAGTAATGATAGATGAAAATTTGGAGGGCGAATTGTTTCTAACTCTAAACAACAAACTGTTGACAAACAGCAGCCGATAGTGCAATTCGGTTCCACAAGCGGCCCAGACATCATTTATTACAAAACAAGTAACTTTAAAACCTTTTTTATTTAACAAAAAACTATATAATTAAATTAAAAACAACAATTTGAGAAAGGCAGATTGATAAGCATAAAGAATTCCGCTGATGATTATGCAAAATATGTCTAAGTTTGAAGAGCCTAAGTTTGCTTTCACTTAAAAATTGATTCCCAAAAACGATCTTCAACAGAAATAATGAGTCACACCTCCGACAAAGAAAATAAGCGTCACGTCACAACTTTTTAAAAATTTCTCCTGAAATAAAAACAAGAGCGTTGACCTTGGTAGAAGAAAATGGACAAATAATTTAATTCCAATGCTCCAAAGAAACCCAATATTACGAAGTTAACTGGTCCAACAAGTCCTCAGTATTCTCATAGTCATAAATGACCATCACTGAGAGTTAGTTTCACCTAGAAGCACTATTCTTTGAGGGTAACAAGTTGCCTAGCTACCCACCTTACGAATCCGAGCTTTTTAAAATCACCGGGTATGAGCCCTTCCTAAGACTAAATCATAGGATCCACAGTGCTAAAAGCATTGTAGCGGTTACCATTCATGGCAACTTCGGGAAAGCCCATTTTCCACAAATAGCTTTCTCATCATCAGGGGATTCTATAGAAGACAGTCCCCCGTTTCTGGTCTCCACTAACACAGAAATTTGTACCAAAAGTCGTCTCTATCCGAAGACCTGCGAGACTACTAATGACACTTAGTCTGGTGGCTTTCAAGGCCGTATCGAGACAGGGCAAGCGCAATACAAAAAGGTCGAGTGGCCCCCAAAGGCTTGCGTTTGCCGAAGCAAGGCTCCCCAAGGTTCGCACTTACGTCTTGAGCACTGGGCAATGCGGCGTGTGAAGTTTGCAGAAATGGCCTCGTTTGATGAACCGTCGGTGACATATTGGAAGCACGTGATCCAATACATCGCGCAGGTAATAGGAAGTACAAACACCCGCCGGACAGCACAAAAGCTCAGACCAAATCCCCAGGATACACCGGGGTAGATCCAATTACTGCGGACCCCACTCTAGGAGGTACACCACTCTAGGAGGTGCCACACTAACGCATCCCGAAAAAACAGATACATCTACCAACATTAAACGACTTGAGTTCCACGGCTAAAATTATCATTCACAGAATAGATAGTAAAAAACTATTTTAAAGCCCTAACAGTTATGATTCGAACAATTAAAAACTTTTAAAAAGTTACCTCAGTGGCTGTATGAAGTGTTTACTCTGCTAACTTTGGGCTCATTCGATCGAATCAAAACTGTGCAAAATTTGTATTGATAGACAATCAATTTTTTTAGCTTAATTTTTCTAATAATAGAATTGAAAAACATCATGTTAAACTGCATTGATTTTTTTATCCAGTTTTTCTTATCCAGTCAGTTTATAAAAACAAAAACACAATCATCTTCCCAAAGTCAATGAGAATGCTCCAGTTATTATCAGAGATAGGATATTTTTCACGCAGAGGCGAAGATGAGCTTCGCACCACTTGGGATACAAATAAAATCAATTACCTAAAACATAAGAAGAATTGGGGCTGCACGAAGTCCTTTCATTCCTCTCTCATAACAAAAAGATGGAACCGATAAGCAAAAAACACGGTGAAATGATCAAAAAATTCCTATTGGAATTCAAAAACTTTGCATAAAATCAAACAACTATAAAAAACAGCCAAACAACCTGCAAGTCCTACAGGCAAATTTGATGGCAAGAAAAAACCCTATCCGGTGCTTGCTATAAACAAGAATTAAAATGAAACGAAATTGAAAAACTAAAATTTCCAACAAATTGACTGGTAAAGTTTAAAAAATGTCACAATAAACCATATGAAACCTGCAGAAAACATATGAAAACTTCATAAACCTATAAAAACATCCAAAAGACATCAAATTTGACAAAAATGACAAAGCGATAAGAACAATTGCAACAAAAAACGCCCGTTTATGAAATAAAAAATCTCAGCCGCAAAGAACCAAACTCTTGAAAATCGTATGACGCTCGTCACATTCTTTGAACACAAAAAAATCGTTTACAAATGCAAAAAAAAATCATCCTGGAAACGTGTTGATTTTTTCGAAATAATTGAAATTGTTTTAGAAAAAATTTGACATAGAAAAACAATACACTAATAAATCGACGTCAAGTGGAATTTTATGAACCTGAAAAAAAACATCAAACTAAACAAAACTAAGACAAGCTCCACGCATTTTCGTCGGGTTTCTCGATTAAACACCTAATTTGAGAATTGGCATGATATTATTCAATTAAACTAAAAAAATACCTTAAAAAAGTTAAAACTTTCCTTCGTTTGAAGGCCAAAACCTTTTCCTTGAAGCAACTGGGCGAGCAAACTATAAAAGCGAGCTTTCGCATGATAGTTATCGAGAAAAGTTCAAAGAAAGGTCACACGAATCAGAAAGTTAAATTTTCCGAGAATCATGGTTTTTCTCTAGAAAAAATTGGGCAGAGCCACTGATGCAGAAAAAATTCACATAACCTGTTACCTCGATTGAACCCAAAAACCCAGGTTTTCAAAAAACGTTCAAAAAACGCACTTTTGGCTTTTCCGAATGCCATAATTGTTGTCAAAAAATTTGGCCGTAGTCGCATGAGCAACGCAGCTTTCCGCAACCCGTTCTTTGGCTTGAATCTAAAATTTCAGATATGGCAGGCAATTTTCCGTTAAAATTTAGAAAAAAAGCTTAAAAAATCAAAAAATGACTTTTCCGAGGACGATAAATTTTAGTGTAGAACAAATGATGAAGGGCCGTTAATGCAGGGGAGCTTCCTACTACCCGTTATCTCCATTGAACACAAAACCTCAGGTTTGGGAGGCTAGGTTTCGAGAAAAGTCGAAAAGATTCTAAAATTTCACCATTCCGAGGGCCATAACTTTAGGTGTAAAAAAATAAATTAAGGCGTAGCCGCTCAAAGAGGTGAGCTTTCTAAAAAAATCAAATAAAACAAAATTTTGTTTTTGGTAGGTTATTTTTTGAGAAAACGAAAGAAAAATCAAAAATATTGGTAAATATTCCTCCAAACTTTTTCGAAGGCTGAAACAAAAAGGGTAAAACAAAAAGAAACCAGGGGAAAATGAAGACCCACAAGCGTGTAGAAGATCTTGCTATAGATACTACATTTTTGAAAATCGGTAGAAGGTTTTTAGAAACAAAATTATTTTTTTGCAAAAAAGAGTAAAAATTTTCCAAATCCTCTCAAAAAAAAAACAAAATAAAAAACTCAATCCCATACATTTTCATAATAACTGTTTTTACCAAACAGAAATTTCAGGCAAACAAACCAAGCAAGACGTTTGAAATTCAAATAAATAATTGAACAAAATTTACGAAGCGGAAACAAGGCCGATGATCTTTGAGCAGACACCAGTTCAGCCGAAAAAAAAACTAATTATGTAAAAAAAACTGCTATAAGTTTAAGGTCCTCTAGCATCAACAAAATTGCCTGTATGGCACCTTAGGAATGATATCCTAGCATCATCCAAATCTGCCATAAAGTCAGTATTAATTGAACATGAACAAGTGATTCAACTGATTTTGTTAAACTAGTTGTTAAATTTATAACAGAAACTAGCGTAAAAAATTTATAACAGAAAAATTTTTATTTGTTTTTTTTCTATCAGAAAATTTCGGCGAGCACCTTATTGAAAAAGAAACGAAAGTGAAAAGAAATCAGTTTATTGAAAAGATAAATTTGGTCAAAAAATTGATCAAAAAAATTAAAAATTACAACTTTAAGTTCAAAAGTTATTTAGCCTTCTAACCTCCATAAATAACAATCAAATGAGCAATGTAGTTGGATTGTGAAAACAAAGCGATAACTAAGCCGACAAACAACAAAAGCAAAAGCGACAAAGTCGAAAACTCAAAAAAAAAACAAAGAAATATTTTTAAAATATGAAGCACTAATAAGGATGCAGAGTGTGAGTAATAGACCAAATTTTGAAATACGTCGCTGCAAATAGACGCACATACTGCATGCATTTCGTGTGCTGCATGCATGCTGAAATCTGTGAAAATAGTTGTTTCCGGGAAAAAAAAGTCTAGCACCCGATTGCAATCCCCTTGCTTATCTGAACTCAAAAAATGAAGAAGTAACGCTAAAATTTGGGATGATGTGATACTGAATAAAAAAATGTATTATTACCAATGTGTAAATACAAAACACTAATATTAATAAACTACATCTTCGCTATTTTATTACGCTTTTCTGACAGAATGTCGGCTTGCGCTCAAGAGATGCATCTTGTGTTTAGAAAAATTCATCTTGTGAAGACTTTTTCCTTAAAAAACGAGAGCCACACGAACTAAATAAGTTAAATAAATAAAAGAAATTTAAGAACCTAAGGGCGAACAATCAAATACGTCATTTCAGCTAAAAATAAACTGGCTGAAAAAGCAGGAATGATTCATTTCCATTCAATTCAACTTCAGACCATTACCTGACATGGTTTTCTCGGAAACAAGTCGATGAATATTTCCTGTCAAAAACTATTTAAAAAATTAGGCTGATTCGAGGTTTTAGTTTTGAAGCAATTCAATCACATCCATGCATCTTAAATTCCTCTCTGCGGATATAATGGTTAACATTAGTATACTAATCCTTGTAAGCTTTTCAATTAAGACTCGGAAGTAAAAAAATATCTTTCGCTAAAAACCACTTATAAAAAACCTTATCTAAGCTATCATGTAGTCAAGCGATTGAAAAATTGTAGTTCATATGAAATTGGCATTGATAGTCCAGTAGGATTAGCTTGTTTTCAGACGTTTCTTGTTGGTGCTGAAACTTCCAGTGAGCAGTTTCTTGGCCCAGTGAATATTCATCAGAGAGAAACAGCAGAATAAGAAAAATAGCACTCCAAATTTCACCTGAAACAAAACAAGATTCAGACACTATTAAAAAACATAACAAAATAATTGTAGCACTGATTTTCAAAAAAGAAGTTTCACCAATACAAAACTCGCTCGATTCGTACGAATGGCATACAAAAGTTCGACTGGTAATTTTTACAGGGATCCATAGTTTTCCGGGGTCCATGCCGTAAAATGCAGATTCTCATTGTATTTCTAATTTTATTCAATAAAAAGTTTTTCGATATTAATGAAACAAGAACTAGTTAAGCTTCACTCAAGATAGGATGCGGTGCTTAGGTGCTGTATTTGTTAATGCTGCGGGATCCCTCGAAAGTGCAATGCGGGATCCCTCTCTTATAGTTGGTTTTATCAGGTTTTGTGCTCTATCGCAACTTTGTTCGAACTAAAATATTCCTCGCGAACCACTAAATTGATTATTATAATTACTTACTGGATCAGGATTTGGGTACAGCTTGTGATATGAAAAGGTCTTTTGGAGCACATACGGAATCACACCTAGTCTGAATATCATCCAGGCCAGAAACGAAACTGGCTTCAACACTGACACCGCCATGGTCCATCCTGCGAAGTCAGCCAGCATCTGGACATTTACAAACACCACTGGCAAATACCCAACATAAAACAAAGTGATGAGTGCCGGGAAATGACCCGCAATTCCCATGGACACTCCGACAATCGTTGCCAAATGATGACATACGTACAAAAAACTTCGTGTTTTCTTGTAGAATGTGACAACATGTAAGTCGTATATAGTATATCCGAGGAGGAAACAAGAGATAAAATTGAACTTGAAACTGGAAGGGTGGTTGAAAAAGTCAAACAGGTCCAAGTGGATGAACTCAGTGGCCTCTAGATACAGAGCAAGGAGAGCAGTGATGATCGAGTGACACAGAGACACCTGGTAGTTGGCTCGTTGTACCTGGATGTCTAAAATGCATAACAAAATATCGTTATTTTGAAATTAGAATCATAGAATAGTTTGAATAACTGTTTTAAAATCTCAGCGTTTAAATACATTGATTCAAATTCTACCAATCATTCAATTTTTAACAAAATTTCTATATTATTTTTTTTGCAAATGCTAGTAGTGTTTTGAGCCTATTTGAGAATATAAACAACTAGCTGGTTATTGGGCAAGTAGCACAGAAGGTTCAGACCACATTTAATTTTTTGACCGAAAAAATTTTCTGAAGTATCTGGCGTTTTCTATTTTTTGGGTAACAATAGAGGATTAAATTTAGGCTACACGAACTTTTAGCTACACAATATTTGTTGAGTGCGTCAGAGGAACACAAAATAAAACAATATCTAACCTGAGTTGGGGTATCTTTGTGAGGGTTTTGAGAATACAGTGAATAATGTTAGGTGCCAATAGCTACTCGCAATCACAACCGCCACTTTCCAAGCAACATTCCAACTCCCAGAGGTCCATGTGAGGGTATCGTTCACTATAACTTGCAGATGAGGTGAATCTATTTCCAGTTCAGACATCGAAGTCGGTTCAGAAGAATATACGACTTCAGAAGATTATTTGTGCAGTACTTTTCAAGTTGGTTCAGTAGTTCAGTCTACAACTTCAGATGACGATTTGCAAAAGGTCCGATCCGTTCAGTTAAGGTTCTAAGTTTTTCCGAATGTACGAGAGTTTGAAATAATTAGAGTTTATAGAACTAATCTTCCTCGCTGGCATTTGTTTATTAAACCTCAGAACGAAACAGTTAAATTCATATTGGGTCAATTAAATCATCGCCAGAGGCCTTCTTAACTCCACGCGTGATTTGATTAATATTCTTGCCATTTTCACCTAGATTTCTGCACGGAATGACATTCAAATTAGGTTTTGGGGCTAATTGATACAGGTAAAACAGTTAATCAAAAAGAGGCAAATCATGAATCATTTGAACATATTTTCTTGAGTTGAACAAGGTTCTATATTTTTAGGTTATCTCAAAACTTACATAGATCACCCTTGCTGGATAAACTTCGTCAACCAGTAACAAGCTATAATCTGCGTATTAAAATAATCAACTTAAGCAAGATTGATGGGTGGTAACACGATGTACAGCGATAACCGAAAGAGGGTCACAAATTAGTTTTCAAAGCATTTGCCATAATCTCTGTTGCAAAAGATGTACAAAAAGATTTTAAGCCTGAGGATTTACTATCAAGCAGGTCAAACAGAATACGGAATAACAGAAACAGCAATGGAAAGAGAATGAAATCAATTCTGGTCACACAGCGGTTGAGTTCATTCTCTACCTTCATACACACACCACGTGATGAATTAAAGAAAAATAGGACAAACCAGTGGTACATTATTCTGCACCTTATATTTGTTTCTGTCTTCGCAATTCAAAATGAATAGTGCAGCTACTGAACAAAGTTATTCAGCCTAGCTTGAAAAACATAGTAAAAAATGGCTCAACGGATCTATTCGGCTGCACTAAGCATGAGTTGCAACAACCTACATAAGTAGAAAGAAAAATTGCCACAGATGTCAGAGCAGATCTAGGATTTTCTCGAGGGGGGAGGTTGCGGATTTTCAATAAAATTTTTGCAAATTTCGTCGACCTTTTTTTTTTAGGTCGACCAAATTGATTTTGCAAGCGCTCCAAGAACACTAAAAAGATCGTATTTTGACCAAAAAATGTTGCACCGCTGGCAAATTTTTGAAAAGAAAATAAGTCACACAGAGGCAAAGCTGCCATTTGCGAACACTAGCGAGAACACGACAAAATGCAGCTCTAGAGTTCTAAAAAAGGAATAAGAAAAAGTAAAAATAAGCCTCGAATTAGAAACAATTCGGTGACGTCTCGGGCTCGAACCTACCGCGACCTAGAAAGTTTGAGTCTCACGCACTAACCACTCAGCTATGGACGCTTTGTCTATCACACTAACCACAAATAAAGCCGAAAACAGATGCTTTGAAATTTCCAATGCTACAGATCGTGATTACAGCAAAAAGGCACACAAGTGAACACTTTTATTTGCGAGTTATGTTAGAAAAATAAGAAGGTTCGTACTAAAACACTAGCTGCTCGCTAGCGTAAAAAATGCCGTTTTTCGAAAGCTTTGGCCAAAATAAGCGCTCCCCTTCAAAATTAGTATAAATTGGCGCCAAGGTCACCTTTAAAAAAACTTTGGGTCTGGTCGGCCGAAAATGGATGTCATAAAAATACCAAAGGGGGACCCTTTGTTTGGCGAGGTGGTCGAATCCCTGAGGGGGTCACCCCTCCATCCACCCCTGACATATTTAGCTCTAAAAAGCATATTTAGCCAGACAACTGAAAAAATGTTAATAAGCCCAGGAAAACCAAACAAATGACTGACTTTTTTTCAAGATTCGAGTTCCAAACAAGAAATATATAATTCTTTATGATTGACTGTTTTATGAGTCTCCTTTTTGAATAAACTAACCAATTTGAAAAAACAGGATAAAAAATGTCTTTACTGGATTGCGGCCTGTATTTAGACACGCGCGTATCATAATCGTCAGTAAGCAGACGAATACTATATTAACCAATAAGAATCGAGATGAAATAGCAAACTTACGAAATACATAATTATTAATTTCTTCCTTTTCCCGTTTCTGATTCGTTAATAAAATATTTGTCTGCTTACTGACGAATATGATACTAAAATGTCTAAATAATGCTACTTAACCGTTTTTTTTCGCTGAATAACCTAAAAGTGGGAATCCATTATCGAAACAAAGTCAAACACAATTTTTCGCGCCATTTCCATAATCATAATTGGAGAACATATTTAAGCTTCCTTTTAGAAAATCAATTCATTTGAATTCAAAAAGAAAGCAAGTACAACCACGAAAAAATAAGGCACAAGTGATAGGACCGATCATTTTACTGACCACTCATTTAGCATAGAAAGTGAGAAATTAGTCTTCCAGCAGACCAACGTAAAAAAAATTGACGCACAATTGATTGACAGACGTAATCAGACGCTCAGTCTTTTGTCAAGCTTTCCTAATTAACACATTTATCTCACGATATGTCATTGAAACTGTCATCTCCAAAGCCGATTAGTTAAAATTAGAGGCAAACATATATTTATGCGCACAATAACACTCGTGCCGATTAAAAGCCAATACCGCGTTTGAAGTCAATGTTGACTTGTTAATTGTTTGAGTTTGTTAAAAGATCGTTCTGCTAAATTACCTAACACCTGCAATTGTGATAGAGGGGTCCCAATAAAAAATTAAGTGTGACAAGGGAGTGCCAAATCACACTAATTTTGAGCAAAAACAGTAACAAATAAATCAATATGCGCGGCTGTCGTTTCGACGCTTTTTCTCAAATGTAATTAACCTAGCCTTATTTGCGCTAACTTATGCGATACTGTAATTGACATCATCAATAAATTGAACAATTTTGGAGCACTATGATTACATTAGGTACCCGTTTAGTTTGTTGGGACCTCTCTATCACTCATGTACCAAAATCAAATTTTCAAAAATGACAATGAAAACAAGAAAACCAAACCAAAACAATTTTTTTTATAAAACCAGCCAATTTTTCGGAAAAATGTTATTCTACTGGAAGACTAAAAAGCAAAAACTAAAAAAATTGTGGCACCAAAGTTTGACGTTATCTTCTGCTGCTCACTATTATGAAAGCATAATAACCATTATGAAACCTTTTCAAACCAAATAACAACTATCGCTATCTATCAATAAATCCTAATAATTCCTTTTCATAATTTTCAACTTTTTAACGACCTTTTTCGCCTGTGACAACCAGGATTCAGACACGACAATCGTTTTTCCAGAAACCTTTATTTATATCTAGTTGAAACACCGAAATACGTTTGTTCTCAATAACACAAGAACGTCATCGGTCTTTTTAAAACCTAACGCCGCCTGTTAATACGAATAATTGGTTTCGTAGGTAAGCTTGTGCCTCCTAGGCAATATCGCAACAACGTAATTCAACACAGATCGATAAAAAATATACAAGTAGTTTACATTTTAATAGATATTGATGACCAGTTTGTACTGTAACCCACACTGGATCTTGTTAACTATTTCCCCTCCCCCCTTTTGGACCTTGTCAACTATTTCCCCCTATGCATTTGTTATTTTTGACAACCGTTTCTGTATAAAATATGCATTGCAAAAATGTCAACAATTAAGTGGGTTTACATTTTCGCGCGTTCGTATTTGTATTACTTACTATTTATATAATACCCACTTAATTTTTTTTTATATATATATTTTCTGAAAATTGTTTTAAGCTATTGAAAATGAGGCCGCCAAAGTTGAATTTCTGAAAATCGAAATAGGGGGAGGGGAATAGTTAACAAGATCCCCCACACTGACCAATTTATTAGGTCTAAAATGAACCGCCATGGGAAAACGTAACTGTTCTTTAGCATTGTCACCTTTAACGTGTTCTGATTACTAACAAGCAAGTCTTATCGATTTGATCTCAACTCTAAATATCGCAAAGAGAAGCTGCACTTCGAAGAGACAAGCAAGAAAAGAGCAAAAAGAAGCTCTTAAAGAAATAAGAAAGGGAAAGATTGAAACAAATAAGCATTGAAAAACAAAACTTTAACTTAGTGCCGTCACCGAACGGCAGACCTGTAGATTTGGAGTCTCACGTCCTCGCACTAGCGCCACGGTCGATTGACAAAATGCAAACATTACCACCCAACAAAACCTTGAAAAAAAACCTGAAAAACTTTTGCTGTGCCGGAATCGTACCTCCGACCTATTGTTCAGGAGTCTCATGTCCTGATATCTGCGCCAGTAGCTTCAAAATATACAAAAACTTCCTGTTAATACAGCAGCGATAGATGCTTTCACATTTCCAAGACTAAGTTAGCAAAAGTGTTTAACAAAATGATCAGTTTCATCGCGAGATGGGTTCAAGAAAACTGATTGCGTATCATGACACTATGCTCGCTATTGCTCGTTTTTGTAACCATAAAAAACAAGAATACTAAAACTGAGATTAACTCGTCAATTTCATCACCAAAAGCTGCTGAAAACCTCATCTTAAACTTGAAGCCATTTTCAAGCAAGTGTTACAAATTTATCTTAATAATCGGTATCAACTAGGATGCGCGATGCATTGAAAAAACCAATATAATGAATTGAAATTTAGTCGAGCTGCATTGAATTTTTCAGTTATTTTCAGAGTATCGGACTGCATCATTTGTTACCTGGAAAGATATGCTTCAGACAAACTAATGTGGAAAAAATTTTGCCAGAAATTTTTTTCGGTTGCGAAACATTGCGGACAACGCACTACAAAAACATCAGATCTCTTGTTGTTCAACCCTTTGAGTAACACGAGTATTGAATTGTAATTGAATTGAAAATAAATTTCCCTGAATCACGCATCGTCAGAATCGACAATTATAGCCATACCTCGATTATAGTAAGATTGCGGAGGTCGGGTTAGGTACCTTTTGTAGTTAAAACTTCCCTTGACTGGACGGACTTGTACAGGAAAGAAAACAACATCCATCCCAAACTATTATCACTAATAACCACGCCCAGGTGCAAAAACGCTCGTTTCGATGACAAACTTCTCAACGAAGTTTAAAAATGGCGAAGGACAGATATCATCAGAGCTGGCTCCATGACTAATAAATGAGTACCTGTTCAGTTTGGCCAAAATTTATTACATACATATTTCAGGTGGGTTGCGAACGAACAACGATGGGGAAAATTCGTAATCGAACTTTATGTTCTTCGATCGTTTACAAGCAACAGAAAAATAACTTCATTTAAAGTCGACTAGTCAGTAAATGCAAGATTCAGTAAACTCAGATTCATTAATTTTAGATTCAGTAAACTTAAAAGAATGTAATAAGAATTTTATTGCTTTCGTCATAGTTATACTATCATCAGCTTGGTTTAACATCAAATAAAGACAACTTTTCAACGTTTTCTATCATTACATTATCAAAAGCAACGCGCGTCGCTAGAGCAAGAGTTAAGCAACGTCAGTTGTTTTTATTATTGACTTAATAATACTTCGGATGTCAGAAACAATACTTCGGATGTCAAAGTTGATTTCTTTGATAGTTTAGAGGGGTTCCTGAAGTAGACAGTTTTTTAATAACGAGAAAAATCAAATTGCAAAGGTACCACGGTGATATTCAAGTTTACCTACGTTATCAATTCAAACAAAGACCAGCATTTTTGAACCATGAAACGTTCAAATTTCAATAATTGGTTTCTTGACCTTTGAGATAAAAATAATGACCAAAACTGGAGCTCGTCAAATTCTTCACTTTCAAGAAAGTTAGTAGTTTCGATGAAATCTTGAAACAACTTCAAAATCCTAATTTAAAAGCATTTTTCAGATAGAAACGAATTGCTGGATCTCTTAAGTATTTCCCCCCTTTTGCAAGGGGGGATTTGTTACTAGGTACAAAATGCACATATGCTTAACCGTTGAATTAGTTCATCATAGGGATGGCAATTCGTTACTAGGTACCAAAGTGGGGAAAAATGAAAGAGATCCGTTTTTCTTGGAGATTAAAACGAACTGTATCTGCTAACTATAGAAGTCTTGATGTTTCTTTTAATTTAAAAATCCAGGCAAATGTAAGAACGAAGAAGCGAGTCAGTCACGAGAAGTGAAAAAATTTCATATTTCATACAGTGCTGATTTAAATTATTCAGACAAACGCATAAAACTAGAAAGTTAAAACAGGTTTTTCTCAAACGGAGCTTAGGTTGAAATGATGAAGACAAAGAGGGCCTCTTTTTTTGGCCAGTTAAAAATTATGACAAAGTATTGGTTCAGTTCATAACAAAACTAGATCAAAAAGAGCCTCTTACGTAGCTCAAAAACGTTTAAGGGTGTAACTTCAAAAAATTGTAGATAATTAATATATTTTCAGTTGATAGTCAAAAAAAGGTCCTGTTTATAACTAAATAAAACACCAACTATATATTAAAACTTTTATAAAACAAATTGTCCACGATCACACCCTTCTTAAACTTAGTTGAGCTACGTAAGAGGGTTCACTTTGATATAGCTTTGTAACGAATCGAACCAATACTTTCGTCATAATTTCAACTGACCAAAAAAGCCAAAAGTGATCCCTTTTAGGGGTAAAAATTTGTGCTCGAAATTCGCAAAGAAAATTTCATCGTCTTAAAAATTCTAAGCAAGTTTTGCCTGCATCTTTTTCCACCTAAAATCAACTCAATTTGAGATAAACGCGTTTTAAATTTCAAGATTAATGCGTTTCGTCCGGATTATTTAAATCAACACTGTATACTGGACGAGAAGGAAAACGCATCTTTAAAGTATTGAGCTATCTTTTGTTGAAGTGAAAAATAGCTGCAAAATTGTGAAATCTATTTTAATACTTTTGAAACAATTTAATCACCTTTCCGCATTTTCTTTTTAAATTTTTGGTCTAATTCCGATCTTATAAAGCGGGCAAGCAGGCTTATAATACGGAAAAAAGATGGCAAAACTTAGATTTACTCCAGTTTTTTAAGTTTTTAGAGCCTTCTGGAACGGGCCGAGTGATATATCATATTAACGCCCTTTCAGTCGTGATTCGAATTTTATTAGGAAGTTTTCAAAAATTGTCACAGTAACGAGAAAAACTGGTTTCAAGTTTTTGAGTTTTACTTCACTTCCGAGCGAGTAATGCGAGCGAGCAAGAATATTATAGAAAGACAAGACGGAAACTTTGTTTCACTCCAGTAAAATTATTTTTCGAAGTTTTTTAAAGCTATCTTGAGAACAAAAAACTTCAAAAATTCAAAAAGTGTTCTAGTTGCCTATTTTACTATGACTCTAGAACTTTCCTAAATTATAGATTTTTTTATGATCCTTTTATCACACAAATAAGGTAGGTTTTTAAAAAATATGGTCGTAGTATTCTTAGATACTTCCACAAGAACTGGATATCCCTGTTTGCGTTTGATTTAGTTATTTGTTGTTTGTTAGTTAATTTGACTAAAAATTGCACCGGATATTTACAAGAAATTAGCTAATTTCATCCGCAGAAAAAGACATGATGGTGCATGATCTGTGTTCGATTTTTTTACTGTAAAAACAAAAAACTATTCCAGGTGCTCGGTCTAAAAACGGTAAAAAAAAGTTAGCGCCATAATATGTGTTAGTTAAAAATTAGATTTTTTTTTTTCTACATTATCCTTGCCAAAAAGTTTTTTCATCAATTGATCTCAAAGCAAGTAGTCCAAATTCATGTGACCTATATTTGAACGACTTGCTTTGAGATCAATTGATGAAAGTGCTTTTTCAAAATGCATCTTTTTTAAAATGAACACAGATGCGAAGCTGCGCTTCGCAAACACTAGCAATAATACAAAAAAGCAGCTTTATAAGGTGAAACAAGAAAAGATAAAAATAAGCCTCGAATAAGTTAAACTTTGCTACGAACGCCTAACAAACGGCAAAAACTAGTCACAAACAAAGCAGCTACATATGATAACAAACTGCCAATGCGATGCAGCAAAAATGGTACCAAATAAAAACAAACACAAATTTGCAAGGAGTAGTTAGGAATATAACAAACTGAAGGCACCACACTAATTTTGCAAGTAATAAATTGCGAGATAAATTGACTAAGGAAATTTCTGTAATCGAGTGTTTGTGTTTGTTGTTGTATAAAACAAATAGCTTTTTTTCGGTTCAATTGATGAATTTAAAATGCATCAACTGTGTTAACTTAATACTATTCGAATGTCAAAGCACGTACTATCAATAAGCCGTAAAGATGCCCTAACAGTGGCACCAAAATTGGCGACTTAAGTTAGAAAAACACTAAAGCTCAGTAAAGTTCGCTAGTGTAAAAAAGAAGCTGACGAATTTCTAAATTAATGTTACGTTTTCAATGTTGCCCAATATACATTCGGCGCTTTCCTCGAAAAAAAAAATATCGCATATAGTAAAAACCGATTTTTCAATGGCCTACAATTATATTTTCTAAACGCCCAAAAACACCAGGCATCAGACGCAGAAACAAAACAGCACCTCGAATATATGATGAAAAAACATAGCCAGTCTTTTAGAAAAGTATCAATGAACTCAAAACTATAAAAACAAAAACAACTGAACATTTTCAAAACATTTCTAAAGAAACAAATATTTAGGTCTTAAAGCCATTTCAATTTCAAATATCTTTTATGAATGACTTTTTTCGACACAAATAACCCAATTCGAGAAAACTGGGTCAACAGGTAATTTTTTATTCGGCGGGGAAATCTATTTTGAAAAAAAGTAATTCTAGTTTTTTGGCACCATTTGGACTTTCGTAACTCGAGCTTAACGTGTCTTCCACCTGACAGAAGCATTCAAATTAAACTTTAAACAAGCAACAACGCGAAAAAATCAAATTTAAGCGTCATCATTTTTTGGGACTTTTTCTGAAAAAAAAACACATTAAATCACTTTCATCGTTCAAAATTTACAAAACAAAAGATAACTTAAAAACGACAAAACCTTTTCCATTGGTCGTAACATAATCATAAAAAGCAATCCTTAAATTGAATAAGACTTGCTGAATACTGAGATAGTCTCATAGAATGTTCCTAACACAAATACCATTTGAATTTCAATACTTTTTTCTGGAACACACGACCTGAAGGCACTTCTGTAGTTATTACAGCATTTTAAGTATTTTCCTGAAAAAAATCATCACAACCTATATAAAAGACTTAGCTACTTTAAACGGGTCTTGAAAATGTTAAAATGAACGAAAAAACAAATAGAAAAATGTTAAGCATAAATAAAAACGACATTATAAATGCATCAGAAAGACACTTTAAGAAGAACATCATAATAAAACAGTGGCAATAATATTCTGTTTGAATCCCGTGAACATAACTTTATTCTTCCGACCATTTGAAAATGAGGAGGAACTTTGTATTCGGGTGTGTTTTAGTTGTTTTCTTTTTTTTTTGTTTTCCACGCAAAATTTTGTACCACAAATAATCATGGGAATCGGTCGAGTGATTTACCAAATTGAAGCATTTTCAGTCGCGATTCGAACGACATTAAAAAATTTCAAAAAGTTTTCTCAATATCGAGAAAAACTGGTTTAAAACTTTTGATTTTTATTTCAACTTCGAGCGAATAAAGCGACCGAGAAGGCTTACAACAGCTTATTTATACTTAATTTAAGCCCTGAAAACTTAATTTTAAGCAATTAAAATTAGTTTTGGAGTTTTTAGCGCCATTATATGGAGCAAAAACTTCAAAAAAAAATAAAACAATTTCTGCAAATAAATTTCAAAAAGAAAAATGTTTTTTCAATTTTTTTTAAAAAATTTTTGTTTTTCTAGGCAATTTTCAACAAAACCTTTTGTCCAATTTACTTATATTAGTATTCACTTTCGAATATGACTTAGTTATACTTTTATATCAGATCCTTTTATCACACAACGCAGAAAAAAAACTACACTAATTTGAAAAAAAAAATTATCGTTTTGTTAAAGACTACTGTCGGAACATTTTGTGCTATTTGCACAGAAACCGGTTATCCTTATTTAACCTGTAATTATTGCCTTCCTTTTAACTAGGTTAATAAATAAACATTTTTCAATCATATCCAAGTTGTTTTTTGAAAAAAAACCTCATTTCAATAAAAAAAACTTGTTGATTGATTCGTTTTTGAAGAAAAAAAAATTGAAAAAACTTCTTTTTGAAAAAAAAATTCCATCGAAAAAAAATTATTTGCCCTTAAGGCTCTTTAAAACAATTTATGATGGGCCATTTTTTAGATAAAAGGAACCCAATTTGATAAAACTGGATCAAACGGTAAAGTTTCATTCCGCTGGGAAATCAGAAGTCGATCACGTTTCTTGTGACATTTAATTCTTGATGTTCGATAATGGGATTTGCATTTCGTTTACACAGAGGTTAAACGGAGCTTCGCATCACTTGCGATACAACACAAGCAAAAAAAACAGAAGAAGTCAAAAAAAGTGGAAAAAGCTAGGTCTACCAAAATTTACGAAAAGGAAACAAAGCTAACAATCTTTGAGCTGACACAAGTTGAGCCGTAACAAACTATTGCATACAAAATATTTAGAGTTTTGAGTCCCTCCTGAAACTACAATGAACAACATTTGCACTTTCAGCTACAATGAAACTTGCTTTCAGCACGAATGCAAACATACTGAAAAAACAAGGTCTGGCTGGGACTCGAACCCCTCACTTAAGGATGCAAAACCGACAGCATTACCTCTAGGCCAAGTGGGAAGGAACCTGGAAGATATCAAGGTTCAGTAACAAAGCAAGTTGAAAAAAATGGTTTACCGAAAAAAGTCTAGTCCCCTATTAGAAAACACTTGCTCTCGCCACTCCTAACAAAAGAAATGAACTGTTCTTGAAAAAAAAATCAAAATCAACCAGCGAAAAATCGAATGTGTGCGTGAGCAAATTTTAACACATTTTCCTGAAAAAAAAAGAAAACATCATATAGACCTGATGTAAGACTAAAAGAGTTTTCATTACGTTCATTGACTATTAAAAAAACACGACCTATATATAAGTGAGAAATCACTTCGTTCATTAACACAACAGAGTAGACGACGAAGCTCAATTAGAGTTCAATTCAACTGATTCTCCCGATGCTTTGCCACTGTTACGGCAAACGAGCCATTCTGATCAACTACAGAAACTGTTTTCTCGGACGCATGGCGATCGATCTGTTTACAGTAAAAAAAAATTGACAACAAAGAACTTTGAGTTTCAGATAGGTAAAATTTTTCAAGTAAAAGCCTGGAAACCTAGCCATCTGTCAATGAACTCAAGAAAACCTAAAAACTTCTATGAATTTCTCCTTTTTGATAGAACCAAGCTAATTTGAGAGAACTGAATCACTACTTGAAATTCTTATTCTACGGGGAAATCTAAAATTCACTGCTAAATCTAATACTTAAATTCACTTTGAAACTAAACGTTATTAACATCCGCCATCCGAATTCCAACTATGGAAAAATACCTTAAGGTTGTCACGATGAGTGTAAAAGTGGAATTAGTAAGCTACACTTCATGTAAATTACACTCACCTGCAAAGTAGGTGCAGGTGGTTGGCCAATTGGAGTCCAATCCAGGATGACCCGGGGAGAATCGTCGAAGCCCATCACACACAACTAAACAAACAGAACGCCCATTCACTCACTTTCCAGGAGTCAACTAATTAGGACAGGAAAAAAGACAAAAACACCGTGAGTGCAAGACTCATCAAGGTAGGAGAGTCTTTATAATGGGAACTGGTATATGATATTAGCTTTTAGCTAAGATATCAATAGTTACAACCGTAAGGAGCGTTTAAGCACAATTTGTCCTCTTTCTAACTCATAACGAAATTGAGCAAAATTGATTTTATCATGCACTCTAATAAGTGATCTATAATTCACAGCGTGACTTCATTCCCGGGTTCATCAATTTGGTAAAAAACCAATTTCGTACCACGCAAACCAACTTCTAAGTAAAACAAGGATAGCCGGTTAGCAAATAGCACAATGTTCCGACCATAGTCTTAAAACAATTTTTTCTTCTTCAAATTAGTGTCTTTTTTCTGTTTGAAGTGATAAAGATCTAAGCAAAAGTAAAAATTCAGCATAATCGACGTCATAGTCACATAGGCCAATTGGAAAACAGTTTCTGTAGAAAAAGACTGAAGACGAATTTTTTTTTTTGGATTTTCGAGAACTTTTATTCCCAAAATGGCGTCAGAAACTAACTTTGCTCGAATAAACAATGAAAAACGTTTTATTCGAAATATTTCCAACCCATCGGTAATTTTCGACCCCCCGCAAATTATGTGCAGCATAGTAAGGCACGGATGTTTAGCTATTTAAACTAATGAACCATACGCACTACCATAATGGAATTTGGCACATCAAGGTTAGATTCATCATTAGCTTACATTTTTGGAGGTATAAAATATATCTTGGACAACTCTTCTGATTTCTAGTGCATTCTCCACAACAGAAGTCCAGTAGGATCTGGATACATAAAAGGTGGGACTAGTCGGAGAAGACTGACTATTTGATGACTGGTTTTTGTTCCTAGAAGAGACATCCAGATCTACTCTGCTATTAGGTGGTCCCTCCCTTAACATGTGAGAGGTGTGGTCCAGCAACACAAGTATGTGGTCACACGTTGAAGCCATTGCTAGTCTCAAATTTAGTTAACCAACTCAGTGACGGCGAATGCTTATGAATTTTCAAACTACTTATAAAAATCTATCACAGGTAAAAACGAGAAGTCATTTTCTTCATTTTTCATGTCATGAAACTGCTATTTGTAAATACACAACAAAAATCAAGATGAAGATAATCTCAAAGCAAATGTGTGTTTCAATAGTCCCTAAACTTGGAGTAATGATTCATAACCTTGGAATATGAGCAAATTTAGCATTTACACATTTGCCGAAAAAGATGTCAATTCCTGCTAAAATACCGTTAAAATCCTGTCAAACTATTAAGTTCTAAGTTTTACATAGCAGATTTTGTACCATTTATAAAGTTTCATTAGGTACGAAAAACTTTCCAACAGCATCGCGATTAACACCAGTTTACAATTAACACCAGCTTTTTTACTACTCGCTCAATTCTGAAGAATTTATGTCCACAATCAGGCTGCTGCAAATTGCGTGCTTGCCAGTCCTTTGCGGCCCAAATCCGCAATATAAAGAAACCTGTGCCAGTGATAGAAAACTAATTTTACAGAGTCGATTTTAATTTTTTCATAATGTATTAATATTTTTGTTCCGACCATTGAAAATGGGGAGGAACTTTGTATTCGAGTGTTTTTTTTTTCGTTTTGCTTTCCACGCAAAACCAGGTACCACAAACAATCTTCGGACTGGTGTGAGTGATATATCGTATCAAAGACCTTTCAGTCGCGATTCGAACCAGATTTAAAAAATCCACACGTTTTTTTTTCTAGTGTCGAAAAAAAAATCGGTTTGAAATTTTGATATTTGGTCTTATTTCGATCAAATAAAGATAAGCTATCAGGCTTAAAATAGCTTATTTATGCTTAACTTCAGCCGCGAAAAGTTTTAGTTTTAGTTTTAGTCGAGTCAAATTATTTTTTGGATTTTTTCAGCTAAAATTTGAGAATCAAAATTTTCAAAAACAAAAATACTGCAAGAAATTGAAATTTTTTGATTAAAAAAATTTTTTGTTTGTTTTTCTAATCATTTTTCTAGCAAAAATTTTGTCCAATTTGGCTTTTCTACTATGACTGATGAATATGCCTAAGTTGTTTTTTTTCTTTTCGTTCAGATCCTTCTATCATACCAAGTAGAAAAAATATTTAGTATTTTTAAAGACTTTGGTCGGAACATTCTGTGATGTTTGCTCAGTAATCGGCTATCCTTGTTTATTGATGCAATTACTCAATACGAATCGCTGCCTTCAACAATACACAGAATTACGTATATAATGAATCTGATGATTCCAATTTGATAGTATTCTACCCAAAGCACCTTATCATTATATCTGCTGAAAATCAGCTGTGCCATCAAAACTTCATATTTTACAATCAACGTTCAAGGAGTACGTGTAATTCGCTCATCAGACTCCCGTTAAAAAACAACACTCGATTGAGAAAAAATCTTAAATTTTATGAATGTGGTAGTAACATTCTGTGATACTTGCCACAACCGACTATCTTCTTTTGCTCAAAACAGGGCTAATAATTCGTCTTATCCCTAATAATAATTCGTATTTTGTTTTCATTCATTGACTTATACCGAGGGTGCATTCATGACTGAAATTTTGACACAGGTTGGATGAAACTATTAAAACCCAGAGCGCAGATCAAAAACGAAACAACACAAGGACATAACCAAAGAGTCCTCATTAACAACACAGGGAGTGTGATTTTTAGACATAACAATATTCCTTGAGAGCAATGAATTCAAAATACGGGTCTGATCTAGACAGTGAACTTATCAACGAGCAAAGCAATTCAATTGAGGGCTTTTTGGTTGGTGGAAAACGGATAATTGTTTCCCAATTTGCTTGCCCTTAAAACGAACGTAAAAAAAATACTAACTGCTGTTATAAATAGTGATTTAAAATTTGGCTAATAAATTTCTTTTAATTAGGCGCCTGGCTTCTGATTTGTGTTTGACTGTCTTTCTTATTTGCCTGTCGGTTAAATTCGTTGTCTGGATCAGACGTGTCTCCTTGTCATTCGCCAAGCTGGACCGTTAAATAAGTTTCGCTCATCACAAGGCAAACGTTTTTTTGAATTGTCAAACAAAAATGTTTGTCAAAATCATCTAGTTAAACTAACTAAAAATGACTAAGTTGTTCCGGCCATTTGAAAAAATGGGAGGGGGTGAATTACCTATTCGGGTGTTTTAGTTTTTTCTTTTTGTCTTTTTCATTGTTTTCCACGCAAAATCAGTTACCACAAATAATTATCGAAACGGTTCGAGTTTCATCAAAAAACCCTTTCAGTCGAGATTCGAGTGAAATTAAAATTTTCAGATAATCGTTCTTTTACTCAAGCATAATGATTTTTGTAGTCAAGAATGTCAAGCAGGCTTATTTCAGGAGGATGGGCCTTAAAACTTCATTTTACACCATGATAATTTAGCTTAACTAAAGCGCATTTTCTTTTTTCCCGTTCTATTTGCAATGAAATACTCAGTACATTCAAAAACATCTCTGCAAAAAATGTGAAACTTTCTTCTTTCCTTAATATATCCACGTTTCTCCACCAAATTTTCTTCTTTCCTTAATTTTCCATGTTTTTCTACTTAATTTTCTAGAACTGCAGTCGAGAATGCTTTATTTACTATAATTATGAAAAAAGCCCAAGTTCAAGGCATTCATGCAGATCCTCTCGTTACACCACGGATAAAAATTTACAAATAACGAAACTGATTCATTATTGTGGTCTCTCAATAATGTGTGAAACTGATTGAACTCTCGATACTACTTGCACACCAACCGGCTACCCTTGTCTTAGTTTTTTTCTAAACCAAAATACGCAAAATCAGGTACCACTAACAACCATCGTAATGAATCGAAGAATAAAACGTATTAAAGACCGTTCAGCTGTGATTCTAATGACATGAAAACATTTTCCCAGCAGCCAATAACAATACCTTTGCCGCCAAAGATATTCCATTCGGGATTTGGATAAAATCGAGCCTTATTCGCCCCACAATAAAAGCGTATCGATAGGAAAATATTTGCCGTGATGGTTGTTGAATACTTCGCAAAGACAAAATATCCCAGCAAAAATGAGTTCTAAAACCCTCGAAAGAAAAAAATTGTTAAGATAACTTCCTAATATTGCGGATGATGCATGTAATCTGCCGCTTCAAAGCCAAACAAACACAACATCAAACCACTGAAACCTAACAACCCAATATTTTTGTAACCATTGATACTTTCACAAACACTTAGTTTCACACATACTTTACTGATGAATATCAGTCAGCAATGAATGCGCTGTACTTAGCTCATCTGACTAAAGTTTGTAGAAAAATCTGGATTGCTGAGTGTAAAAAACTGATCAAAAAATGAAAATCATGGTTCAGTAAACCAAAATACGTGACCATTCGTTCTACCATGTATTCATTAGAGTTCCTGTCTGAATTCAGTCGTAAAAACGTAAAAAACGAAATGTAGAAATTACCCAGCGAAAAATAGAATTTCCTTATTGATCCAGTTTTCTTGAAATTGAGTTTATTTAATACAAAGAGTGTCAATCATAAATTGTTCTAGAAACGCAAAGAGCGTTTCTAGGACAATTTACGAAAACGAAATATAGAATCCTCGAATTTTTTTTTGAAAAGATAACTTCCTACCATTGTGGATTATGCATGTAATCTGCCGCTTCAAAGGCAACCACAAAACACATCAAACCACAGAAATCTAACAACCCAATATTTTGTAACCACTGATACTTTCACAAACACTTAGTTTCACACATGCTTTACTGATGAATATCAGTCAGCAATGAATGCGCTGTAATTGAGCTCATCTGACTAAAGTTTGTAGAAAAATCTGGATTGCTGAGAATTAAAGAAAACTGACCAAAAAATGAAATTCATGGTTCAGTAACCAAAAACGTAGCCATTCGTTCTACCGAGTATTCATTATATTTCCTGGCTGAATTCAGTCGTAAAAACGTATAAAACCTTATTTCGAGCGCCAGACTAACCCTTTTAAACCGTTAGGCTCACGACCAGTGCCAATTACATTCAAATTGATTTCCATTAAAAAAACGTCATATTGTAAAAATTTGATATATGTTAAGTATGCTGAGTTTATGTCATTCATATAATGAATAATATGAATAAGAACATAGCCTACAGACTGATGGAAAATAGTCTATGAACGCAAGCAAGTAAACAGAAAAAAAACACTGATTAGTTTTTTTTGAAAAAATCCCAACTTTCGAATTTCAAAAAAAAAACATAGATACCTTAACGCTCGTTGCGTTTCTAGAACAATTTATGATTGACACTCTTTGTATTAAATAAACCCAATTTCAAGAAAACTGGATCAATAAGTAAGTTCTATTTTGCTGGGAAATCTGATAATTTAATTCGAAACTAGAAGTCTATCACGTTTTTTTTCGTTACATTTGCGCTTTTGCTGTTTGATAGTCAAGTTTGCCTACCCTTTAACAAAGGAAACAAACAAACTGAACTTATAAAAGAAATCAAGAGTCCAAACCTCGAAAAAATAAAATTGAGCATAAACAAACTTTAGACTTTTCCTGGAAAAAAATTATCACGAGCTATAAAAGGGCCTCAACTGCGTTAATTAAAAAATCTCAACTCTTAATTAAATGAAGCAGTATTTTTTCATCTCCAGTTTACTAAGCCAATCCACTCATTTTCGGTATACTGATACATCGAATTAATTGCCCGTAAAATTAACTTTCGAAGCCGTGAACAGATTATTTAATCTAGTACATATATCTGCCTTATCGTGTCTCTTCCTAATAAGAGCAAAAAAACGGTATTTCAAATCTATGAAAAAAAATTTTTAAGTTATTTAAATTTGCCACATTTTCAAGAATTGCTAGACAAGCACATACTTATCAAACAACTTACAACTGAAGTCACAAATTTTTTTATACACCAAGAAAGTCTCGCCCTCAATTCATTTCAACATCCATTTAATCGGTTCAGCACTTTTCAAAAAACTATTTATAAATACAAGCCCTCGGGAGTACCTTCAGTCTTTCTGTAAAGTACATTTTCTTTGCTCTTTTTGAAGTCTTCGTTAGTTACTTTCATTCTCCGTTCACGAAGCGCTAAAAGACCCGCTTCGGTGCAGATTGCTTTGATGTCCGCACCCGAGAGGTCATCCTTCACCTGGATAAGTTCATCCAGGTTCACGTCTTCTGCCAAGGTCATACGACTGGTATGGATGTTGAAGATTCGTCGTTTCGTTTTCTCGTCTGGTAGTGGAAACTCAATCTTCCGGTCGATTCTTCCAGGCCTTATCAGTGCGGGATCGAGGGTCTCAATTCTGTTGGTGGCCATAATAACCTAAAGGAAGCATCGAAACTATTTATTTTACGGAGTAAATGGAAAAATAGAATATTATTTTTTTTTAATTTCAATCTTAGCAAAAAATCATATGCTAGTTCACGTTCGGTAACTATTTACCCGCAGCTCGTTCCATCGTAATATATTGCACAAAAACGAAGCGGGACTTAGCAAAAACAAGCAAAAAACGGCAATTAGCTTTAAAATGGTCGACATCAGAAAAAAGCGACTAGCTTTTCAAGTCGACTGCCCTAAAAACTGTGCCACTGACACTTACAGAATCCAAACACTAGGCACTCAAAAATTGGAGAACACGTGCTAATAAACTACTAACCGCTATGCATCAAAAGGGCTACCATCTTTTACACAGAGCTGCCCTTCGCAAACCCTAGCCAGAACGAGACAAAATAGCAGCTTTATAAAGTGAAGTAAGAAAAGACATAAATAAGCCTCGAATTAGGTTAGGTCTAGGATTCGATATGCGACCTACTGCAATCTGAAGACTTTGAGTCTCACACTAACGACTCAGCCAAGTACGCTTAACAACCAGCAAACACAAATCACAAATAAAGCAGCTACATTTGCTAACAAATTGACAATTCCATGCAGCAAAAGTGGCACCAAATACAAAAAAAAACACAATTTTTCGATTTTACTAATTTCGAAATATAACCTGAAGCACACACAATAATTTTGCATGTAATAAATTGGAAAGCATAAAGCCACATTATGTATAAATTATGCATTTCAAAAAATTGAGATATATTGAGTTAGAAAGTTTCTGAATTCAAGTTTTTACACAAAGGCGAAGCTTCGCTTCGCAAATACTTGCGAGAATACGACAAAAAGCAGCTGTATAAATTGCAATAAAAATAAGAAATAAGCCTCGAATTAGTAAAAAAAATATATGTCAACCTCAGAGATTCGAACCAGCTACCTAGAGATTAAGAGACTCACACACTAACCACGGAAGCTTAATAGTTACCAAACACTAGCCACAACTCAAGCAAAAAACAGATGATATGCAATTATCAATGCTACATAGAAATTTCCAAATAAGTGCACACTTTTAATGAAAACTTTTATTTGCGAGTTGGGTTAGAAAAAAAAGAAGGTTCGTAATAACACATTGAGCTGATTGCAAGTGTAACAACTTTTATGTTGTTTGAAAGAAATAGCTTTTTTCGGTTCATTTGACGAATTCAAAATGCAACAACTGTGTTTACTTATTACTATTCGAATTTCAAAGCACATACTATCAGAGGTGGGACCAATATTTGCGAATTAGCGTAAAAAAAAAGAAAAGTCGTACTACAACACAAACGCTCACTTAAGCTCGCTAATGAAATTAGCAAGTTAGTTTGGAAAAAAAGTATTTTTAATTTCTTTTGAATTTGAAGTAGAGTTCGTAAAATGACACCACGCATGCTACCTCGCTGGTGCAATTATGCTCAATTAAATTGAATAAATTGACTGATATATTCCTAACCTTAACATCCGACTTGGAATCGAACCCATCGAGCTGATTCAGCAGTTCCAACATAGTCCTCTGAATCTCGCGCTCGCCTCCTGAGTTACTGTCGTACCTTTTTGTGCCAATTGCATCAATCTCGTCTATGAAAACTATACTCGGTGCGTGTTCTTCCGCAACACGAAACAGCTCACGGACCAATTTGGGCCCGTCGCCGAGGTACTTCTGGATCAACTCCGATCCCACAACTCTTAGGAATGTCGCCGACGTCTGGTTAGCCACTGCTTTTGCCAATAACGTCTTGCCAGTTCCCGGACACCCGTAGAGAATGACACCTTTCGGCGGCTTAATTCCCATTTCCTCGTAATATTCTGGATGAGTCAGGGGGAGCTCAACCGATTCTTTAATTTCTTGGATCTGTGTTTCGAGACCACCGATATCTGCGTAGGTTTCTTGAGGTGCTTTTTCCAATTTCATAACACTTACCATTGGATCGGTATCTTCTCCAAGGATTCCAACAACTGCGTGAACCTAGAAAAAAACATACGCATTAGCATTTATTGATAATTAATCCCCTGCAAACACATGCACTTTTTGGATCACTTTAGCTTTCTGCATCTACAGGAGCGGATATAGAATTTTCTCGAGGGTTGGGGGGGGGGGGGTTGGGTTGATTTTCAAAGAAAACTTTGTCTCGACCTTTTTTCTAGGTCGACCAACTTGATTTTCCGAGCTCTCCCAAAGTACTTAAAATAAGTATATATTGGCGCCAAAGGAAATTTTAAGGGTCCGTCGCCAAATGTGGATATCTCAAAATAGTACAAAGGTGGGAACCTTTGGGTCGCCAGGGGGTCGAATCCCTCGAATGGAGGAGGGACGCCCGCCCCCAACCCCCGCTTCCCCCCCCCCCCCTAAATTCGACCCTGTGCATCTACTCATCATTTATAAAATACGATAAAAAACAGAAAAAAGCAAAACATTTTACCTTGTGGTTGAGGAGCACAGTTGAGCCGGGTTCAAGCTGGTCTTTGTCTACAAAGGAAAGCATGTTGACGTAATGTTCAGATCCTACTGAGGTTGACACTATTGCGTGGTTCTCGTCAATAATCTCTTCCAGATTGCCCACACTCATTGGGGTCCCTCTGAGGTCGTCAACCTTTGACCTCTCCTCTTCCTGTTTCTCCTCCTGGGGCTTGAGTCGCTCTTGATTTCTGATGAACTCTTCCTCCATCAGCAGGTAGTCCTTAATTCTCTCCATCTTCAGAAGACGCAACCTAGCACAAACACAACCCTGATTAAGCTTATGCTACATCACCAATCAGACACTTTATTCGCGCATCCAAATGAGGTAAATCTACAAATTATACAAGACTACTTTGCTTTTGAATACAAAACGATACACGAAACTGCGATGGCAGAAAACAATATTAGGGTTTGAATAATAAATTTTTACCGATTAGCTCATTTCGTCCATTTAGTTTTCATATAAAAATACTTTCTAGCATGTTGACCTGCACTTTGTGTGAGGGGTGACAGCGGGCAGTTTGTTGGCTGCATCCGGTCCCTTGCCCCTCTTTTTCCTCTTTCCGATTCTAGTGGGCACGGGGGGTTCGTACTTCTTCTTGTCCTTGTCGTCTTTCTTATCTCCCCCAGCTCCTCCTCCAGGACCAGATTGATTTTGACCCATTTTTCAAACAGCTATCTGAAAAAGTTTCTCGTCGCACTATTGCTGTTTAGTATATTATGATTGAGCAGATGCCCAATAAGCAGATTAAATTTGGGAGACTCGAGTAGAAGGAGAAAATATTATTTATCGATGTCCTGTTTTCAAACACACGAAAAAAGTCAAACATACGAACTGTCCAGATCCTTATCGATAACCACATAAAAAAGATAACCACCTGCAATAACCCAAAAAAAACAGTTTGGTCAAACCTAGATCGAAATATAACTGCATGAGCTACAAGCTTTGGACAGAAAATGAAATGAAACTTCTCACCCCATGACATATGCCACTCTTTTGGGCGACCTTAATTATATTTTCATATCCGCAAATTTGATGGCTCTTTTAATGCCTTGTTTTTTATGGTTCTTACGAATTAGAAAAAGATTTTTGAAGACAATCAAGGTTTTGGAACATAAATCGACATTAATATTGGGCACATGTCAAATTATCAGTTACACTAAGTAAATTTATACTAAATTGTACAATTTAACAAAAACGAGTTTAAGTTTGAGCTTTTTGTGAATCGAACACTATCATTTCCAGAAAACTACCACAAGTAATGAAGATGAGTTCATTTCTCATTCAAATGCACTTTATACTTGATACGTCTCTAAAAATTGAGTTCAATTCATTATCCAGATAAAAAGAACGCTGGACGCCTTCTTAAGGATCCGCCCTTCTAACTCTATTTAGGATGCTTGAGTTTGGCTTTGACATGATAAAACAAGGGGCGTATTTTTCGGCAGAACGTCCATTCGGCCTAAATGCCTTCCGATGAATTGCCTCGCTAGGAAATCTGTTGTTTGTGGTCTTGATTTCCGCTGAATTGGTATTTTTTCCTTTAATTCTTCTGATATTGCGAATGCTTTTTTGCGACCTGCAACAGATGCGTTTTGCAGGCGAGTACAATTTATATCCGATTTTATGGGATCTTCATTTTCTGAATCCTCGTTTCGAAATCCATTTAGAACAAGTTCCGCGATAGACTGACTTTTACAAACTATTAAAGCTGAACAGTCAGAAATCCATCGAATATCGACCATTGAGTTACTGACGTTCAGAAGTTTGAAAATTTCGGTTTCCTTGAAATTGGCGTCGAAATTTCTTAATTCCAAAACATGCGATAAGCTTTCCAATGTAAGGTCATCGTTAATAAGCTCAAACGGTTCATATTGGTACAAGAAAGAATCGCTTTTTCTGCTCCTGAAATTTTGGAACGCATCTTCGTCAAAAGAATCTTCAAAGAAAACCGAATTCGATTCGTTCTTAATGACATTTGGTGACAAACTTTCTTCAGCAATTTCAGAATTGAGGCTCTGGTTTCTTCTATGAGGAGGAACATACGTATCTAACGATTTACGATGTTTCGATTTATCTTTGCACTTTGATTGCGAGTTCTTCAGGAAAACTGTGTTTTCTCTTAGGCTTCGTTTTTCCTCTGAGTTTCTGTTTTGTATCGTTGTCGATGCATTGACGTTTAATGCCTCCAAGCGGTCAGCTAATGTGAAAGTTACTTTTTCTTTTTCTTCTAATTTCATTAAAGGTTGTTCTTTGGGATGATTGAGGTGGTTTTCGGAAGCCGAAGTCAGTTCGACTGGGTTGCTGTGACATTTAATAAGTCCCTTTGAATTTAGAGGGGATTCCGATGTCATAGACGGGATTGATTTGACTGCTGTTTGACGATGAGCTCGTGCGCGGGGTGGAACATAGTATGCTTGTTCTGGTTTTTGAGCTAGAGACATTCGAATCAGATTACCGGGTTTCATAGAGCCTGAAAAACAACAAAATAAATTCCATCAGCCAAAATAAAAATTTGATTTCTTCATCATAAGACTCAATAACTCCCTTTAAATTAAATTAACTAATTAACATGATTTAAAATAAAATTGAAATTTTATATATCTTCAATGTTACAGAATCGGCTTCAGATCATCATCATCATCATTATCTCCAATTAAACTTCGAGAGAAGCTAGATAGTGATCCGGTGCGTGCCAACAGAGATACTCTCGCGATATCCCAGAAAATATCGTCATTTCCAAACTTTACTTCTCAGTCAACCCCATTGTCACGACAACAGCCATTTTTTAGCTATTACCTCCACACGTTGTTGGAATGCTGCATTTTTTATTGGCGTATTCGGTTCATAAAATGGGTTCACCGATATTTTGATGAAGTTTTCGTACACTTCTGCGAAAAAGTTCTTGATGTTCTCCTCTTTGCCCGTGTCACTGTGCAACAGTACAAACCGAATGCACGAAGCTGTAACGAAACCCGACACGTGGTACTGATTAAACTTGTCTACACTCTTCAGGTACATTTTGTCCGACCCCGGAGTCCATACCTGCAATAGAAAAGTAATTCATTAGAGCACTATTATAATAAACCCATGAACATTGCACTCAGTTAAAGCATAACGCAAAAGTCACCTACAACGAAACTAGACAAAAAGCAGAAGTAGATTCGGCCAGATTGCAAAGATTGATCAAGTGTTGTATATTCTAAAAATGGTTCAAAACTGACTAATTTGTTGACTTTTGGTAAGTTAATACATACCTTTTTCGAAAAGGATTTGAAATCAAAACAATGAATACTAAATAATTGTTTCAGTTGTTTTCATGCCAACAAAATAAAGTAATTACTTCAAAATAAGGTCATAAAAGAATAGTTGAACTCTCAATTTTCCTAATTCGCTCATCTTTTCCTCCATCTCAAAATATTCACATATTCTTTAGTGTTCACCTGCTCGTCGATCATGTCTAGAGATGCATGGGCTATCATTTGGTTGAGGTACCGCATCTCCCTCTTAGCGTGGCCGAACTCACTCTCATAAAGAGGGTTGTCTTTCCTGCCCACAATGGCAAAGTAGAACATCACACCCGCAGACCCAGACCCATCCGATTTGGACATCATTCAGCCACAACTCGCCCCACCCCTTCACAATCCGAGAACTCGTAACGCGACACTAACAAGCAATTAAACTGATACTTTTGTCCTTAGGTTCCGTACATTCCAACAATCTGAAAAATAATAAATTTGTTGAGCTATCAAACATCAAGTTTTTGACTAGAAATTTAATGAACCAAAACCAACACTTTTACACTGATCCTCATTCAACCAGAACAGACCACTAACTTTCTAGCTGAGTCAACAAAGCAGATTGATGCGCAAGTAGCATAGGATATTCCAACTAGAGTTATCATCGAAAAGTCGAATTGCAAAAAAAAGACAATAGAATACACGACTGAAAAAACTTTAATATGGATCTTCACTTGACATCGGATGAATTTATTTGAGGTCATCTGAATAGGCTGGAAAATTTACTGCAAGCAATAGTTCCTTTTCATTATTTCGAGAGTCGTCGGAACATCTTTTTTTTGTCAGTGAATGAATCGCGTCAACCCTAATAGTGCTATTGTACTAGCTATTGATTTAAGTCTTAAATTTCTTTTGACGAGGTGAAATTTAAACACAGAGGCGAAGCTGCGCTTCTCAAACACTTGCGAGAACACGACCAAAAAGCAGCTCTATCAAATAAAATAATAAAAAAAAGTAGAATTAAGCCTCGAATTAGCAAAAACTCGGCTACGTGTCGGATCCTATTCTGCGACTTAGCAACTTTGAGTCTCACGCACTAATCACTCAGCCACGGATGCTTCAAATGCCCAAAATAGCCACCAATAACGCAGCTACATATGCTAATAAATTGCCAATTCGATGCAGCAAAAGTAGCACCAAATACAAAAAGACACAATGTTACAAGTAAAAATTTAGAATATAACAAACAGACATCCACACCAACTTTGCCTGTATCAAGTTTGAAAGCATAAAGCCACCTTTAATATTTTCAAAAATATTGCGGGTTATATTGAGTTGGAGAACTTATTACCAATCATATGTCAAAGCACATGCTATCAAAAAGCTGTACAGGTGCCCCAAAAGTTGCACCAATATTTGCGACTTAGGTTGGATAAAAGAAAGTTCGTACTATTACATATCGCTTCGTAAGTGTAAACACAGAGGCGAAGACTGCCTTCGGATCACCTGCAACAAAGACACAGAGACTAACTAATTCTTAAAAAAATCCGCATTCGAAATCCAGCCTCAAGTCAAATATGCAACAACTAATATGTGACGTGAGCCCTGCTGAAAGTCATTCACGTTTTTTGCGCCATTTGAACTACTGTTATTGGAGAGCCTAGTTTACCTTTCTTTTGTTAAATGATTTTTAATTGAATTTAAAAACAAAGCAAAAGTCATACCACGAGCAATCTACCTTGATCGCGAACATCTTCTAAGACTTTTTCCTGAAGAAAAAACTAAAGCAACCACACGACCTAAATAAGCGATAAATTACTTCGTTCATTAAGGCTTAAACGGCAGAATACGGTTGTATGATCCTTGCCAATCGCAGTTTCGAGAAGGCTTAAAAATCATGACAAACTTTAATATAAATTCCATAATTTAGTTTAACAAAGCAATAAACATTAACTGCACCTCCTAAGGTTGGGTTTTTTTTTACAATTTTTGATTTGAATACAATTCGCATATACAGTTGATTTAAAACCACGTCTGGGACTTGGTATATTCAAGTTGAAGAGAATATCTGCTTCAATGATTAAAACTACAATTATTATTTCATGCATCAAGTTTTCATTATCTTCCATGATTCGATTTAATATTGACACCGAAAGTTTTGCTTTTATCCTCTTTCGCATATAAGCTCAATTACACTTGGCTCCATCGGCGCGGCATCCAGACATCGATGAGCGGCACTTGTCACTGCTTCTTCTAACAGACAGTTGACGATGAGCTCATCTGACACGAAGCGTTCTAGAAAGTTCTGCAGGTACGCACAGTCCACCTGCATCTGTTGGAGTCCAAACTTGCCAAAGGTGCGCACTCGCACACATTCAAGCAACGTCTAAAACAGATTAAGCAATCTTTAAGAATATTTTTAAAGGGTTCAATCAATTGAATGAACGTTTCTTCATTGAACCGTTCCAATTTAGCTATTGAAGCGTTTGTTTCAATTTCTTTTGCCAACAACAAAGTATCTATCATAAAATTTACACAAAAAAATCATCTTCGGGTATTAAAATCGCACTTCTTCCCTTCGAAAGTAATCAGTTCACTATATTTTATGCGCGGAGATCTGAAGCCAACCTTGAGACAAATTTTGACAATTCCAGTCATGATAGAGACTCTATTGAAGTCGACTGCCATGAAGACGTCTACCTTCTCTGAGAACAGCTTCTGGATATTCGTGATCAGAGAAGTGTTAAAGTTCCTGTAACAAGTCAAGAAGATTATGCTACTCTTTAGAACCTTACAGAAAAACAAGCATCCAAGTGAGCCATATGAATATTTTAAACAACTTCCTGAAAATATGAACTGATTCGGCTCTTTTTTCAAAGTTTTAAGACAATTTTCGACATGAAATTTCATAATTATATCATCATGATTTTTAAAATAGCCGTTGAAAACCTTTTTTAAAAAATCTGTTATTATAACGCGGCGCCGATACTTAGTCATTAAAAGATTGTGTCATGGTCTCTTATCTTACCCTGCGGCGTTATTGCTTTGTGTGTATGGGCCTCTATTTCTGCTTGCAGTGCCACTGACTGCAGACGAGGGAGAGAATGTGTTGGCTCCGAATCGAGAGTAGCTTCTCCTACCCGAATCACTGCTTCGCTCCTTCCTCTTGCCCTCCTCGTACAACTGACCCACCTGTAATAGACGTCAATTATTGAACCTATCTGAGTCGCTATAAACAATTGGCGACAAATATAGGTAAAACATAGCCAACAGAAATTCGGAAAAGTCTGAAAAAAGAAGGATACCGAAAAAAATGGATTGATATATAATAAAAGAAATATATAATCTCGAAAAAATATATGAAACTCTTTGAAAACATATGGAGCTAAAACTCTTTGAATGTGCACTTCTTTAATCTGATTTATGAGCACTGGATCCATGGGTTATATTTATTCCGGGAAATCTAAACATTGAAATCTAGATCGAAACTAGAAGTCGTTCACGTTTTTCGCGCTTATTCCTTTACCATAATGGGAGAGCGCGGTTTACCTAAATTTTATGAGATGAACTTGAATTGATCTCATATAGTGCATATACACCTAGAAACATTATTATATATTAATATGTATGAATACACTAGTGTAAAATATTAGAGCAATTTACAACGTTTTTCTGAAAAACTAAGAAAAACTCATGACAACCTATATAAGAGACTGAATTACATTCATCGACTCTTAAAAACTATCAATCCGATGAACTCATTGAAGAAAGCATGGTACCAGGAGGTGTTTCAAAGGAAAGACCAGAGAGGTTCAGAGGCACTTTTTTATTAACCCCAAAAATTACTTAATCCCAGAAACACCCATTTACACAGAGGCGACGCAAACACTAGCGAAAACACGACAAAAAATTAGTAGAAGTTCGGCTTCGTCTCGGATTCGATCTACGACCTAGAGATTATAAGTCTCACGCACTAATCACTCAGCCACGGACGCTTAATAAATCACAAATACTAGAAACAAATAAAGCATAGAACAAATGCTATTAAATTTTCAAAGGCTACAGATCGTGATAAAAAAGCCACCAAATAAGTGAACATTTTTAATGAACACCTTTATTTGCGAGTCGGTTAAGAAAAAAAAATAATGTTCGTACTAATACACTACGCTGCTCGTTAGTGTAAAAAAACCCATTGTTTAAAAACATCCATAGAGTGATCCAAAATGGCACTAAAAATAGACATGTTAAGCACTCAAAATACTTTCACCTGAAGAACTTCCATTCACCACAGCTTTTTTGAAAATAAACAAAACGAAAATAAAACGATGAAACAAAAACAAATTCCCAAATAAAACAAGATCCTAGATAAATAAAATTAAAACATGCAACAGGGGAAAAAACAAAGCCCGCAAACAGTTTATGGGTGTGGTCCTAAGCTCAAAAACCATGAACTAAGCTGAAAAATAAAAATTTTCATAGATGCAAAGCACGTATGGACATAGCCAACAGATGGCTGGAAAAGTCTATAAAAAAACGAGGAAACCAAAAAAATGGATTGAAACTTTTCGAATTTTGAAGAAAAAACAAGCCAACAGACAGTTGGAAAAGAGTCAATAAACGTAAATAAATAGAAAAAATTATGATTAGCCCTTTTTCGATAAAAATTAACCCAATTTGAGATCACTGGATCAACAAGTGTTTTTTCTATTTCGCTGGGTAATCTTAAAATTTAATTCCACTTTCGAAATTAGAAGTCGATCACGTTTTTCATGACCTTTACACTTTCGCATTTGGAGAGCGTTATTTGCTTACCTTTTACCAAATAAAGTTGAATTGAACTTAGAAATTGCATATAAACCTACAGTCGTTCATAAATGCATTATTATGTATAATGCACTTCTTAAGTTGAAGCTTTTACGACTTTTTCCTCAAAAAAATTAACGAAAAATCATCACTTCGTTCTTTTACACTTGAAAATCAAGTGAAGCCTAAAAACGCAAATGAGTCATAAAGAATTGATTCATTATTTGGCCTGACAACGCAAATAATGAATTAAATATTTGTTATTCTTGGATATTGTCGGAGACAACAGCCTGTGCCTAGCATCCGTTAGGAGCACGAAACAACCACGCAGCCAGAGAACCAAAAATGCCACCGTCTCAAGCCCAGCAGTCTCATGCGTTGGGCGAGTGGAAAAGCAATGGAAGAGACTCTGGAGAGAGTACACAACCCATCAATCTTTTCAAAAGCAAATACTTTCCAAACAACTTTATCGCCAGGAGTTACAAATTAGGAGTTATCTTACATATTTGTCCACACTGGTGATGTCCTCCACCACTCTCTTCATCACTGCCCTGACTGTTCTGGGCTCGATGGTGTTGATCCAGTCTCTCGTCTCCACACTCTTCCGGATCATAAGACTGATGTGCAGTCCCTGCACCTGGAAAAAACAACACAATTGAAAAATCACATGTCCAACATCCAATCCTAATGCTAATCTGCTACTTATTGCTTGGTCTCATCTAGCTTGCTATGCGTTATAGTATCCAGATAATTTCCGATGTAAACTATGAGCGAAATGCAATCATAGATAAGCTCAGCACAGGACGAAAAGCACAAACCTCGTTACGATTACGGTTGAAACAAGGAAAGAACGACTAACATCAGGATTCATGATCGACATGACTACAAGCCACAAGTGGAATATAAATCACAATATACGAATAACTATTACCTTGACGAAATGCGTCACTATCTTCTTGGCGGTTGCCTGTGCCATGTTGGATAGGGTAGCAACAGGTGTCAGTGATGACTTGTCTTTTATGCGGAACTGTTCGTCGGCTATGGACAACATATATGATATGCTCATCTGGTTGTAGTCCAGACAGAGTCGAGACATCACGGCCAGAATAGTGGGCGATTGAGACACTGTCTTCTGCTCCATTTTCTCACTCATTTCCTTAAACATCGAATGTTTTTAATCCTTCTTTGACATATTTTGCACAATAGGATATATTAAACGAGTATTTGTCTCAGATCAGATATGAAAAATACAGGGTAATGATTTTTGCAGAAATAAAGTGCTGGATTGCTATCAGCTATTTCTATCTCATAGAAATTTTACATGGAAGAAGTCTTCTTCTCACCTGGGCATGTTGCAGAACGAACTTGATGAATTTCACCACTACTCCTTCCCTGACGTCACTCTTGGAGAACTCGTCACTGAATTCCGGGCGACAGGCAAATGTCACGTCGGGAGCCGCAAAGGACTGAAACATCAACAGTATAAATCAAAGATTCAAAGAGATCAAAATCGAATGTTTCAGTTAAACAAGGATAGCCGGTTGCTATCCAAATAGCACAGAATGTTAAGACCAAACTGATATAAGAATGAACAATCTACGTTGACAAAAAAAAAATTCATTTCGCAATTTTATGTCTAAACTTTCTGTTATTTCTTTTTCTAGAAATGGCCATAACATTAGGACAAAATGTAGGAAACTTCACTTACTAAAGTTAAATTCTGACCTGTTTTTCTTAACACAGAAAACTTCTTTTGACATACTTTTTCAGAATCCAATTTACGACTAAGAGGGCTTTTATATGATTCCACATTTGACCCTATGATAATTTTCCTTAAGGTAGACAAAATCAGAACAAAACAAGGACAGCCGGTTACTATGCAGATGGCATAGAATGTTCCGACCGTAGTCTTACAAAAATACAACAAGTTTTTTCAAATTATTGCCGTTTTTTTCGGCGTGGTGTGATAAAAGGAGCTGAACAAAAAACTGGAGATTAGGTAAATTCGACAGTCATAGTAAAATAAGAAAAGTAAAAGACGTTCTTTTTTTCAGAAAAGTTACTTGAAAACTGAAAAAAAATCAACAATCGGTTTTTCTCGAAAATGGGAATTTTTTACAAAATTTTATTGTGGTTCGAATCACGACTGTAGGTGATTAAATATGATATATCACTCAACCCAGTCCAATGATTATTTTTGGTACCTGATTTTGCGTGAAAAAAAACACCCAAATACAAAGTTCCTCCCCATTTTCAATGGTCGGAACAAAGCACTTTTTGCATAACTTGTTTGCACTAATTTAAGGTAATTCAACTAATGTTTTCCGACCACTCAGAGTGGAGAGAAACTCTGTCTTCGAGTGTTTCAGTTTTTCAACTTTACTCTATTTTTTATTCCGGGAAAAACTAGGTACCACAGATAAAGTTCAGATAGTTCCAAGTGGTACATCATGCCAAAGCACTGTCAATCGTGACTCGATCCATATTTGGAAAAAAGTTTAAAAGTATGATTTTTACAATAATGGTTTTTGTTCGCATCTAATAATTCTACAAAAAAGACGCACTTAACCTGCTCTGACTCTATTATTCGATTATTCTAATCCAACTGCTTTTAACCTATTTGTCGTATCCTGTCCATAGCAGTGCCTATTTGACGTGTGCATAACCCATAGCATCATCGTGCCTTTCGAAAGTTAAAAAATTTTTATTAAAGGATTTTTAAAAAATTGAAAAAACTATCACAATATTTTGTGGTATTATTGGATGTGTGGTTCAAGCCTTCAGTGCTTTTGAACAGCAACCTGTAATTCGTTTTTCGAAATGATTTTATTTCATTGAGTGGTTATTGTTTTACGTAATATAAATTTAATTGTCTTTCCATTTCTCAAAGGTTCTAGACCCATGGTTGTTGTTGTTTTTCTTGTTGTTGTTGTAGCTACATCGATCGCTGCTTCGAGCTTCTGATTGAATTAGAGAGATTGATTATGTTTGAGCGATAGAGAGAGTTGAGGAAATTTCGTTCCTGTCTGGTCATGTTGGTTTCGTCTCGTTCAATCTATCACAGCAGCTCCCCAAGTGTCTCTAGCGGCAAAACCGACGTAGAAGGGGAACCACCTTTTCCACTGATAGCGTCTCTGTGCTGGTGTCGGCACCTTCTCTCTGTATAGCACACTCAAGAGGGAGGTTTCGGCGTGGTATTGAAAGCCGTTCTAGGGGCCAAGTTTTTCGGCGTCCGGAGAACCGAGTGAAACTCCATGCCTGGTTCAAGCGGGCAGTTTTTAGTTGGTGGGGAGGACCGAGAAAAACTCCCGTTACGTGGGGTTATGTGATAAGCTGCAGATGTTTGGCAGCTTCTTCGGGATTCTCCCTCTCGATGGTAAGTGAGGTTGGGTGTACCCGGCAGTTAAACAGATGATCGGTGGTGTGTGGTCCTATGTAGCAACTTGGGCAGACATCGGGTATATTGCTGTTAAGCCTGTGGTGGTAGCTGAGGTGAGTTGAGTATCCGAATCGCAGCTGTGAAAGTGTGCATCAAGTTTTCCGGTCAAGTTTGCTTTCATTTGGAGATAAAGTTAGAGGTATTCTACCAAGTAGCTTAGACTTTTCGTTAAGAAAATTTCATACTTCTGTTGTGTGAAGGTTTTTGATCCCGTTAACATATTCAAGATTTGAGACGTTCTCCTAGTTTTCGTTAAGCAAATGTTCAATGTCAGGTTTAAACTTATGTTCGAGGTTTGTCTGATGTTCAGATTAAAACCTTTGTAGTTAGCAATGTGGTGGTCAGCTCTGTGCTCCTAGTAGCACCAGAGAAGAAACTGTTTAGAAAGCATTTCATTGTGTTTTTTAACCGGTAGAATTTTAGTTTCATCATGCAAATGTGTTATGTCACTCATTCTTAGGCATCGCGTAGTTGTTCTTAAGGCGTTGTTTTACTTTACTTGTAAACGTTGCCAGTTGGTGTAGCTAAGTGTGGGGGTCCAAATTGGAGCTGCGTAGTTCAGAACACTCCTTCCTATTACATTGTAAGTTACGCTGAATGTTTCTTTGGAGCAACCCCAAGTAGTGCCGGCAAGTTTTTTGACCCATGGTGAACTAATCCACCATCAAAATGCAGACTCATCTTATTATTTAAGTATAAACATTATATTCAACCTACATGTAAAGTTGTGAGCACTGCCTTCAATTTCTCCACCACATTTTGTTCCAAAGTTGCCAGCATGTCAGAAAGAGTGATGCTGCCTCCGGCTGACGATCCAGAGGGTCCCACTCTTCCGCCCGCAGACTGAACTGATGCCACGATGTGTTTGGGCGAATGAGACTGCTGTTGCTGCACTATCTGCTGGCGAAGAGTCAGAACTCCGTCTGCGAACAAAACTGAGGTCAAAAGAAATGGTTTCAGGCTAGAATTTTGAAGGATTTCATGCAATACAACTGATTTTGTTCATCAGAACTTAGATTTTCTTCTAATTAAAGAATTTAGCGGCTTTAATTTAGCGTCCCATTGGAGTTCAAGATAACATTTCAGCGTCACCAGCAGCTTTGATGTCCATTTAAAAAGGCAACTTAAGTTAATATAACCGTTCACTCCAATTTCAAAGCCGGAGTGTTTCTTCGAAAAGTCACATTTACGTGCAAAACTTCTTTTTACACTAGAATAATTCCGAGAGTGCCTAAAAAGGAACTTGAGTTTTCAAACCGAGGAAGTACTGCTGAAGTATCTGGTAGTATCTATTGCACATGGCTTTGCCCGCGTGACATATGAGCGCCAGACTGCGTTTTCCCACTTCCAGGGTCGAGATCAGTTTGTCCAGGGGCACAATTCGCCTGTAGAACCTATCCAAGGCCCGAACCAGGAACACAGTGCTGCCCAGCTCTACCTAAATGACAAATTAAAACTTTAGACGTTCAAACTGGAAGTCTTCGTACACAGGCGGTGAAGATGAGGGAGACGTTCGCTACAAAGTTTTTCTCATTCACAGTGAAGTTGGCTTCGTACATCATGCTAAGCAACTTATTAAATGCAAAATGTGCTTTACTATAATTGATTTACTAGGGATGAGTACCAGTCATTTGTAATGCAGAAAACGGTTCGAAATTTTTCGAAACTACAACTGCCATTCACATCAAATTTCATTTTGCTTCAATGACTAAAAAGGGTTTAAATTCTGTTTCAAGGGAAGAATATTCATTTGATCAGGTACGGACGTCACGATTTTAACATCCTGTTCCTGGTCATTGACCTTGAGGATAAATAACTTTTTTGATAATTATGCCATAAATTCAATAATCTCAACTGGGTCTGGACACGAAATGAAACTTCGAACATTATTCAAGACCAAACAGACAAACACTAGATGCAATTGAACAACTGCTCTCTATGGTGTTTTATTTCGATGCAAGAACATTTCAACAAACTAGGGTGTAACACAACCATCAAACTTACGTCTTCTTTTCCACATAATTCCGACAACTGAAATTTGGAGAAGACATATAAAACATAGGTTCAAAACAGGTACGTTATAACCAGCATAACACAAAAAATGCTGCGCTGATTATCGAACACTGGAGATCATTTGAAAGTCGAAATTTGAATGTTAATAAATAAAAATAAGTAACCTATTGAACAACTTATAAGAATTCGTTAATGACAGCCAGTTTATTCTTTTACTAAATTGACATAAAGGGCAAATAATCCATCACCACAACCAAAACTAAAGAGAAGTCATGAAAACTCAGAAAATCTTTCTTTATTAAAAATCTACGATTTACAGTTTCTATGATTTCTATGAATTACCACTGATAGTGAACGTCAAAACTTCTATGATTTACCAGTCAACGTCAACGTCATTACATCAAATTTCGACTTACTTCAAATTCAATTCTCTGGCGAATCAAGTCGATATATCTCTCCAAATTGGACTGAGCGAACTCATTCAGCTGATTAGTCATCTCGGTCAAAACATCCCCAGATGATCTGAATAACATTAACTTAATTACCTAGCTACTAAGATTTTTTTACTATTATATTAAATTTTCCTTGCGATTTGCTCAAGCATGTGATAAATACCATTTCTTGAATCTTTTCTGAACAAAAAAATCCGCAATTTGAAAACTTTTTTAAAAATTTTTAAATCATGCGCGACGCAATTAACAAGAGCATTAGCTGATTTAAAATTATTAAAAGTGCAGCTCAAATGATTTCACTTAGATCGTTGATCTATTGTTTCATTTTCTTGAGAAGGAAGGTTTGACAGGCTTACGTCTTCATGAACAAGTTCTGGTAGGTTGAGATGACCAGCGATATATTGGTGACGAATCCATTGCAACCTATGTCGACATACTCCAAAACATCAATGTACAGTCCTGACATATCCTCCTTGAACTCATTCCCACCTCCTCCTTTCTTTCCCTCCTTCTCTGATTCCTCACCGCCCGGAAGTTTCGACTCGTCTTTTTGAGCTTTCGTTTTTTCACTGTCCGTTGTTTGCTCTTGACTTGGAGATGTATTCTGGGGGATTATTCTCTTCACTTGACCTGTGAGTTGAGCTAGATCACCATCCAGCTTTTCTTGCGCACTGAAACATTACTTGAGACACTATCTCAAATAACGGAATTTATTGTCAGCCGACTACAACTTTTTCCAAAATGAAACCTTGACTCTGAAGCCTCTATATTGACAAATGAAAACGTACAGCATTGAATTAACTTCGACAATTAATTTTCCTTCAGGAAATTTTTAATTAACTTGCAATGTTCGAGTTTTTTTAATGGTCGTTGAGAAACTTCACCAGGGGCACAACAACGGTTCTGTGAAGAGCTGAAAAGTATGTTAGTCTTTTCCATAGTGGATAAATCATCTTCAAAAAAGCCCATTTTCATACACAGAGGCAAAGCGGAGCTTCACACCACTCGCGATACAACACAAAAAAAACATATGACCAAAACAAATAAAAAAAGTTGGAAAAAACCTTGTCTACGAAAATTTAAATGTTTATATGTCTCGATAGAAATTCATTTTTGTCAAACATGCCAGAACATAAAATTAGCAACGAAGCAAAATTTATGAAGAGGAAACAAAGCCGACAATCTTTGAGCAGACACCAACTGAACCAAAAAAATATGAAAAAAAAAATTATTTCAAGTCCACCATGAAAATAGAAAGAAAAACACTTGCACTTGAAACTGCAATGTAAATTGCTAGCAGCACAAGTATAATCCGTTATCTGCCAACTTAGCCGGCAAAATTAGAACAGACAAACAGAAGTCCGACTATTCAACTTTTCTCGAATTTTTTGTCAATTTCATTGATGCTGAAAAAAAACATAGTCCGGGCAGGATTGGAACCCCGGCCAGAATTCGAAAATAAGAGAAGAAGAGACTCAATCCCAGGACTCGAAGAGATGTGAAAAAAAGAATGCGTAAGAAAAGTCTAGTTCCCGATTACAAGACACATGCTCTCGCAAGTGTAAATATCAGAGAAATAAAAAACCCTTTGAGCTATTGAGATTTAACTGCTACCAAAATTTCGTCTTAACATAGTTTATACTACTCACTGTAGCAAATACTGAGCGCATAGTTTAGACGGAGATTGTCCTAGTTCCAATAGCAACTCCACAGCCTGTGACAGTTGTCTGGGTGACACACTTCTTTCGCCCAGTTGTGCTTCTAGTTTACTCACTAGACCAACTATGATTTCATCACATTCTTCTCTGATTGCTCGAAACGACGAGATGTGCTCGTACTTTTCAAGGATCTTCGAAGACTTCGTGTAGTATCTGCAAAAATAGAATATTTGAAAATTTCAACCTTCGTTTTTACAATATTTTTCAATAGTTCAAAAAGTCCAACTTTCAAGCAATTTTAAATTTTTCAGTCGAAATCAATTCTGATAGTGGGTAGGGTTCCCGAGACTAACCTTACCTTTTTTCTATAGGTTGCTGATTTTTTGAGTTCTACCTGAAATTCCCCTCCTCCTATACCATACTTTCACTCTAAACTCTAACCTAACTGCTTGATTGTAAGCTCTAACGTCAATACAGTTTGATATCCTCGACGGCAATTCGAACAGCAACTTCAGCTTCTTCAACATCCGGTGCACCCCACTCAATTTCTGGATCTGGTCTCTTCCAGTGTGGAGAGACTGGTCTATGCTCTGGGAGTGCCTCCCGATTGCACCCATACTCTCTCGCAACTCAGACATTTCCTCTTCCATCTTATGGAAATCGGTCTTCATTTTCTTGATAGTATCCGTAGCCGAGATGAACTTGTTGTAGTTTTCGTACACTAGTGTTTGCATGTCATTATCTAGCAGCCGGATTTCTGAAAAACAGCATTTTTTCAAAGCACAAAGCTCAAAAACTCAGCTCACATGTTTTCGAGTACGAATATCGGTTTTCTTGTTAATCAGCATCATAATTTTCAAACAACTGTAAGCGCAGTGCAAAACAGAGGCAAAAACTGAAATGAATAATGAATCATCTTAGTATTTCAATCCTTTACCCAACAAACCAGTCAGTATTAACTCAAAACTCACGTCTGACCATCTCGTGTTCAGTGTCCATTAGCTCAGTCAGACTCTTTTCTTTCTTGATCTTATTCAAATACAGATCTGGACTGAACGCAGAAGAGTCCAAATCGCATGGGTCTAGAGATTCCGAGGCCTTTACGGCTACAGCGTCGCTTCTAACTTCTGATCCACTTGCGTTCTCCGGTGAGTCAGTAGGCGAAGTTGCCGCAAGCCCATAGTACGACGCCAGCATTCCGCGATGACGACGGCCATCAGATCCCGTCGCGGATCCACCAGCAGGTGATGAAGCCATATATTTTTTATTACAAACCAATCTGACAATTTACTACTAAATTACCATTTCGATCTGGAAGGCAGCTAAATGATAATGGACTGGCCTATACTATGTACAAGCAAATTGATTTTCATTGAGTTCCAGTAAAATTTGTTTCATTTAGATTTTAAAATTTTCGATTTAATTCGTTCTACACTTTTCTGAATTTAAACATTTATGATTATGTATTACTTAGAGCACCGTATTTTTGAGTTCTTCAAGCAGTTTTAACCCATTGCCCCAACAATTCTCTTGCCATGACCACACATCGCTTCAACAAAAAGAAAGAACTAATCGAGAAAAACAAAGCCAAAACCTTTTCATTCATCGTATGGAAGTAAAGCGCCGTTACAGTCAACATAAATACGCAGAACAAACAATAAAACCCGGCAAATAAGCGGCGCAATAATTTACACAAGCTTGTCGGCAAAATAACAGGGTATAGCAACAAAATTGCAAAACTAAGCAGGAATGTGTGCCCCGATATGTCAAAGCCTTCAACCCAGTAGCCTCCGTCTAACATGCATGAAGACTCTTCTCCGATATGATCCAAACTTTCTGATGGAAGATCGTAAGCAGCTAAGCATTTCTCTGTAGCTCTTTTAATTAAGACGAAAAAGCGCGTTAAACAAAACCAGTTAGTTGTATAAACAGCTACCAAAATTACAGATTGAAAAATCTTGTCAAAGTTCAGTAAAAAATAACAGATCATAGTCAGAAGCCATCCCAGAGAACGCACAACATCATTTCCAGCCATAACAGTGGACGGCAATGTTTCAGCAGCTAAGCAATTTTGTCCAAAATACGATAGCAAAACGACAAGTAACGAAACAGCAATCGCAGCTCCAACATCTTGGCACATTATGTCTGAAATCAGATTTCTAAAAACACCTGCTAGTCAAAAATGCTACAAAACTTTGCTTCTTTAACTATTTCTAAACGTTTAACAAATATAAATTTTTTCCAATGATCCGAATTAATTTTTCGGCATAGCGATTAATTGCAGCAGGAGAAAAACTGTCTGAAATAGAAGAAGCGACTTTTAGTCGCAACACTCTTTGGCTTTCCATTTTCCTAGCCACTACCAAGAAAAAAAGATTTTGTACTCCAGGCAACGATTTTACCAGGTTGGGATTGAGGACCACGTGGGTTTGAAATTGGGTAGTTACCCAATTTCAACACAGAGGCAAGTAGAATTTTTTTATCTGTTAGAAAATCTGAAAATTAGAATTAACTTTCGAAACTTCGTGACCTTTACACTTCTGCTGGCCGATAAAGGCGTTTGCCTTATCTTTAACTTTGCTTCTTTAACTATTTCTAAACTTTTAACAAATATAAATTTTTTCCAATGATCCGAATTAATTTTTCGGCATAGCGATTAATTGCAGCAGGAGAAAAACTGTCTGAAATAGAAGAAGCGACTTTTAGTCGCAACACTCTTTGGCAAAGCCAGAGCCAAAGAGTGTTGCGACTAAAAGTCGCTTCTTCTATTTCAGACAGTTTTTCTCCTGCTGCAATTAATCGCTATGCCTGAAAAAAAAAACGAAAATAAAATCATTAGAGTTCTTATATTAATATTAATATAAGAACTCTAATGATTTTATTTTCTTTTTTTTTTCAGGAAAATTTGTTCACGCTCGTTTAATTTTTCGAGATCTGATTTTTTTTTACAAATTTAGTTTTTTTTTTCAGTTAAAGATAAGGCAAACGCCTTTATCGGCCAGCAGAAGTGTAAAGGTCACGAAGTTTCGAAAGTTAATTCTAATTTTCAGATTTTCTAACAGATAAAAAACTCAACTTTTCATCCAGTTTTTTTTTCAAAATTAGTTAATTTCATCAAACTAGTATCAATCATAATTTGTTCTTGAAAAGAGCTTCAGGGCCATACATTGTTACTTTTACAAGTCAGGTTTTTTAATGTTTTCTTATGTTCATTGATCCTTTTCCATCTGTCTGTTGGCTATGTTTTGACGTTTGGTATGCTTGCTAACTATCCAATTTCAAACCCACGTGGTCCTCAATCCCAACCTGGTAAAATCGTTGCCTGGAGCACAAAATCTTTTCTTGGTAGTGGCTAGGAAAATGGAAAGCCAAAGAGTGTTGCGACTAAAAGTCGCTTCTTCTATTTCAGACAGTTTTTCGCCCGACAGTTTTTCAGACTCTAATATATGATAAGTCTTATCATATATTAGAGTCTGAACCACGGATCTATGTAAGGGAATCGAAAAATATGCAATGGTATCGAATAGCCGAAAAATTCGAAATTTTACAACACAGAGCCAAAGAGGAGCTTCGCAACACTCCCAATTCCACAAAAACAGCATTGCAAGCTGGCAGACAGAAAAAGAAAGGAAGCGACTAAGTCCAACGTATACGGAAACATTTTCAAAGGAATCACAACTAAAAAAACTTCAAAATGTTGTCTGGAATGATGTTCTTTTTTCCAAAAACACATCAAAAACATTCGACGGCGTTTATTGAAAATTCAAATTAACGTACTGTGAAATCCGGTGGAACACATACAAATTATTGATCCCTCGAACCACCCAATATTAAGTTTGTAAGCCGATAAAATACAAGACGACATCATTTAGGCCGAAACAATTTTTAAGTAAAAAAAAGATAAAATCCGAAGTCAAGATTAGTAGAATTACAAATTGCAGGACTACAAAAAAGCAACTAAAAAAAACAGCCGAGAAAAAATCTACGATGCGGCAACTAAGCCGACAAAACAAGCAAACAAAAATCAGACAGTTTTTTTTGAAACGGAAAATATCCCGTTAAAAAAACGGCCCTGGTCATATTTGAACCCAAGACCTTAGCCGTCCCAGTCGTAATCGTTACCTCCAGACTATGTGTCGGAGACGCTTAGAAAAAAAAACATTTTTTTTTGAACCAAGATACCAAGTGAATCAAGTGATTCTGTTAACACACATATAGCATTGCAAGCAAGCAGACAGAAAATCAAACAAAAGTTACTAAGTCGAAAAAGATTTAGAACATTTCGAAAAAAACCATAACAACAAAACTTTCAGAAACTTGTCTGAAATGATATTCATTATGACAAAAAGACGATAACTGGCAGACAGACACAAAAATTGACGGGCAACTAAAAGTTGATTAGACTCCCGTTGAGCAAAATTATTTTCAATTGAAAAACTTTTGAAAGTTCTGAAATCCAAATTTTTACGCCCCCCTCTCTGGCAACACACAAAAGCTTTATCTAGTTTTCCTTTGAAGGGACGCTCAACTAGTTCACTTACTCGATAAAACATAAGCAAAAACACTTGAAGGCAATCAAACCAGCAAAAAAACGGAAAAACTACAAACTTAGTAAGTTATTAAATTACAGTTACAAATCAAAACTATTTCAGTTATAGTAAAAATTTCTTATAGCCTAGTAAAATCCGTAGCAAATATAAACAGATACACAACAGGTCGACAATTTTTCGAAAAAAAATTCCTTTTTGAAAAGAAGTTCTGGCCAGATTCGAACACGCGACCTTTACCACCTCAGGCGTAGTACTTTTCATAAAAACCATGTGTGTCTGGAAACATAAAAAAAAGTTTGATTTTGATGTGAGCCAAGCTTTCATTTGTTTTTCTATTATATCATGTAAACAAGAAAATTCTGTGAGGCGACAACTAAGCCGACAAAAAAATCAGACTAACGAATTTTGAAACCAAATATTTTGTCTTCAAAAACTTAAGACATTACTTCTTAAAAGAACTGCCAGTCGTAACAATAGACCGGTAGTTTAACTTAAAATCGCACGTATGCACGTGAATGAAGTCAAGTGATTCATTTGATTTTGTTAAACAAGTTTATCACCCGAAAAAAAGTATATTCCAGTTTGATAACGCTTGCTTATTGCAAGCGTCAGAAAGAACAGGGCCAATTTTCAAATCAAAGCTAAAAATAATCTCTGAGAGAAGCGCTATAACCCGATTAACGATAACATTCAGCCAAACAACTTCGTTTTTACACAGAGGCGAAGCTGTGTTTCGCAAACACCAGCGAGAACACAAGCAAAGGCAGCTGTAAAAATGCAAAAAAAAACCTAGTAAAAAGCCTTGAATCAGTAAAAACTCGGCTGCCTCTAGAATTTGATCTAAGACCAGAAGATTATGAGTTTCACGCACTTTCCGCTCAGCTACGGACGCTTAAAAATTCACTAGCCAAAAATAAAGCAGAGAACAGATGCTATGAAATTTCCAATGCTACAGATTGTGATTTTACGATGAGCGCCACGAAAAAATAAAACACTTTAATTTGCGAGTTAGGTTAGAAAAACAAGAAGGTTCGTACTAACACTCGCAAGCTTGCTAATGTAAATAACTTACAAACCACTTCTTAAAAAGATGCACACAAACCCCGTATTAAATGCAATCAATGACGCGCCCAACACCAAAGTTCTCCCGTTGCGTCCGTTTAACATTTCCTCGACTGGGGAACTGCTCTCTCGTTCAACACGGTGCATGTTAGCACAGCTCAGACCGGCTACTTTCCCTTTTTAAACACCCATCTTAATAGAAAAGACCCCAATGTACCCCCAAACTGTCCCCACTATCCGTCTCCCCGTACTACTCTCTACCTTTTTAACTGCCCCTCAAACCTGATTTAATTAAACCGAATAGATCTGGGGCTACAGCCGGATGAAGTAGCAATGCTCCTTAGACTCAAGCCAAGCTCGCATGGCACGCCCCTTGTGGGCAATTAACAACAGCAATAAGCAAAAAAAAACAGAACTCTAAAATAGCGGTCTGTGTCGTCTCATGCTCAGGTGATACCAATACGCAGAATTATTATTCAATTTAAATATACAAAAAAGCAAGTAGAATACGGGTAACTTTTTACAAGCGTAATCTCTGAACAAGGTTCTTGACGGGAAATATAGTCTAGTACCCGGTTGCAATGCTCTTGCTTATTGCAAGGTGATGATTAAATTAACCTGATCCTAAATGTAATTGGCAAGGTTTAGCAATAGGCAAAAAATATCCCACATTTAGCAATAGTCAAAAATTATCCTAAATGCCAGGCATGAAAAACCACAATTTAGTTTGATGGCTGCAAAAATGTGATATGTATCAACGTTTGTAGTTGCGGATACCAGTCCCGCAAAATCTCAATCTTTTTAAACATAAATCACTAAAACTTTAATATTATGTAGAGAGAAGAAGAAGAAGAAATGTTAATTAAGTTATAAACACATATAACTTATGAATACATGACACTTAACAAAATTAAAGATTGTAAAGGTTGCATCTAGTGGCGCGCTGGGGGAAAAGTTTCATGTGTTTTTCTAGTTTCTGATATTGTGCATGTGCCGTTCTATTTCTCAGGCGGCTTGTGGAATAGTCTTCACGTTGAGGCACGAGATGGTGTAAAATATGGAAGTTGTTTTTTCCTGCTTGTTGAAGTAGGCTGGCATCCGTTCTTTCAATTAGTGAGTCGATAGGATTAAATTTTCTAATGATACCAAGTTTTATTGCCTTTTCTTGAACACGGTCAATGGATTTTAGCGTAGTTATGTTTGCGCAAGCCCAAACTGGTAAGGCATAAGTTATTTGGCTCTCTATTAGATACTCGTAAATATGTTCCAATTCTGATAGTTTCATTCCAAAACTTTTGAGTCTTGACAGAAGATAACATGAACTTGGTAACTTTTTACACAAATTGTTGATATGTGGCTGGAATGTGAGTTTCTAATCGAATGTAACTCCAAGTATTTTCATTTCTTCGACATCTTCAACGTTACTCAAGGCTGAGGGTGAACATTGAGAGGGCGAGCTGTGTATTGTCATAATTTTTGACTTCTTATCGTTGACGAGAAAATCGTTATCTGAACACCATTGTTTGATATGCTGCATCGCGTTTCTAGAATCATCTTGCGATCCATAAACTGGTATGATAGTATAGGAGTCATCAGCAAACTTTATCATTTCAGCCGTATTTACTGGTTCCATATCTAATTTTGACGTAGCGATATTAAACAAGATCGGCCCTAAAACTGTGCCTTGTGGGACACCTTGACTTATGGTTGCGGTTCGAGATTTTCTGTTGTTGCATTCGGTAAAAACTAATCTGTTTTTTAGAAAGCTAGCAACCCAATTTAGGTAAAAGGGTTTATTTCTGGTGTGATTTGGCTCAATTTTTCTATGACAATGTGGTGTTGGACCCTGTCAAATGCTTTACTGAGGTCGACAGACAAAATTCTCACAGAGTCGGCTTTGGTCTTCTGAAAAGTCGCTGTTTGTTGTTGTAACGAAATCATTGCTGTTGTCGTCGACGCATGTTTTCTAAAACCATGTTGGTTTCTGGGCAGATAGTAGTTGTACTGTTCTGATACGAAGCAATTCTTTATCATTCTCTCGAAAAACCGGGAAATAACTGGAGTGATGGAGACTGGGCGGTAGTCGGAAGCTTCTGATGGTTTTTTGCCTTTGGGGATAGGGAATATTCTGGATCGTTTCATCAGACTGGGAACTATATTTGTTTCTAGAGATCTGTTGAAAATTTTCATGACCGGTTCTGCTAGGGAATGTGCGTTTTCGCTCCATACCCAAAAAGGTATTTCATCGGGTCCACATGCTGTTTTCCGGATTCTTTTGAGGCCTTCATATATTTGATTCAAGTTGAAAGAAGGTGTTTCTTTGTGTTGTGTCACTCACGATAGGTTCTCTATAATTTGTGGCTGTACAAATTTCGGCAAAGTAGTCATTCAGTGAATCAGGGTCACCCTTACTACTTTGACCCATATCTTTTCTACCCATAAGGAAGTTAACTTCTTTCCACCATGCTTCTGATCCTCGTTTATTACCAGTCAGGTTATTCTTGATTTCGCCTTTAACTGCCAGTTCTATTGAGTCGATGTTCCTTCCCTTTTTCTTCAACTTGTATTTTTTTATTCAAGAGGCACTTGAGTTTAGCTGTCATCAAACTGGGGTCTTTGTTAGAAAGTCGAACTTTTTTCTTGGGACAATAAACATCTAATAGATCAAGTAGAGTTCTGTGAAGTATGTTGAAAGCTTGTTCAGCATCGCAGTAGTCCAGGTTCTCTAAATTAAGCTTGTGTAATTGCAACCCAAGACGCATTCTTTCAGGAGTGCCCGTTTTTCGTATAGTTATCTTGGTTCTGTGGTTGGTTTCAGTCGTTGGTTCGCAAAACACTGCCATATGATCCGATAAGAGTAAACTGTTCAGTGTTTGTGGCTCTTTATACGTATTTGGGTCACTGCAAAGTATTTTGTCCAGTTGGTTTTGATCTCTCGTAGGGGGGCTTTTAAGTAGGTACAAGTCCGAGTAGTCTGTGAGAAGATTATGGTTAAACTTGTTCAAGTCTCCTGCTAATATGAAGGTGTTGTTCGGGTACTTTGTTTGCAATTCTTCACGCACATTAAGGATATATTCAGCAAAAGCGTTGTCTCTTTTTGAGTCCGGCGGGTAGTAGGCGCATCCAACTATAGTCGTCATATACGATCCGTTGTATTTCAACCAAATTACTTCAGCAAACGCGTCGATTGGGTCGGTGAACTTCGGGTTGTAAGGCACTGCGTTGAGTTCTTTTCTGGAGTAGATACATACACCACCGGCCCTCGTTTTTTGGCAAGCTTCGAAGTTTCTGTTCATTCTGAACAAGTCACAGCCATGGAAGTTTAAAGTGTCATCAGTAATTGTTTCATTGAGCCAGGTTTCTGTAATCAGGCACAAATCGGGGTTCAGTCGAGTAAGGTCTACAGTAAGATTGGCGAGTCCGTTTGGTTTTTTCAGTGATCTGGCATTGAGAAGTAGTAATGAAGGGGCCCTGCATAGTCATACAGGGACTGCTTCACCATCCAAAAATAGAGTCAGGTTCCGGACTTCGATTCTTTTCCGATCTGTTTTAGCGTCAATGAGTTCGCGTCGTTTCTTCAGAACTTTTCTTTCCAATAATCTTTCTTCTTTTGAGAGGTCTGGTGATATCCATATGTCGGAAGAAGTGCCAAGTTTATCCATCATAGCCTTTGAGACTAGTAGTTCAGCGTCACTGCGGGTAGTGAGTTCCACTATCATCATTCGATGACGTTGTTTATCAAGATTTCCAGCTCTGATAACGCTGTTAACCTTGAGTTCAGGAAAACCAAGCTTCGATGCAACATCTTTGAGTTTTTCATATCATCAGCTTTTCTGTGATAAACATTTTCTTCTGTACTCTCCTCAATGCCTGTAACCCGGATGGATCGTTTTGTTATCTCTGTCTGCACTGATTGGGGTTGGTTGAGAGAATGATTTTCTTTTGTCATGTTGTCCAGTTGTGCTTTAACTTCGTTCAGTTGCGCAGATATTGTTTCAACTTGTTTTTGGATAATGGGGGAGCAGTCTGGTTTTTCAGTTTGAGTAATGAGGCAAGGTTCACAAAACCTTTCACTCTTCCAATATGGGTAACAGCTTGAGCTGGTACTCCGGAGCATAGTTGATGAAACCAAATCTTGCATGCAAAACATTGGATAGTATTGGTTTTGCATTCTTCAGCGCATGCGCCACATGGGTACTTTGCGGTGTTTTTTCTTTCTTTGTTAGTCATTTCGATAAACTCCAGTCCGATAGTAAATAACAGAATACGATAGAAGTCGATAGCAGATGGCTGGTCGGAACGCACAACACGGCGCGTTCAGAATTCCATTGGATCTGGAACACACTATTTAATAAGTTTATCACAACAATTAGGCTCAATAAGGTTTCATAATGTTTCGATAAAGGGTACTAGCGTTTAACGCACCTTCGGTGCTTCGAAATTTTTCGACAACTCAGTAAAAACCGCATATATTGGAAACAACATCTGCAAACTTTTAGTGTACTCTGACTGCACCCAATTACAAACTTTAATTTTTTTAATTCCCATTTTAAAAACGTCATCTCAAAAACTTAATGGGTCTCTGGAGAAATTTGGAGGCCAGATTTGCAACCACTGAGAGTCCCTGAGAGCACCCTACTATAGGGTAAGGAATCCAAAATTTTGTGAACTTTTTTAAACCTAAGTTTCCCGGAAAAAAAAATGAAAAAAAAAACGTCTTATCTCGGAAACTAAAAGGATTTGAGCTTTCATATTAAGAGGCAAGATTTGAGACGCCTGGGTGTACGCTGACAATAAGGCTGTATCTTCATCAAGCTGGTAGTTTCAAATTTTTTGAATTTCTTTGTAGATAAGTTCTTTGAGAAATTTTGAAAAAATCAAAAATTCACATCTCGTAAACTAAAAGCAGTTGAGCAGTCGCGTTTATCATTTGCATGTGGCAAGATTTGCAACTCTTTAGAGTACCCTGACAACACCGAACTAGTGTTGGGAATTTCAAATTTCGAAAAAAAATTAATTTCAACTTTCTGAAAACTTTGAAAAAATCACAAAAAACGTCACATCTCGAAAACTACAAAGAATTGGGCAGTCATATTTGGAGGCAAGATTCGCAATCCTTGAGAGTACTCTGACAGGACCTAACTACAGGGTTGGGAATTTCAGATGTTAAAAGAATAATAGTAATTTAAGTTTTCTGAAAATTTATGAAAAAAATCACAAAAAACGTCATATTCAAAAACTACTAAAATTTGAGCAGTCACACTTGGAGGCAAAATTCGCAATCTTTGAGAGTACTTTGACACGACCTAACTACAGGGTTGGGAATTTCAGATTTTTAAAAACTTATAATAATTTAAGTTTTCTGAAAATTTTTTGAAAAAATCACAAAAAACGTCATATCTAGAAAAAAAACTACAAAAAATTGAGCAGTCATATTTGGAGGCAAGAGTAGCAATCTTTAAGATTACTCTGACAGGACCCAACTACAGGGTTGGGAATTTCAGATTCTGCAAAAAAAAATTAATGTAAGTTTTCTGAAATTATTTTTGAAAAAATCACAAAAAACGTCATATCTCGAAAACTACAAGGATTTGAACAGTGATATTTGGAGGCAAGATTTGTTACTCCTTAGAGTACTCTGGCAGCACCCAACTACAAGGTTGGGAATTTCAAATTTGGAGAAATAATTAATTAAAATTTTCTGAAAATTTTTGAAAAAATCACAAAAAACATCATATCTCGAAAACTACAACGATTTGAGCAATCATATTTGGAGGCAAGATTCGCGATCCTTGATAGTACTCTGACAGTACCCAACTTCAGGGTTGGGAATTTCAGATTTTAAAAAAACAATAATCATTCAAGTTTTCTGAAAATTTTTGAAAAAATTACAAAAACCGTCATATCTCGAAAACTACAAGGATTTGAACAGTCATATTTGGAGGCAAGATTTGTAACTCCTTAGAGTACTCTGACAGCGCCCAACTACAGGGTTGGGAACTTCGAGTTTTTTAAATTATTTTGTTATTTGAAATTTCAAAAATCTCAAAAATCGTCTTATCTCGTTAGCTAAAATGAAAATGATTCGGGCATTCAAAATTGGAGGCCAAATTCGCAACCCCTAATTCGATATTGGGCTGCTTAATTTAAACTCGGTAAAATAACCACTAAAAGCAAATTGGAAAATCGAAAAAAATTCTTAACCATTGCAATATACGATATAGCTTAAACATGCAAAAATAATACGTTTCGATATTGGGCTGCTTAATTTAAACTCGGTAAAACAACCACTAAAATCAAATTGGAAAATCGAAAAAATTCTTGACCATTGCAATATACGATATAGCTTAAACATGCAAAAATAATACGTTGAAGAAGCTTAAACATGGCGAGATAGTGAAGCCCGCATTTAAATATATAATAATAGATAGATTGGAAAATCGAAAAAAAATTCTTAACCATTGCAATATACGATATAGCTTAAACATGCAAAAATAATACGTTGAAAAAGCTTAAACATGGCGAGATAGTGAAGCCCGCATTTAAATATATAATAGATTAGGCTTTTTGCAGCGAAATATATGAAGTTATTTTCTCGAGTTTTATTTTAAAAAATTAAACTAAGTGTAGAACTTTTGAATTATTGAAAACAAAACAGACCTGAACCCGGTCCCAAAAAAATCATAGTAATATTCCCGAATAAGCATTGATTTACTCCTTAACACACTGCAACTTTAAAGAGTCTTCACTTTGTTTAGAAGTACTAAATAATTGTTATGTCAACACAGAAACGAGTGGAGCTTCGAAACACTTGCAATACGCTATCACAATAAGCTCATGTAAGCTAGCCGGCAAACTCAGACAAAAACCACTGTTGAACATGTTTTAAATGTAAAATTTTCCAACTCTTATCTCAAATGATATTCGTTTATGGGTTAACAATTCAAGAAGGACAATTGCCAGCTTTAAAGGAAAATCTATAAGCTGTAACTATAAGCTGTAACAGTAAAAAAAAAGTCTCTAAGTTCCTTCCTCCCCCAAACATGCACGCATAAGAAAGTTTCCGACCTTGAAACGCTGCAATGAGAAGCAGTTAAGCCAAAAAAAAACCTTTTGGGCAAAAAAATGAAAAACTGAACGTATGCAAAGTCGAAATTCGTAATTTTACAATCAACAAAAAATAAAAAATCTGAGCTGAAGGGGAATTTCATATACAAAGATGATTTAAATATATATATATATTCGCTGACGAAATAACAGAGTTGATGAAAGATTTTTTCGACGAAGTGATTTTGTTAGATAAATTGTTAACCTAAAAAAGTTTATCTTCCGACTTGATATCGCCGCTTGCTAATCGCAAACGTAATAATACTATTTTTGAAATTATTCAAAACATTATTCAGTTTTTTTACTTCTACTGAGAACTGTGCTTCTGTACTGTAACTTCTGGATATTGATTTTCAGAAACCAAAATGACGAGACCGAACACAACGCAGCTACAACCTTCTGAGGTAGTGTATGGTAGTAAAGAGCAGTGATTGATAACATGAAAATACAGAACACAATATAGACGCAGCTAAACAATCGGCCAAAAACCAGTGAGAATGAAAATGCTCCCTCGGATTGACGCAGAGAGGAATGGAGTAGCATTATAGCAAAAGTCAGAAGAAAAGTATGTCCTGAAATATCGAAGCCGTCGTACCATTCTAGTCCAGCTTTGATACACTCAGCCTTTGAACTTTGTATCGAAATGCCATCTTGGATACAAGATTTTGTGAGGTAATGAGTCAAATTGAATAAACGAGTGAAAACATACCAATTGGTCGTGTATAACAAACCCTGAACGATAGAAGCTATATTTTTGTTTCTCTGGAGAAGAAGGTAGGAGAAAACTGTTATCAACCAGCCTTGTGATTTAATCACGTAATTGAATTTTGAGCCGATTTGAGGACTAACAGGGTTCCGCATGCCATACTGATCTTTGACTAGCGATAAACTGGTAACATAAATAATCACAGCTGCCGACACGGTCAATTCTCTTACCGTCATGTTTCTCTGAAAGGAGGAAGCAAATTTCTACACAGACACGAAGCAGAGCTTCGCACTACTTGAGATACAAAACAAAAACAGTTCGAGCAATGGTCGAGAGAAAATAGGACAAGAGCCATTTAGTCCATAGAAAAATTGAAAAGGCGAAAAAAAACATCACAAAAACAACAACCTAAAATAAAAACAACCTTGCGGATTGAGCGCAAATTAGCATTAACCTGCTTCAATACTCAAACAACCCTACAGTAAAGTCACCAGAAACAAGCCACAATTTTGATTGTTACAATCCTGTTTTTTCTCGCATGAAACTCAATATGAAGACTCAGAGGCGAGGTGGTGACTCGGTAGAGCAGTAAAAGCTGGCAGACAGAAAAGGACTGAAAAATGGTGTAGGAATATAAATTACGAGTAGTATTAAAAGTATTACTAATTTTATTATACCCCTCCTGGTCCGTTCAATATCCGATTTAAGGTGCTTGACTCGGAAATTCGCAACTCGGCGGAGGGTCACTACAGTGGTCACTGTCGAGCCCCCCACAGATTGATATCGTACTTTCTGTACCAAAAGAGACACAAAACTTGTTAACGATACTCAGCAGTCGATTGTTATTGTCCTTGAGACCCTTCCTGCTGCTCCTTGCCGGACCAGTCTTCCGCTCTAAACCCGGGACCCTTCCGGATTGAGCGCAAATTAGCATTAACGTGCTTCAATACTCAATCCAACAATACAGGCACCAAAAACAGGTCACAATTTTGATCGTTACGATCCTGCTTGATATAAATGCTTGTGAACACAATACATCTAACATTAACAAATGGGAGGGTTGGATCACATCTCGTCTGGTGTGATGAATTTTAGATATTTTTTAAAATTATATTTGTTTTTTTCTCTGTTATTTTTGTTTTTTCTTTGTTCTTAGGAATTATACTACTTTTTGTTTGGTTTCTTAAGTCTTGCGAAAATAGTGAGCTCATGGCTGTATCTCAAAATCCCCAGACCACGGGGTCCTTAGTAAGAACAGGGCTACTACTTAATTATCGTAAGACTATTGTTTTGTTCAGTAAAAAAAAATCTTCATATCCAACGGAGATGGATCAACCCTTTCCCTCAACTCCTAGCTTCTCATTATCTGAAAATGACATTTCAGGAAGAAGAGAAGAGGTAAATTACCAATGTTATAAAAAGCGTTTGTATAAACAAAATAAAAATTAAGAGTTGAAGTTTGATATTTCGAGCGCCTCGGCAACGCATGCAGCATTTCCCCGTTGGACGGCGATGTCGATACGCTGTTTTAGGAAGGCGAACGATCTCTTTTCTCCCATCGCCAGGGCAATTCTCTTAGCGATTGCTGCTAGAGTTTTTTACGAGTCTTCCCCGATACCTCCGAGGTTCTCCACTGCAACTGGTTCAAATAAACACGATCTCGGCAGGTTTGAGTAGTGGTTCCGCTTACGCACCTCTGCTTGGTTGGCAACCGATGGACCGTCTTGGAGCCCGGTGGCGACGTTAGATGCCGCTAACCGGCTCACGCAGGTAAAGTCCCAGGCCAAAACAGCTCCGTTCATCCACGGTACTAGCGTTGCTCCATCTCTTACCGTCGTCTCGCAGCATCCCAACTGGTTCCAGTTTTGATGGTACACCAGCTGACGTGAAGGCATCTCTAATTATGTTATTACCAAGTTGATGTCTGACAAACCTGCTCTTAATTTTAGGGCAAACCAGAGGGTGATTGCCGAATTTATCGCAGCTGGTGCCACATGCACAAGTGCATGTTGTGAGAACTGGGGCACTGTGACATTCGACCAGAATGGCCAAAATGCAATTTATGCAGACTTCGAATTTTTAGCAGTAGGCCTTCCGGATTGATGATTATTAAGAATTAAGAACGTTATTGGAACGATTGGCCAAACGGTGAGGGCTAGAATAGTCTGGTATTTTAAAATTTCAAAAATTCGAATTATGACGTCATATTTCTGAGAAACGTCAGAAACGGCCATTTTGACAAAAACGAGAAGGAAAAACAGAACAACATTAGCTGCGCTAGCAACAACAACGAAATTGAGATCGGAAAACAACAACGAGTTACAGAATAACAGAAGAACACTCCGAGTTGCAACTATTGTGCTGCTACAATAGTTGCAAGGCCGTTGCGAACAACGGTGAAGGGTGAGAGACGGCCTTCCGGATTAAGAGAAAATCAGGATTAGCGAGCTTGATCCAGCGGATTCATCAATCCGGAAGGGTAAAGGAACTGAAACTTTTATCCTGTTGCATAAACTTTTAGCTTCCTGTCATGTCCTGACTTGAATTTAATTAATATCTGGATTCATTTTGATAGGGATGAGAAGCTAGGAGTTGGGGGAAAGGGTTGATCCATCTTCGATGGAGATGATGATTTTTATCTACTGAACAAAAACAATGGTAACATAACAAATAGTAGTAGCCCTGTTTTTAGGAGTGACCTCGTGGTCTGGGGATACTGAGACCAAGCCATGAGCTCACTATTACTGCATGTAATCTAGTTAATTTGAGTGTTTTGACCGAAGCCGAAGGCAGTAACGTTTTTGTCGACCCGATGTTAGAAAAGACCACCGAAAAGTACTGGCTTGGTAGAGACGGTGAAAAGCATGCAAAGCTCTAATTAGACGCTAGCCAGTCGTCTTAAGACTTAGTTTTGTTTTCCGTCGATATGTATCTTCCGGGCGAATGTTACATGTATGTTTTTATGGCGCTCCTGGGTGTTTTTCTTTTTTAACATCATGACCGGCAGAACCGTTAACGAGCACTCCGCGCCGAACGGATGCTCACATTAACGCCCTTAATAGACCTAAACCGCCGGGGCGGAAGGGTAACTCGGAACGCGGAAGCCTTCCGGATTACCGTGAATAGTTTTTTACCCTAGTTAAGACCGAAAATTCACGAACCAGGAAGGGTGGGGGGAATCGCGAACCCCTCATCCCCTGAGTGGTTTGTGACCAAAAACACTTAAAGATATAAGTAAAGCCAAACAAAAAGTAGTATAGTACCCAAGAAAAACAAAAAACATAAAAATTGCCGAAAAAACCAAAAACAGTAAAAAAAGTAAAAAATCAGTAGAAATCATCCCCCCAGACAAGATGTGATCCGACCCCCCCGTTTGTTGTTGATAGATATATTGTTGTTACAGGCATTTATATCAGTCAGGATCGTTACGATCAGTTTTGTAGCCCGTTTGTGAGGCTTGTACTGTAGGGTTATTTGAGCATTTAAGCACGTTAATGATAAATTGCGCTCAATCCGGAAGGGTCAGCTGATTTGCGCTCAATTCGGAAGGGTCTTGGGAGAAGACTGATCCGGCAAGCAGTACAACGAGCAACAAGAAGAGGCTCAACGACGACAACAATCGACTGTTGGGTATCGTTAACAAGTTTTGTAGCCCTTTTGGTACAAAAATTAAGATAGTAATCTGTGGGGGGCTCGACAGTGCTGCACTGTAGTGACCCTTCACCGAACTGCGAATATCCGAGTTAAGCACCTTAATTCGGATACTAAACAAACCCGGAGGGGTATAGTATTACTAATATTGTTACTTATATAGCCTATATTAATAGTCTTATATCGTTTTTCAGTGAAAAACAACGAAAACAGACCGGTTTTTAGGGTCAAAATAGCGATATTTTGATCCCCCCACAAGTCGCGATTTTTGAGATATCGATATTTTTTCAAACGGAAAAAAGCGCTAAGTTAGTGTGTTACATCGTAACTGCACTACCACAATAGATAGAACCGGTTAAGTTTAGTTCGGAAGTGGTTGGAACTATTTTGGAACCAAAAACCGAATTTTCGTGATTTTTGAGAAAACGGAACACTATAAATTTAGAAAATTTTTTGAAATTCTTGAGTTACAACAGTAAAAATAGTTGTTCGGACAACGTCCACTAGTGAATCTACAAGTTTTAAAACCCGCTACCCGAAAGCCTTCCGGGTTGCAGAGAAATCGAACTTAACGTGTTTGATTTGGTGGATTCATCAATCCGGAGGGGTACAGGTAGCATAGTTTTTCGCAAAATTTTTCAGCAAAAGCGTTTTAGATCGGGTCTTTTGCATTGAACTAGAAGAGTATAGGCCTTCTGAGCTCGGATCAATAATTTTTAAGTCGAAAGGACCTGATTTGCGGAAAAAGTTAGGCGGAACCTATAAGAGAAAAAAATTTTTGAGTTTAGAAAAAAGACGTTTTGGTTAATAACTTTGGAACAACTGGGCATATCGAGTTGATCCTTGGTACCAATAGATCAGAAATTAGCTGAGCTTACTGATAGAGACAAAAGTTTTTCGGAAAAGGAAGCGTGAAAATTTTTTGAGATTGTTTTTAGCAAATTCCTCAATTTGGAAGGGTACACCCTTCACGTTTTATAAATTTCTTCTAGAAAAGCCCTTATACCCCTACTAAAAGGTGATAGCGGTTGAATAAAGTAACTTTAGGTTGTTCTAGACGAAAAAGGAAGGCTAAAGGCACAGCAAAACCTTAATCGAGCCGAAGTTAGGCGAGCGATAAGACCCTTCATCGTCAGTGTGAATTGTCAAATAAGAGGCTTAACTTCAATCCGGAAGGGTCTAGGAAAGTAGCACATACCCTTCCTAGTTAATTGAAAGAGCAAAATTGCATCGGAGAACGTATCCGGAGGGGTATAGGTTGAAAGAAGGTAAACTCCGAAAAGCTACTTTTACAAAACCGGAGGGCTCCAAATCCGGAGGGGTCTTATATTAACCAACTCAGAGGGGTCCCAATCCGGAAGGGTCTAGATTTTGTTAGTCCGGAAGGGTCCTATTTGTGCCAACCCGGAGGGGTATTATTTTATTAAAGGACTTAGGTAGACGAAAGAAAGACTAAAAAGCGAGAGGTATTAGGTTATTAGCACACAGGCTAGGTATCAGTGACTGCACTGGTAACTTGCCTTTCAATAAGAACCAGACCAAATCAAAACAGGTCCGAACTCGGATATTCGCGACACTAATTCTAAATTAAAAAGAGCGTGATTCATTGGTGTGGATTGTAACATAATAAGTTTTTGGGAAAAGTGACTGCCCTGAGGATTTTAGTAGGTCTAGCTCGGGCAGTCCGAAGGCAGATAGGTAACACAGTACTCGGTGGGTGCAATAGACGCCCACTTGAGAAAATTACTGCCTTCAAAGTTTTGTCTGTTTGGTGCACCGAGCAGGGAAGGCTTTTTCTTTAAAAGACAGGTTCGACTATTGTACTGCGACCGACTAAGAGTACATTACACATACGTTTTTTTCATAGAGGTATTCATAGTTTGACATTAAATATATATATTTTGGTTTTTGATTTTAAATCAAAATAAACTGTGCTTGATTGGGTAAATTGACTGATAACATCATATTGTGCTAGTTTTCAAATCTTACCACCGATATTCGGTTAGTGTGAATAAATTTTATACAAACTGTACTCTGATAACATACAGGGATTCGTGGTCACTATTTAATAGAATCTGGTGAAATTTATTGTGTTGTGTCATTATTATTGTTAATAAAACTATAAGGTCTCTAGCAATTGAGTCAAGAGTAGGCATTAAAAAGTGACAAAAGAGAATGAGTCTAGACAAGTCAAGGATACCAAAACGAGGTAATAGCTCTAGGAAATTCATACCTGAGGAGCAGAGAAAGACGATGACCGATCCTTTTGTGGATTGGATCAAGCGATCCCGGTCTGATAAAAAAGGGACGGTTTCAGGCAGAATGGTTGAAACGAGAAGTCAGAAGACCTCAGAAGAGCGAAAAGAACTGTTAGAAGTGGAAGTCAATACGGACCATACCATGAACGACAACCAGGAAGTAAATGGACTAGAAGGGAGAGGCAGAAGGCTGGCGAGTGAATCTACTCCGGTAGAACAAGGCAATGATTTTGCCACTTCCACCGGGACATTGGATCGAGAAGAGATGTCGGAACTGTCCGACATCTCAACTGAAGTAGCGGCAACTAGAAGATCTCCGACAGACAACACTATGATGGCAAGCGGAACTGGGAAACAAACAACGTCATCATCGTTCTCAGAAAGAATGAAGAACACCTTTGGAAACGTCTTTCCATTCAGCATGGGAGGAGGAGCAGGAAACGATGGTGAGTCCCAGGAGGAAGAGGATGAAGAGGAGCAAGGGGACTTTGGATCTCAAGTCAGCCTCAATAGTTCGATCCAGGAGAGTGAGGCACACGTCGGAAGAGAGACTGGAACCATGGACAAATTTGGTGTAGTGACAACGATAAGCAAAGAGGCAAACACACCGGGCCAGTCAAAAGACTACACGAGAAGGGCAAGTTCGGAGCCAGAACCTGGTGAGAATAGAACCAGAGGGCTCAGCGATGCGTTAAATGACCCTGAGACAAATATTGAAAAAACATCGAGGCAGCGCGTCAAGGCCCGGATCTCGACAAGCACGAAGTTACCTGGGACCGACAGGGTTACACCACCACTAGTGACGCCACTCGTGGATAACGGGGCAGCACTAGAGGAAGCCTTAAACAACATAGTGGACAGCTTAGGAGAACAAAACGAGCAGATGTCAATGAGGATGAGTGAACTAGAAAGAGCAGTTCACATTGAAAGAGAAAGTCTGCGGGAAGAAACAAACCGCAACAGACAAGAAGTTGGCAGGAGCGAAAAACGCTTGAAAGAAAGAACGGACGAACATATGACGAGGAACTTGTCGCGAATGACAAGAGAGGCGGAACAGAGGGAGTTACGCTTAAGAGCCGACATGGAGAAGTTAAGAATTCAGTAAGAGCAGTCTCTTGGGACTCTTGACACAAAGATAGACGCGATGATGGAGAGGCGAACTCAGGCTATCATGGATAGGTTGGACGGGCTACTAAGCAGCAAGAGTGGACCAAAAGAAGGAGAGCCGAACTCGGGAGGTCCCAGCAGGGAACCGAGGGTGAACTTCAATGAACATCAAAGGAGGAAGACGTATGGATCCCTTAGAGGCAGGGGCAGTTCGTCAGGCTATGCCACAAGGGGTAATGGAGCATGGGGCCCGAACAGTAGAGCAAGTTCAACGGGGAACAGACGAACCTCTAACGAACGACCAACGCAAAGCACACATGCGACTGGGAGAAGTGATTCCGGCAACAGGGGGCATGCAAGCCCAAGGAGGAGTCATGTGGGCCAAGCGGGAAGCGCTCACGGTGATTCGGATTGCAGGGATGCACCGCACACAGAGCCTTCTACGAGGTGTGAGGACACTCAAGCGGGACACTCAAGGGATGCTACGGCAATGGCCACAGCATTTGAACCCCTGAACAGGTCTTTGGAGACATTCCTGACGCGGTTATCTAGAACCAATGAACGCAGTGAGAAGTCCAGAAGAGTCTTTAAGAAGCCAAGATGCTACAAAGACGAATCTGATGGCTGTATTGATACCTGGATAGAGGTAATGAAGCTGCATTTCGAGGAAGAGGACTTATCGGAGAGACAGGAATGCAGCGCGCTCACCAGCAACTTAGAAGGGACAGCCCTGAACTGTGCTGTGCCATGGCCAAGAAGCAATATCAACGTGACACTGCTGAAAAAATCTTCGAAATCTTGTTAAACCGTTTCGGATCAGGGGTGCAGGGGCACTAGGCGATGATGCGCTTCAAGAAACGGAGGCAACGAGAAGATGAAACCATAGACAAGTTTCTCGATGATTTGGAAATGCTGAGAAGACGCAGCCAACCGGATGAGTCAAACCGAAGGATGAACCTGGCCGTAGCCTCAAAATTCATCGATGGTGTGAAAAATGATGAACTTCGTACGATGCTAGCAACGCATTACACACCACTATCAACTAATGCGCCATCACCGGAGAAGTTGAGGCTCAAATCAAAGGAGTATCTTTTGTTGAAACCTCCTTCGAGATCTGGATATTACAAGAACAATTATGGCAATTTTAACAACGGACCAGCAAACCAAGGGAACAATTGGTACAAACCGAGGGATGATATGGACAAGTGACGCTCTTGTGCTAATTGCAGTTCAACAGACCATCATGTGTCAGCATGCCCAGCTTACAAACAAGGCATGAAAGCAATAGGCTTTAGCCTCGAGGACGAAGATGCGTCAGAGTTGGACCATGAGGATTTCATGAGAGGAGTAATTGCGGAATTCGGCCCGAGATGTTTCTTTTGCAACTTGGAAGGTCATTTTAAATCAGATTGTCCGCAATTCTGGGATGCAGTGGCAGACATCAAGCATCCAAGACATGAAGAAGCTTTGTCAGGAGTGAAAGCCAGCAAGGCTCGACTTTTGAGTGAAGCGGAGGCACGCAGAAAGGATAAACCTCAAGAGCTGGCTGCAAAGAAGATGCAAGCGGTAACAGAGGAGGCACGTGAGCCGGAACCAGCAACTGCGGCTGACGACTTCAAGATTGATTATAAGGCAGCCGCAAGGGATGCTCTGAATAGAGTACAGCAGGAATTGGTGACCAAAGAGATCGAACAAAAAGTGAAACTTGAACTGGAAAATGAAAAGCTTCAGGAGCAATTGAATACCTTCGAAGCAACGGAGTTCGAGGAGACGAAAACACCAAGCAGTTTAGACATGAAACTTAAAGTGATCTCCGGTAAGAGGTTCGGCATGGTGCCGCAGGGAAATAAGATACAGTCGATAATCTCAGTGGCTGGACACCAGGTAATAAGAAATCTGAGTGAACCATCCGAGTTCACTTTGATGCATTTGGACACATATGCAGATTATCTGAGGCAGGTGGAGCCACGCACCGAGTCGAGAGCTGTGCGAGCACTACTAACGACGAGTGGCCCTCGCATGAAGAAACTTCATGGACGCTACCTAGAGGTCTATGGGCCGTATCAAGTAATGCTGAATGTGGATGGAATCAGTATTTACACCAGGACTTATGTAACAACAGATGATGACCAAATGGGGCAGATCTATTTGGGAGAAGAGGAACTCAAAGTCCGCAGGATAGGCCATGACGCCATGATGGAACAAGACGCAGTACACATTGGGTAGGAAGCAGATGTGACCGCACATCTGCTCGACACCAACGGAACAAAAATCGGAGTCACAGGGCTTCTGGACACAGGAGCGGTAGTGAGTGTGATGCCGATAAAAACTTGGGAAAGAATGGGCTTCACGCGGGAAGATCTAATTCCAACGAATCTCCGACTGGCCGCCGCCAATCGAGGAGCTATCTACGTGGCCGGAAGAACACCAATAACGGTCCTCCACATGGGAGGACGGGATCTTTGGATGAGCTTCCTGGTGGTAGAGAATCTGGACGACGCCGACCAATTCATCTTGGGCAGAGATTTTGTCAGTCAGGAATGTTGACGTGATGATTGACTTGAACAACGGTCTGATACGGATTAGAAACCCGGACCGAAAGTATGTTAAGAGACCAATTAATAGGATAATAACAGACGAAAATAAGGTACCAGTTTTTTTGGATAGAAAAGTAAAATTACAACCAGGACAAGCTGTAGTAGCAGTTTTTAGAATGAGAAATTTGAATTGGTTAAGTGATAGTAAACAGGTTTGCTTAGTACCGAATCCAAATAGCCAGAGTTCGGTGATTTTAGGCCGGAGCTTCTCGGTAACGCGAAACGGACTGTGTGTCAGTGTGTTGTTGAACACACTGGACAGCACGGTTTCAATCCAGCGTGGAAAGAAGCTTGGCTACGCTTTGCCGATGAGGACAGACTATGAGGAGACACCAAGCTTGAAGAAATATAGTGTGAAAGACTGACCTTATCATGCCAATAAAGATGAAATTTTAAAGAGGATTAATGAATTAAAATCTATTCATAAATTGTTTTCAATGAAATCCGAAACGGACGACGGCTTATCAAGCTGCTCGAATTTTCCGGAACGCCCCTCGTCATATGAACTAGAATCTGACAAACCGGTTTTGCCAGAGATAGAACATTTAAAAGGGAAAATAGGTGAGGGAGATTTCGAAAAATTGCGGGACCTCCTAAATCGGAACGCAGATGTATTTTCAAAACATAAGGCGGATATCGGTTGCTGTAATTTCGTCGAACACGAAATGGAACTAGAAGAGGGCGCCGTTCCCCATTGGGAAGGCGCAAGGCGAATGACGCCACATAAATCGGAAGCGTGCCGAGCGGAAATAGAAATGTTGCTTGAATACGACATGATAGAACCCTCGAAATTGCCGTGGGCTTGCGGGGTAGTAATGGCGAAAAAGAAAGGGGGGCAGCTTAGATTTTGTTGCGACTTTCGTTACTTGAACGCGGTAACGATTAAAGATGCGTACCCGATACCGCGAATAGACGAGAGCCTATCTAAACTTGGTGATGCCAAGTTCTTCACCACATTGGACTTAGGTTCTGCCTTCTGGCAGGTCCCTCTGCGAAAGAAGGACAGAGAGAAAACCGGATTCGCGTGCGAATTGGGACTGTACCAGTGGAAGAGGTTGCCCTTCGGCTTTTGCAATGCAACGGCCACTTTTCAAAGACTGATGGCTCAGGCTTTGACGAGAGTGACCAAGAAGTACGGGAATCTCGTGATGTGTTACGTGGATGACGTGGTCATAGCGACACCGACCCTGGAAGACCACATTGATAGGCTCGAAGAGGTCTTTGGATGCATGAAAAGAACAGGATTAAAGTGCAAACCATCGAAATGTGAAATCCTTAGGGATTCGATAAAGTACCTAGGAAGAATGGTGGATAGGCATGGTGTGAGGCCGGACCCGGAAGCAGTGGAAGCAGTGTTGACATGGAAAGCTCCCAGAACGGACACACAGCTCATGAGCTTCCTAGGGTTTGCCAATTACTACCGAGAATTCATTAAAGGATATGCGGACAAGGTGTATCCGATGCAGAAGCTGATGCGCAACAAAGGGAAGAAGTTCGAATGGAACGATGAGGCACAAGTTGCTTTCGAGAACATAAAGCGGGAACTGTGCGAAGCGCCAGTGCTGGGCATGCCTACAGAAAAGGGCATGTATGTTCTCGACACAGACGCATCGGTGGTGGCCATCTCAGGAATCTTGCATCAAGAGCAAGAATGGAACGGAAGAACAGTTCTCCGTCCCATTGCATACGGCAGCAAAGTCTTGAGTGACACAGAGATGAAATATGGCGCACCAAAAGCAGAAATGTTTGCAGTAGTCACCTTCTTGGAGAAATACCGTGCATACTTCGGGAGCGCTCCCTTCAAGTTACGCGTGGACAACAGAGCGTTATCCTGGTTGAAAACCTACTCGATGGATCCGAGTTATATTGGTAGATGGATAGTAAGACTGAATGGCTACCATATGATAATCGAACATAGGATGCGTGATAAACACCAGAATGCTGACAGCCTCAGCAAGAAAACTGAGTTCTATGAAAGATTGGAGCAGAAACAGGCCAATCAGGCGGAAATAAAGGAGGGATTCTCGTTTCTGGACAAAGAAACTTATGAAGCGCTTCCCTTGACGAGATGGTTGGATAAGTCTGGACATCCAATTCCAGGGCACCCTGAGCTACCTGTAGAGAAAGCAGCCGAAATAAAGATCCTGTCCAAGGAGGACCCGGTCCCCTTGGATTTGTTGCTGCGTTCGAACCTGGTCCAGCAAGAACTCTCTCGCATGAATATAAACAGCCTCTCATTATTAGATAAAACGGTGCGAGTCACACCACAAGTGATGCGGATGCTGGGTGGATTGTTAGAAAGAGAAGTGACCAGAGATGACCCCGAGTGGACAGCAGCAGTGGCATCGCTAACAGTCAGTGAGAAGGTGAAGATCATGCCGTTCAGACGACAGCACGAAGAGAACGAGAGGGATTGTAGGACAATAGTTCAGCAACTAGTACCCTCAATACCCCAAGAGATTTTAACCAGTACTTCTTACGGACAGAAAGAACAGGGGAGCAGCAAGCGAAAGAAAACCGTCACCTTTGTAGACCGGGATAAAGAGGGTGAAGAGGTAGAACACAATCTGCTGCAAGACTATTTGTCCGGGGAGAAGGATGATGAGAAGAACCAGCAATCACAAGATCAACACCCGGGACGACAAAATCTGTCCGGGGAGTCTGAGATAAACGAGAAAATTCCTGATGAGAAACAGGACCTAGAGAACAAGGTTTTGTCCGGGGAGTTCAGATGGATGCGAAGAAAGCACAGACATGATCTGGACGAGAGCGCAGTCTCCAGCACAACCTCTTCGACGGATGATGATTCCCGAAACTCAGGAATGGACACCTATTCAGACAGGAACTCGAGTTCGGGATCAGAACTGTCAGAACTAGCGATACACACGCTACTAGTGGAAACTCGGGCAAGGGACCTGGACACAGAAGTGTACCAGGATCCTGACAGTGATCGCTACCTAATACCAAGCGAAAGAGTCTTTGACAACGCAGCGGATGACTTAGAAACGATAGCGGTATCGAAACGCTCGATAAGCCTGTTGCCGCAGAAAGCGGTAGTCAGGACTGATCTTCTGCCGTTTGAACAAGAAACACAACCGTTGGCGAAGATTTGGTGCGTTAAGATGGAAGAAGACACACATCAGCCCAACGAGCTGAATAGTCAGATGAGCGTCATGAAGACGTACTTGAAGGCGAGATACAGACTCTCGGACCTTCTAAGAGCGCAGAGAAATGATCGCATGACAAGCAACCTGAAAAGGTGGATCGAGAATGGTTCTCCGGATAAAGGGGACCTCGAGGAGGATAGTTATCGCATCCTGAGACAATACTTCAAGCAGAAGGAAGGGAGGTTATATTTGAACAAGGACGGGATCGTGGCTTGCAAAAGAAGAGAGGAAGACAGAGTCCTATACAAGTATAACGCGATAGTGTTACCGCAACTCTATCAGACAGAACTATTATTCAGGTCACATGATCAGATGGGCCATCAGGGGATCGACAAAGTATATCAGAGGATCCTGAAGCGCTTTGAGTGGCCTGGGATGAAAAAGGCATGCGAGAAATGGGTAACAGCATGTCTGTCATGCCAACAGGTCAAGGATCCAAGGAAGTTGCGATTTCCTTTACAATCGATCGAGTCGTCTGAATTCAACGAGGTGGTGCAGATAGATCACCAAAAGATATGCATGACAGACAATGGTTATAATCAGGTTATGGTCATGATAGATCATTTCACGAAGTATGCCCTGCATAACTGCCTCGGCGGAAGAGACATGCGACCACCTGATCAATACGTGGATAGCAAGACATGGTTGTCCGATGACGTTTCAATCGGATAATGGAACAGCTTTCGTAGGAGTACTTACGAAAGAGCTTATGAGACGCTCACAGGTCGCTCAGGCTCACTCCACGACATACCACCCTCAAACGAATGGTTTAGTGGAAAGACAGAATAGGACGTTAGTGTCGATGCTGAGAGTATACTGTTCCAGGTATATGACCGACTGGGACAGATACCTTCCACAGGTGATGGGGGCATATAACAGCACGCAACACTCCACCACTGGAGTCAGTCCACACATGATGTTGACTGGACACGAAAAGTCTTTACCCTTAACCTTCTTCTACCCAGAATATGAGGGAAAGAAAACGTCCCCACAGGTCTACGTGAGGGATGTGATCAGACGCCAACAGGAGTTGAACGATTTGTGTAGACGAAACACTCACTAGGCACAGGCAAGGCAGAGAAAAAAATTCGACAAGAAAGCAGCTGGTGCAAAGGCTTACTCGGTGGGAGACTACGTATGGGTATTTCAGAACGTTATACCACCGAAAGGGACAAAAAAGCTCCTAAAAAAATGGAGGGGACCCTTCATGATTACAGAGGTGCACCAGGAGGGACGCTTTTATAGACTGAGTACTGGCCGAGCCGCCCACTACGAGAATATCAAGCCACACAATCCATCGACAGAAGACTGGTGTATACCTGCAGACATGGAGGAAGGGGATTATCTAATGATGGATCCTGCTTGTGAGGTCAATGAAAAAGGCACCAGGGAGAAGAACGATGGAAACGAAGTCGTAGAGGAAGGTACGGATACACCGCTGGACCTGGATCCAAACGAACAGATCGAAGCGGACGATGAAACCTTACCCTACGCAGAGGAAGATTGGCAGGATCCCGAACAGATAGAGGTTCCCAAGAACTTGGAACCGGATCTTCCGTTCACCATACAGTCTCGTCAGAAGGACGGGATGAGACCAAGAAAGAAATACAATCCTTACGGTGACGACTTTGTAGTGGATAGGATAGATCTAAAGAAGATAGTGGAGGAAGTAGTGGGTCTAGAGGAAATAACTGTGTCACAAGACATTGACATAGTCGATGATCACGACGATGAGTGAGTTGACGACTGGTCGAAACCCGAGGTAGAATTCGACGACGAGCAACAGCAGTCATATGAACAAGACTTGACGAACCTGCGTGTCTTAGAGTGGCTGAATGAAACGACCTCGGATCCAGAGGAGACCAGCGTCACGATTCAAGACGTAGATCGTGAAAGCATGAAATACATCAAGACCGAACGAACTTGATACCCGGCACGTCGATGGATATTTTTGTCCGGGGAGTGGGGGTAGGACTTACCCACACTGAAAACTTGATAATAAAAAAATTAAGAATAGCAAGAGAAACAGGAGACTTAGAAGCAGAAACAGGCGAAGAGCCTAAGAAACCTGCCATAGGCAGGGTAGTTGAGTCATATTTTAACTTACCAAATGAATATTCAAGTAACATAATACTAACAGACAGTGATTTCATACTCACAAATAGAACATGTGCGATAGCAATCACAGCAGACATGAGTTTTAGGACAGCGTTAGCGGCAGACTTTAAGAGAGAATACAAAAACGTGGAATTCCTTTGGAAGCAAAAACCAGGGATAGGGGGTGTAGCAGCCTTACCTCCGGCGGCGTCGCAGATACCGGAAAAATACTTTTGCTTCTTGGTAACGAGGGCGAAAGAGAAGCAGCACGTGGACCCAGAAAACCTAGTCTTGTCTTTGACGAGGCTGAGGGACTTCCTTGTGGAAATGGACGTGAAGGAGCTCTCGCTTCCAGTGTACGATCCAAACAGAGGAAGATTGCATCCTCGGGAATTGTGCGCGCTTGTACACGTGATATTCTCTGATACGAACATACAAGTATATCTACATAAGAAATATTACTTAAGTATAGGCTGAGTGATGTGCGAGAGGGTGTTAGGCCAAAGACTAAGTTGTGTGTAATGGGTGATATGTGTGTTATGTTATGTTATGTGTTAGGTTATTAAGATCATGGGTAAGTAGGGGTTAGTGACCATGAATAACTAAATGACGATCTTGGGAATAGATCCAAAGTTTGGACTGTCCAATCTTAGGTCGAATTCCAAAATTTTAGAAACCAATTGATTTTAATAAAATTTAGGATAAATATCTTTTTATCTGAACTGTTTTTAAGCAAATTTTAACGATATATGTTAAGGTGAAACTGACAAATGTGACATTCGTGATTGCTTTTCTAGATCCTGATTGATCATTTAAATTACTCACTTGAGTCAGATATCGAATCGAATCAAATCAAACTTGAAAAGAATAGAATGGACAAATTTAACCTGGATGAATTGATGTACCTGGCAGAGGCATATGTAGGACCGATGGTAGATGCGATCTATCGTCGGCTGATCGAACGAGACTTCGCTCTGGAGGACCCAGAGGTGGTCATGTTGCTGACCGCCCTGATCAACATCTTGGGGCACGACAGACCGCCCGAACATGAGAGTGATGAGGTGGAGAAACGGGGCTCACTCAGGGAGTGACTTGTCGAATGAGCCTGGATTGGGAAGTTCTAGGACTTACCAACCAGGTGAGATGCCAATGCCCTCTAAGCCTAAACCTGGGCTGACGAGAATGCATCAGGAGATGAACAGCGAGGCGACCTCGTCTGGTTCACCACTGAGAGCAGCTGTGCCACCAAAAAGGGCGAAAGTAACACAGAAGGTTCAGACGAACCAAACCATACAAGATCTGGACGAGATGAACGATCAGCTGAGAAGTACGAAGAAGGAGCTGGACGAGATGACCAAAAGCATGCTCCAGATGGAGGAAGATCGGGACATGTGGAGAAAGTTGTTTGAAGACTGCAACAAAAAGCAGGGTCAAGAGATCGAGCGCTTAAGGCAGGAATACAAAGAGCGATCGGAGCAGGTGGCGTTGACAACAGCCGTGGAGAAAGTGATACCTGCAAGGGATATTCCTCGTGGACGCCTCGAGAAATGAGTCAAACAACGGAGACACGGCTTCCAGCAGAGACAAATCGAGTAACAATCCCGGATCCTAGTGACACCTTGGGTGATCCCGTCGTAGAACAGACAGTGAGGAGGCTGATAGAGACAGCTGGACGACTGGTCGCTAACAAGAATGCGCCAGGTTCCGGGGTGACTGCACCCTATGGAACGATTGACGATACGGGCAGAGTACAACTCTCCCAGACCGTGATCAGACAAGGGATAAGCAACGTGACACCACTCATGGGGAGCTCGAGAATCCCAGAGAGGAAAGTACGAAAGATGCCAGCGAAGAAAGTGTCTCGCATAATAGACGTGCAGAAGAATAATCAATTGAAATTTAATTTCACGGGAGTTCCGGAGACAGATCCGAGGGCCTGCTTCAATCGAGCTACCTGGAGCCCAGCTGTGAACCTGCAGCAACCACCACTCGGGACATCTCATCTGATACTGGGAGACAGCTTGGTCAGAGTGCTGTCAAATTTGAGGACCTCGTGGGTCACCACGATGATGGCCTTTGGAGGAGCGACGATAGCCCAATTATATCGGATGGTGGAACTGATGAATCCAGGGAGGATTCCCAATGTGATGATCTTAGTTGGGACGAGTGACATCTCCAGAGGTTCTGACGAGCAGGAAGCACTATGGGAGTCAATGATGGTGTGTTTGTTTACTACCCTCTGGCAGAAATTCAGTTGCGCGGTACTGACCGTTTGCACTGTGCCCATGAACACGAGAAGCCTGACAGCCTCAGGAAGAAGGCACAACGAGGGAGTCGTAAGATGGAACAACATCTTGAGGAACCTAACAAGTCGAAACGCCGGAAGAATGATCCTCATGGACATCGAACATGAGTTGAGAGCCATGGATCAGGCCAGACTGACCACGGACGGCATCCCTTCGACAGTATCGAAGGACAAGCTTGGTTGAATCGAGTCTTCCAAGAGCGGTTGGACGAGCTGGAAGCAGAACTCTTTGACACAAGAGTGCTGAAGGAAGAGGGAACGGTGAGCGATGCGGTGATTACCACCTTTGTGCCTCCTAGCCTGGAAACACGCTTGGGTACGGTCCCAGCCGTCACGAATTACCGGCAACAAAGCTCCAGCGAACCAGGTCGAAGAACAGACGTGCAGGATCGGTTGGGAGAAGCACCGTTGAGGAGGACAATTCATCCTATGAGAAGCATAGGACCTGTCAACCAACCAATCGAAGAAGTAGCAGGCACATCTAGATCGGACACTAGGTCGGAGACGACGAGTACCAGTCGAGAGGAGAGACCGAGCAGAGGCTCATTGTTGTGGTCGAGATCCATACCGTCTCCTTGGCATATATACAAAGACGAACTAATGAAGCTGGACCTGCAGAGAGTAAGCTTCATCGAAGATGCAAGGAGGATGCTGAATGGAGCGATGCTATCCGTCAGCAGATTATACTCAATAACCGGCGTTGATAGCCGCTAGCATAAATTTCAGCTCCACGACGGCCTTGAGATTTGCTGATTTGGAGGGACTGCCCTCTAACAACACGATGGGACCAGTGAATGCGAGACCGTTGCAAGATGTGAGATTGAACCATGATGAGGGGAATCGTGAAGAAAGACCAGGAAGATTCCTGACGGCGAGAGCGCCGATTGGACAACACGTGAAGATATTCAGGCAGCTGACGACACCACCTGGTCATGTGAAGGAGAGAGTGTACCCAAAACTAGTGAACCAAGATGGTGATGCCCAGAGATATGGCGGATTGACAGCGATAAAGAAAGATGAGACCATCTTCGCCGCCTATGACAATGCAGAGATGAGGAAGGCCAAAATCATGGTAGTAGCGAATTCAGAGTTCGTGTACACCTCCAAGTCTTTGTTTTGGCCGGACGTCATAATGTTGGCCGCGGTTGACCTAGACCTATTGCAATCAGTGTCTTTGGCTATAGGGGTACAAAGGCAGACAGACATGAACCCAATAACGATTGTGTTTGCTGGCATCAATGACCATCTATACAGTAGAGGTTTTCTGAGCAGGCTCAGAGATCCTGCAACAGCAGAAAACGCAGTATGGCCAGCAATAAAAGACATCCTGGAGACGATGGGTGAAGTGGTGGATGCGACGAAGGAGGGGTCATTCAATAAAGTGGCGTTGAGAGTAGTATTCGCGTTGTCTCCGGGATATGCACATCTCCCGGATGGACTGAAGTTTGTGTATGCAATGGTAGCCTTACTTTCGGAAGGAAAATATGATGTGATCATATCGGCCCCGAATCGCATGATAGAAATGGAGAACCTGAGGCCACTTAAGGCTGAACTGCCTGCAGTATGGTCAGATATCTCAAACGCGATGAGAGGAGTCAAGGACCACGCGCTACACATGTTAGTGTTGGACGAAGTGCTGGGGTTGGAACTGTCCAACTTCAGTCGGCAACTCAAACTGAAACCGGGAATAGACGACGACCATCGAGTGATCACGGCAATGTTCAACGACTTATGGTTCCGAGCAATGGAGGTGGCAAGTGAAGACACAAGAAGAAAAAACTCACTAGAGACGAGAACTCATCTGGAGGCGATGTTTCTGAGAACCAAGCTGGAAGCCAACCAGTGGCTACACCTGAATCCTAGAGTAGCGGCATTGGGTGCAGATGCTTTTCAGCAAGGCCCCGTAATGATCACGAAGATACATGCCTACTTGTTGAAGGAGGTGAACCTGGCGGAAAATGCCGGAAAAAAGACCGCTGAGTTTGTGAACAGAATGTGTCAGATTACTCTGGAAACCTTCTGGACCCAGGAAGTGAAGGGACAGGAGGGATTTGAAAGGACAGACAGCATGCTAGAAAGGACAGACAGCGGCAGGAATGGAGCGAGGCTATCTCCCTCCTCCATCGTGAACATACTCATTTGTATTTGAACCTGCAATCAGTATTTGAGCAGACTCAGAGATCCTACAACGGCAGAAAATGCAGTGTGGCCAGCGATAAAGGATATCCTTGAGTCGATGGGTGAAGTGGTGGAAAGCGATAAAGAAAGATGAGACCATCTTCGCCGCCTATGACAAAGCAGAAATAAGGAAGGCCAAGATCATCATAGTAGCGAATTCAGAGTTCGTGTATGCTTCCAAGTCTCTGTTTTGGCCGGACGTCATTATGTTGGCAGCGGTCGATCTGGACCTACTGCAATCAGTATCTCTGACTATAGGGGTACAAAGACGGACGGACATGAACCCAATTACGATCGTGTTTGCTGGCATCAATGACCATCTACACAGTAGAGGTTTTCTGAGCAGACTCAGAGATCCTACAACGGCAGAAAATGCAGTGTGGCCAGCGATAAAGGATATCCTTGAGTCGATGGGTGAAGTGGTGGATGTGACGAAGGAGGGGTCGTTCACCAAGGTGACACCGAGAGTAGTATTCGCGTTGTCTCCGGGGTATGCAAATCTCCCGGATGGACTATAATTCGTGTATGCGATCGTGACCTTGCTTTCGGAAGGGAAATATGATGTGATCATATCAGCCCCAAATCGCATGATAGAGATGGAGAACTTGAGGCCACTCAGGGCTGAACTACCTGCAGTATGGTCAGATATCTCGAACGCGATGAGAGGATTCAAGGACCATGCGCTGCACATGTTAGTGTTGGACGAGGTGCTGGGGTTGGAACTGTCCAATTTCAGTCGACAGCTCAAACTGAAACCGGGAATAGACGACGACCATCGAGTGGTCGTAGCGATGTCCAACGACTTATGGTTCCGAGCAATGGAGATGACAAGTGAAAACACGAGAAGGAAGAATTCCCAAGAGACTAGAGCTCAATTGGAGGCGATGGTTTTGAGAACCAAACCGGAAGCCAACCAGTGGCTACACCTAAGTCCTCGAGTAGCGGCATTGGGTGCAGATGCTTTTGAGCAAGGCCCTGTGATGATCACGAAGATCCATGCCTACTTGTTAAAGGAGGTGAACCTGGCGGAAAATGCTGGAGGAAAGACCGCTGAATTTGTGAACAGAATGTGTCAGATTACCCTGGAAACTTTCTGGACCCAGGAAGTGAAGGGACAGAAAGGCTTTGAACGGACGGACAGCATGCTGGAAGGGTTGGGAATCGGATGGACCGCGTCCTTCTTGGCAAAGTCTACCCAAAAGTCTCTCATTATTTGATAAAGGAATTCCTCCAAGCAGTAGTGGAAGTGTCAATGGTAGAACTACTAGCCTTGTTCGTGACGTTTGGAGCAGAGAGCTTCGTGAAAGGACCGGCGATGCTGCTCACCGAAGGAATCCAGAACCTGCGGTCAGATGGGCTTCTAACATTGATTGCGATTACCCACGGAAACTTGGGAGGACTGATGAAATTGACACGTTGTCCAGAGCAGATGAGAGAGAGAGAGTGAGGAATATGGATATGAAGAAATCCACGGACTCGTGGAACAAGATAAGAGACCTGAGACACACTCTTATCCAATATCTCTTACAACAAAATCGCTTTGGAACGGGAGAAGACGAGACTATTGAAAGAGAATGAAAGAGAAGAAGATGTTAGACGACATGTTGGGGGCATGCCTCTTTTAACTGATCTGAGCTTGGCTATGAGAACCGATCCCTTAGCATTGATCAGAGGAGCCACGGAGTTTGTGACAGTGATATATGGACCAGCAGTCACGTTTGCGTTCCCTGACGTTAAGGTGGAGGCGTATAGGAGCACCACACCTTGCGGGAGCTCATGAGTGAAGATCTGTTATTTGCGAAAATATCAGAGCCAGAGATGACAGTCATCAATTTTGACGATCACTTCCGTGATCGCATGGGAGAAGTAGAAAGAGGACACATCGAGGTGTTTCCGAAGCTTTGGAATCTGAGACCCTATGATAAAAAAAATGGTGAGATAACCAGAGTGCCTCGTCTCGTTGCAGCATATCACAAGGTGAGATAAGAGACGAAGGATTGGGGTGATTACGAGAAGCTGCCGGAAGAAATCCCCGAATTCCCTCTGATAAGAAGGATGTTGCTCGGAGCAGTCTCCGTGGTACAAACTCCTAGGTTGAGAGCATTTGAAACCAATGAAAGGAGAATAGGGAATTTCATGGGAACGATGGATCCATACTTTGTAAGGAGAAATGCCGCCGTGTTACAATACACACGATTTGCATATACGGATCAAGCGACGAGAAGGCGAATAAGCAACGCCGCGACTCCCAAGCCCGGAAGATTTGACGAAGAATGGGCGGGATTAGGCTTAGCTCCTATGAAGATGAGAGGCAGGACCGAACTGCCTGAGGCCTCCTTGCTCCTGACTAGTGTGAAACTGGAATTGAAAGTGGGAGGAACACTGCAGGCGAGAACCTTCCTAGCACCCTTCGGCTGCGAGGAAATCAAAATGGTCCTCGGAGAAGAGGAAGATAGATCGGCCGGTACATTGATCATACCGAAATTTCCGGAAGGAACCGACAATGATAAGCAAGGACCCTCGAGCTCAAAGAAGGATATGTCAGAAGGAGACGACGGACAGGGAGGAAGCCGTCAAGCCGAAGAACCCATGCAACAAGATGCAAGTCAAGCTGGTGGGGAAGACGACAGGGCATCAACAGGAGGAGTATCCAGCCTGGATTTCAATATCTTCAGTGACCTTGAGAACAACGCGGATACGTTGGAGACGACTGAGCCAGCGGATGAAGGCGTTTCGACACTGGAGCCTCCGACAGCCTTTACAGAAATGAAACGGAATTTGCCGGAGAGCAGCTTTCCTGGCAGTTCAAGAAATAACGAACAAAGAATCCTCATGGAATCGCCTAGAAGAAGAATAATAGAGGGCTCAGCCAGAGTACCTTTCTTGGGAACGTTGCGCGAAGATGAGTGGGAAGTACATCACCGAGACCATGAGAATAGGACGGGATGTAATTTGGACAGAGTGGCGTTCATGGAAGAAGTCTGGACAGTAGTCCAGAGCTATGGGACCCAGTCCATTTTGAAAACAGGTCTCAACTGACCGTTGATGCGGGAAGTCCTTGACAAGCTTGATGAGTGTGAAGGGAGATTGAGTGAGTTGTTGATTGACTCAGCCACTGATGAAAGTGAAGCGAACTCTCCCATCAAGATGACACCGCAGGACGATAAAGGAGAGGTGGTGTATCTGTCAAGAACCAGGAAAGGAACGATGCGGTCAAAATTGGTGATTGATAAGATCAACGAGATGAAAATGAAGCTAAACAGTAGAGTGATGCCGAGGAGAGTGAAACTCAGCGAAACGAAAACGAGTCGAAGAAGCCATGGATTTGGGACAAGGTGATTATCAATTTCCTGGCACGAACAGAATGTTGACGGATGTAGCGATGGTGCCACCCATTCTCATGGCAGGGATAAAGTCAACAGGTTACAAATCCAGAAGAAGTGACCGCACTCTGACTGGAGCAACCTTAGAAATGGAAATACTCAGCCAATGTGGAGAGAGCACAATGAAAGACTTTAAACCATCTCCCATGAATCACGGAAAGGGAAGTGTCGCAGGACAACTAACACCAGTGGAATATAACCGACTAACAGTGTAGGAGACTGTGTCGATAGATGAACCCACCGGTGGATACATGGAGATGTTAGAATACCGAAACTCGGCTAGAGGGTATGTGATGGCCCTGGATGACGAAAAGGCCATGGAAGGTTATCTGGAAACGATGTTGCGAGACACCACCCTCAAGCAGAAGGCGTACGGGACTCTAGCATTGTCCGAGATACAGGCAGAAACGATGGAACAGTTAGTGAGCCTTCCATGGAAAGCAGTGGTGTTACGGTACTTCGAAGAAGAGATGAGGACTGCGCCAAGAATACACGCTCTCATGGCAGTACCTTACGTGAGAACCGAGTTACAACTGAGGTTTGCCTGGTGAATGATGGGACTGACTCGCGAAGAATATGATTCAGAAGAAAGGAAGAGGTCAAAAGAAGAGAAAGTTTTCCTTATGACGAACCTGAGGGATCTGATAATCCAAGAGGGAGCAGCAGTAGCGTGTGCGAAGCGGAGAGACGCTCTCTGTTTCATTCGATTCATGATAGAACAGATTTCAGTACCTGCATTGAACACCTGTGTCAAGATGCTGAAGGAGGGCGATGAGCGAGCGAAAGCCTTACTCTTGCTAGCACTGCTGGATATGCAGCAAAGCAAACCGATGAGGGTGAATATGAAAGAACCCGAGGAGTTAGAGCCCATGAGGAAGATAGACGAAATCAGGAGATTTTCAAACAAGGAGCTGAGACTCACTAAAGAGTCTATGGGGGCACTGCCGAAATCCAGTGAGTACTGTTGGCCGATCAAGAAGAAGTCGTACAGCTACGTATCCGGAATCATAGGGATAGCGTACAACCCTTTCTTGAGTGAAGACATACGCGATTGCTTCTTCGATTACGAGCAGGCAGTGTTGCTAAGATTCTGGACGTCGAGAATTATAACGATTAAGAGCGCTATCAATCCTCAGACCAAATTGGGACTGGTCTTAGAAGAAGAGGTGACTGCACCTTCCGTACCAAAATCCGACAAAAAAGTGGAATTTGGGTTGGGATTCTCAGATGAATTACTGAGGACGAGCCTGATGGTAGTGTGGGAATTGATGAGGCCGTCATGGTGTCCTAGTCCCAACACTGACTCAATATTACGGGCGACACAAGACGTGCAGAGGGAGCTGAATGCAGATTGTAACATGCGTGACCTGAACATCATATATAATGTGATGATAACAGCCTCTAGGAGCAACGGGGAAGATAAGGTGGAGTTGCCTGGCTGGGGACCAGAAGACTGGGTCAAACTTGGTAGCTGTCTGGCGGAAGTCTGTGGACTGGAAGGTCACCTTTGTGGAGGTCTGGACTGCGTAAAGACCCTAGAGAGACAACACAAGCAATTGACGATATTGTTTGGGAATTTCGTGTTGAAGGCAAGGACGGAAACGGAACTGATCGCAGATTGCCATGGAGAAACCGAGGTGAATCTAGTGACTGCACTAGGATTCTACAGCATGTTTGGTTCTTTAGAGTCACTATTGAATCTAGAACAAAAACATGAGATGGTCACAGCCATCAGTTTAGAAGTATTCCCAGGAGTTCTGCAAACCGTGCAGAAACACATAGGAAAATGGAGGGAAGCGATCGAGGCGTGAATGAACATCAGACACAGTGAGACTTATTGTAGACCACCAGGAGCACGATATTTGGTGGGCTCGACATTGGCTCCAATGTGCAAGAGCAGATACCCGGTGCATTTTGTAGCTGTGGATGTAAAGGGTACGAGAACGATCGTGGATCAAGCCTTCTCAGTGCCAAAGTTTGTGAGACTAACGAGAATGTCCAAATAATCTTACGAGTTGCCATGTAAGATGTTCTCAGCAGTTCCAGAGAGAACAAAGGAGGAGTTGGAATCGATACTGGGAAGGAAGTTCATGGGATACGTGAGTGGGAACTTCAGTGACTTTGAGAGACAGAAACAGAGAGGATCAACTGTTACAGATTACGATACAGTAGACGAGAATGATGAAATCCACCGAGTGATGATGGAAGTGGAACCATTACTGGAAGCTTCGGCAAAACGTAATTGGAGGAGCATCATGTTGAAACATGACAAGTTTCCCTGCCATTGCTTGCTGCAAACCTGGTGGTATCCCAAGCGTAGTAATCTGGTGTTGATCTGGGACTCTGGAGAGCTGCTCTCCATGGGTTTACCAGACTCATCACAGCCCATAACAATAGTGATAGTGGGAATTATGATGGCGATACGATGGCTGGAAGCTCATGTAAGAGAGAACAATAGACAGGAAGCGCCAACGAGAGAACAGTTGCGGAAATTGGATTGTCTGAAAGATCTAGATCTTTTTGAGACAATGTGCAAGATTCTAAACATTCCGATGGAAGTGGAAAGATATGGGCAAGGAGACGATTGATGCCATGGATCAGAGCTAACATGACTGCATGGTTGTACGAATATGCTAAGAAGCATATGTCGAAGGTCGAAGCACGGCAGAGTGTACAGTGAATATCAGCTGGACATTGGAGCATGAGCTTTCAAGCGAGCCTCCGTGACTCATCGGAATGCAGTGACCACCGCTGTAAAGAGAACTTACAGGACGAGTGAACGTAGTGGAAAGGAGAAGGAAGAGATGTTGAAGGAAGATTTGGAGAGAAACGTGACGTTGTCTCCACGTTACAGTGAATATCAGCTGGACATTGGAGCATGAGCTTTCAAGCGAGCCTCCGTGACTCATCGGAATGCAGTGACCACCGCTGTAAAGAGAACTTACAGGACGAGTGAACGTAGTGGAAAGGAGAAGGAAGAGATGTTGAAGGAAGATTTGGAGAGAAACGTGACGTTGTCTCCACAACAGCGTCTGCCGAAACAGAGAATCTAACGTGGATCCCCTACCTTGTTGCAAACAGAGGGTAGAAGAGCAGAAGTGTTGGAGGACTGCTTCCAACAGCGTCAGGATAGGTAACGAGGTGTTGCAAGACACAGAAACTGAAAGTGCAGAGTCAGTGTCACAGGAGGAAGAGATGGAACATTGACAAACGGTCGAAAGAACAAGAGGCAAAAATAAAGAAACTTAGAAGAATTTAGAAGTTTTAGAACTTCTGAACGACAAAAAAAGAAGAAAACAAAGGAGTGACGAAGAAAAAGAAAGTGAAACTCAGAATTGTTTTATGTGTGTGAAAAACTCAAGTGAGGAACCAAGCAACCAAGTTGTAATTGAAAACTGAAGCATTTAGTTGAGCTTTGAACATTGAAGAAATTGTTGCATTTATAAATTTGCATTTTGTTTTAAGTTAAGTGGCTTTAGAGACACTTACTTACTATTTATTTAGAAAGGCTTGAGTGAAGAGTATATCTAAATATTCCAGCCTGCATGATTGTTTTTAATCAACTAGGAGAACTGATCACTTTGTGGTGATATGAAAGGCTTGGGTAATCTCTCGAAGAGGAAGATTGTTTTATTGTTCTTTCTAACCACAGAGTTTCTTAGTTTTAATATCCAGGACAATAACGAGCAAGATTTCCGAAGGGAAGAAGCGTAGTAGGATAATTTTAGCTTGTTGGTTGGCAGGACTGTCCTGCGAACCAACGTCTTTATAAAAATCTAGGAGAAAATTTTTTAGTCAGGACATTGACATTGGAAGTCAGAAAAGATGTTTTTATCTTAGGTCATATCCTTATTGTGCAGATTAATGAAAGAATTTGAAGGCTATAGTGATGTAGTATGATGCCATTTATATTCTGCAGTGAGTTGATATGACGCGGATAAAAGTGATTTCGTGCATTTTATAAATTCTGTTCGATGACACTGTACCTATTTTACGAACATTGCGAGATTCAATGAGGACATTGACCGGACTGACCGGGGAGTATATGACATACGACCAGAATGGATCAAAATGCAAATTCAGCAGATTCGGAATTTTAGCAGCGAACCTTCCGAATTGACGGTTTTAAGCGATAAACAACGTTATTGGGACGATTAGTCAAACGGTGAAGGTCAAGATATTCTGGTATTTTGAAAATTTAAAAATTCGAAGTATGACGTCATATTTCTGAGAAATGTCAGAAACGGCCATTTTTGATAGAAAACCAGAGAAAAACACAACAACGATAGTTGCGATAGCGATAACAACGGAGATTGTGATTGAGAGACAACAACAAATTGCAGAAGTAGCAGAGACCGCTCCGAGTTGCAAGTTTTGTGTCGCTACAATAGTTGCAAGGCCGTTGCGAACAACGGTGAAGGGTGGAAAACCAGCCTTCCGGAAGGAAGATAAGAGCCTTATTTCCCCGGATTCAGGAATCCGGAGGGGTCTCGGGACTGAAACTTTTATTAACTTATATAAACTTTTAGCTTCCCTATTATGTCCTGAATTGAATTTAATTAACATCTGAATTCATTCTGCTAAGATGAGAAGCTAGGAGTTGGGGGAAAGGGTTGATCCATCTTCGATGGAGATGATGTTTTTTATCTACTGAAAAAAAACAATAATTCAATAAATAGTAGTAGCCCTGATTTTAGGAGTGACCTCGTGGTCTGGGGATACTGAGACCCAGCCATGAGCTCACTATTTCTGCATGTAGTTTAGTTAATTTGAGTGTTTTGACCGAAGCCGAAAGCAGTAACGTTTTTTGTCGACCCGATGTTAGAAAGACCACTGAAAGTACTGGCTTGGTAGAGACGGTTAAAAACATGTAAAGCTCGGTTTAGACGTTAGCCAGTCGCCAGTCGTCTTAGGACTTAGTTTTATTTTCCGTTGATATGTATCTTCCGGGCGAATGTTACATAAGTCACCTAAATATTCATTCGGTATCTCCAATTTTGTCTTGAAATTTCTTCCAATGTTAGACGCAGCTTCCTTCCGATCCAGTTCCAAACCGTTCGTCTCTCTTACTTCCCTGAGCTTCTTTATCATCAAATTTTCGGTGTGGGTAAGTCCTACCCCCACTCCCCGGACAAAAATACTTTCCGACGTCCCCGTCGATGGTGCTGGGTTCAAGTTATCCGGTGGTATTTCTAGTGGCCAGTCAGTAGCTGTCCAACCAAATAGTGGATTTCCTGTCTTCACATGTTTCATTGTTGATACGTGGGCTTGCTGGATGTTTTGCGCTTCCCTTTTGTCAGTCTCAAGGTTATGCATCCATTCCAGTACCCTCAAGTTTGTATTTTTCCTTCTTTCTATCTCGCTATGCTCCAGGTCTACATCTCGTTCCTGTACGGAGTAGTATTCTTGCAAGGAATGCTCGCTGTCGTTGAAGATCTGCCACTCTTCATCGGCTACCAGCTCGCCCACCAACTCCTCGCCTATCTCATCGGGTTGTATCTTGTCAATCAAGAAGTCGTCACCATACCTTTTGTAACTCATTCCTGTCCGTTTGAGATCACCTTTTCTCTTCCCTGTGGTCATTGGCAGGTCTGGTTCTATCCACTTTGGTACCTAGTTCTGCTCTTGATCACTCCAATCTTCCTCCGCGAAAGATCCTTCGTCCAAATTCACCTCTATCTTCTCTTTATCATCCATGCTCACGTCCTCGTTGCTGTCATTCTTATCTCAGGTGCCTTTCTCGTTCACCTCACATGCTGGCTCTACCAGTAGATACTTGAGCCCTTTCATGTTCTGTGGTATACACCAGTCTTCGGGGATGGGACGTGAGGTTTCGGATTTTCGTAGTGCGCCGCACGCCCTGTACTCAAGCGACAAAAGCGGCTCTGCTGGTGTACTTCCGTTATCAGAAACGGTCCTCTCCATTTCCTTCATAATTTTTAAGTCCCTTTTGCAGGTATGATATTCTGGAACACCCAGAGGTATTGTCCCACAGCATACGGTTTCGCTTGAAGTGTTCTACTTCTTCCACTGTCTCATCTGTGCCTGCGCCGTGTTTCTTCTACAGAGCTCGTTCAATTCTTGTTGTCTCTTGACCGCTTCCTTCACTTACGCCTGAGGCGACGTCTTTTTCCTTTCGTATTCCGGATAGAAAAATGTCAGGGGCATCGCTCTCGCCCTGCTAGTTAACATCATAATAGGAGTGATCCCTGTAGTTGAATGTTGCGTGCTATTATACGCCCCTACCACTTGCAGCAGATATTTATCCCAATCTGTCATGTATCTCGAGCAGTATACCCTGAGCTTGTTCACCGGTGTTTTGTTCGGTCTCTCCACTAATCCGTTCGTTTGAGGACGGTAGGTTTTTGAATGCGCTTGAGCAATGTGGGATCTCCTCATCAGTTCTTTTGTCAGGTCCCCCACGAAGGCTTTCCCATTGTCCGATTGGAATGTCATCGGTAAACCATATCGTGATATCCAGTGCGTTATCAAATGATCACAAGTCTCTTCCGCTGAGGCCGTCTGACATGGAACCGCTTCTGCCAGTTTCGTAAAGTGGTTTATAATTACCAGTATCTGATTGTATCCCGGGTCCGTCATTGAGATCTTCTGATTGTCTATCTGCACGACCTCGTTTAACTCTGAGATTTCCACGGAATTAAGTGGGAACTTTATGTTTTTAGGGTTTTTTACTTGCAAACGCGACAAGCATGCGTTCACCCACTTTTCGCAAGCCCTTCTCAACCCTGGCCAATCAAACCTGTGTAATGTTCTTTGTTGTACCTTGTCTATCCCCTGATGTCCCATCTGGTCGTGCGACCTGAACCACATTTCCGTCTGGTATAGCTGTGCCAAAATGACGAGATTATGCCTGTGTAATATCTTCTCTTCATCTTTCCTCCTACAGGCTACTACACCATCAGCTGTGTGATAGAGTAAGTCCCTTCTCTCTTTGTAGAACTGGCTCAAGATCTTGTAACTATCCTCCTCCAGGTCTCCTTTCTGCTTGGCTCCGGTCCGAATCCTTGTAGAGATGTTACTCGTCGTCTTGTAATTCTTCTGGGCTCGTATCAGATCCGAAAGTGTATCTCACTTTGACGTGTTCCTTCAATTCCATCATTTGACTATTCAGTTCCTCAGGAAAAAGGATGTCGTCTCTTAGCTTAACGCAAACTATCTCTCTCAAGACCTCCTTGTCATCGTCAAAGTCCCTGAGGAAGGGTCAGTTTGTAGTTCTCTGTCATGGTGCCTCAATTTCTCTTCTGCTAATATCATGCAAAGACTGTCTTGGTCATCACCACTCCTCTCTGAGTCTTCATCCCATTCTTCCGACTTCCCGGAGAAATTCTCTTCCTCACTGTCTCCTTCTGGTTTCGACCACTCCCCGGTCTCTTGATATGGTCCTAGGTGTTACGCTTTCTCCTTGAATGTCACCTTCTTCTTCCGAAACGTAGTCCGTCTTAGTATGTTCTCTGCGATTTTCTCGACCAATGTTTGCACATCCTCTTTGTCGTCATGTTGCTTGCCTATCGTTGAGTCCTCGCCATGAGCCACTTCCCCTCTTTTCAATATGACGACTTCCAGTTTGTCTTTATCATTGTTCCGGACTACCGGTTTATCGTCTGCTAGTTTCTCGAGTAGTCTCCTCAGATCCTCTACTATCGTTACTTCTTGTCTCCACTTCATCGAGGTCGAAGTCTTTTGCTTTTAATGTTTCCTTCACTATCTTCGACTTGAGCATCGTTTCATTTGGCATCCCTGAATTTCACTTGAGAATGTTTTTTCGTCTCATGTTCAGCTGGCAGCTCGGGATGATCCTCTATTAGTTTCCCTGACTTGTCAAGCCACCTCGTGAGTGGAAGACTGTCATACGTCTCCTTGTCAATAAATGCGAAACCATCTTTGATTTCCGGTCTGTCGGCCTCCCTTTGCTCCTGTCTCTCGTAGAATTCCGTCTTCTTGCTCGGCATTTTGATTTTTGTCCCTTGTTCTGTGCTCAATAATTATGTTATAAACATCCAGGCGCACTATCCATCTCCCAATGTAGCTCTGGTCCATTGAGTACGATTTCAACCAACTGAGTGCTCTGTTGTCGACTCGTAACTTCATTGGTTCGCTACCCAGGTATGCCCTGTATTTTTCTACAAAGGTGACTACCGCAAACATTGCCGCTTTGGGAGCCCCGTACTTCATTTCTGTATCAATCAAGACTTTGCTCCCATGGGCTATCTGTCTCAAGACTGTCTATCCGTTCCACTCCTGTTCTTGGTGGAGTATCCCAGAGATCGCTACTATCGATGCATCCGTATCCAGCACATACATTCCCTTCTCCGTGGGCATCCCTAGCACAGGTGCTTCGCACAGCTCTCTCTTTGTTCTTTGAAATGATTCCTCCGCCGCGTTATTCCACGTGAACTTCTTGCCCTTGCTCCTCATGAGTTGTTGCATTGGATATACTTTATCCGCATAGCCCTTGACGAACTCCCTGTAAAAGTTCGCAAAACACAGGAAGCGCAGTAATTGATGCTCCGTTTTCGGTGATTTCCAAGTCAGCACCGCCTTTACCGCGTTTGGGTCTGGTCTAATGCCATGTTTGTCCACTATCCTCCCCAGGTAACTGATCAAATCCTTGAGAATCTCACACTTCGATGACTTGCATTTTAGTCCTGCTCTTTTCATGCAAGCGAACACCTCGTCTAGTCGTTCGATGTGTTCCTCTGGAGTAGATGTCGCTATCACCACGTCATCCTCGTAACTTATTAACAAATTACCATATTTCTTCGTTACACTTGTCAGTGCATGTGCTATCAATCGTTGGAAAGTGGCTGTAGCATTGCAAAGGCCAAGGGGCATCCTCTTCCCTTGAAACAGCCCCAGCTGGCAAGCAAATCCTGTCTTGTCCCTGTCCTGTTTCCTCAGTGGTAACTGCCAAAAAGGTCTCCTTTCTTCTTAGCCATCACTACTCCACACGCCCACGGTGACTTGGAAGGTTCTATCATGTCATACCCTAGTAAGGTGTCTATCTCTTTTCTACATGCATCCGATTTGTTTGGGGTCATACGCCTCGCCCCCTCCCTGTGCGGCACCGCCATCTCTTCCAGCTTTATTTCATGTTCAACGAAGTTGCAGCATCCAATGTCTGTCTTATGCCTCGAAAAACATCCTGATTTCTATTTAGAACATCCCGGATGGCTTCGAGCTGTTCGTTTGTTATTTTTCCCCTTAAGTGTTCAATTTCTGGTAATTTTGGTTTATCCATTTCCAATTCCTCTAGCGTGGGTCTTTCAGGAAAGTTCGAACCCTTCGACAGTCCATCGTCTGTCCCTGACTTAAGTGACTTCACAAGACCTGATGAACATTTTTTTTTTCAATGTTCTCAAGATATTTTATCCTTATGATTCGGGCAATCAAATTCTTCATTTTTTTTCACATTTTCAGTTATTTTATATCTAGTTTTCACGGGCAGTGCGTATCCCAGCTTCCTCCCTTCTGGATTGTGATTGGTATATTAAGAAAATTCAACAAGACACTGACGCAGAGTCCACACTTGGTTATCGAGAAGGATCTTCCTAAAATAGCAGCACTTTGACTGTTTGGATTCGTTTCAATACACACTTGTTTATTGTCGCTTAATTCATTATAGTTTTTCATCCGTAAACTTACTATTGCCGCCTCATTCGCTTTCAGCCTTACCCTCATACTCAAGAAAACTGGAGCCTTATTTTCATTCGCCATTATCAAATTTACCGGTCTAATTACGTACTTCCTTTCCGGGTTCCGAATCCTGAATATCGCATTGCTTAGATCAATTGTTACCTCAAAATTCCTGCTGAAATCTCTGCCTAAAATAAATTGGTCAGACTCATCCAGATTCTCCAGTACCAGAAAACTTATCCACAAATTGCTTTCCCCCAGATCTAGAGCTACTATTGGTGTCCTTCCTAGAACCCGCAGCGCCCCTTTGTTTGCCGCTGACAACCGTATTCTTGAGTCTATCAAGTCATCTTTGTCGAACCCCATTTTTTTCTATGTTCCAATTGGTATGACACTCAAGATGGCTCCTGTGTCCAATAACCCACGCAGTTGAGTCTTTTTTCCGCTTATGTCCAGTACGTGTGCCGATACGTCTGCCTCTGTTCCCAGATACATTGCATCTTCTTCTAACATAGCGCAGTATTCGATCGATTCAACTTTATTTCTTCTTTACCAACGTAGATTTGCTCGGCTAGAATATCAGCACATGCTATCATCGTTCTTGTGTAGATGTTTATTACATCTATATTCAGCATGACCTCAGTTGGACCATAGGCTTCCGTGTATCTGTTGTCTATGGAAACTGATTTACTACCACTTCTCGTGAGTATTGCCCTTGAAGCTCTAGAAGGAGTTTTCGGGCTTGTTGCGCTCAAGTAATCCGCGTACACATCTATGTGCATTATTGTCTGATCACTCGGTTCACTCAAGTTTCTTGAAACTTTGTGGCCGCCCACTGTGATTATTGACATTACTCTTGACCCCAATTTTCGTGAGACCAAAAGATTTTCCAGTCACCATTTTCAAGGTGTTGCAATGGCTTTCACTCATTGAGTTCTCTCCGGTCTCTGATTCTGATCTTGTCATGCAGAGTGTTTCATTCAATCTCTGTTTTTCTATTTCTTGTTTCACCGTTGTTCGATTTTTTTGGTCGCCAAGTCTTGCTTCACTTTGTTGATTGCCTCTGCAGCTGCTCTCTCGTAGTTTATCTCTAGAGAGTTTCTCGTCTCGGCTCCGTGGTATCTTCTTTGTTTTGTGTCACGGCCTTCACTGTCTTTGTGGATAATTCACCACCCGCTGCTTCTTTGTTGTTCAAATCTTTTTCAGCTAGTCTATTCCTGGTATTTTGCACTAACGGCCCTGTTTGTGTTTCGGTTGATTCTGATTCTTCACTGCCTTCCAAAACAAAGGACATTCCATCCTGAAATGGCCTTCTTTGTGACAGAAAAAAAACACCTCGCGCCTATCTTGATGATCAAGCCACTGTAAAACTCATGTTCCTCCGTTTGATTCATATCCTCTTCCTCTGGTGCGTATCGCAAGCTTTTCATGCCTTGCTTGTATGTCGTGCAATCTGCCACATGATGATCTGCTGAATTTACGCAAGACCTACGTTTGTCCATGTCGTCGCCAGGCTCTTACCATGACGAACTTTGTGGCTGGCTCCCCCTTGCATGTTCTTGCCTTCTGAGAACGAGTACTTTTTTAGTTTCATCAACATGTACTCTCTTCACTTTTGTCTCATCTCTTCTGGGGTTGGTGCATTATACTATAATACGTTGCCAACATCGTTCTCAAGTCGTCACTTCTCACCCCGTTAATAAACTTTGAAGCGACGGAATTTCGTCGATTTTCGGGTCGCTTCTTCTCCTCAAGCTGTCAAGATCATCCAGGAATCGATCGGTTGACTCGTCTTCCCTTTGTGTTCTTTTTACAAATCTCATCATCGCTTGATGACCCTTCATTCCTGATCCGAATTGATTCAACAGTAAATCGAAAATTTCGTCCGCTGTATTACGCTCCTCCTCTTTCTTTGCTACCACACATTTTAGTGCTGTGCCTTCTAAATTGATTAGTATTGCCGTGCAGGCCTGCCTTCCGTCATTCAGGTTGTCCTGTTCTAGATGTAGTCTCATGACTTCTACCCAGGAGTCAGTACAGCCATCCGAGTCGTCTTTAAATTCTTTTGTTTTCTTGAAGGTCTTCCTGGATTTACCACTCCTTCCGTCACTCGACTCCTACCACAGTCCCCCGGTGCATTCGTCCAGTGTTTGGTTCCGCCCTTCATAGTAGTCTTAAGCCCTACTGCCCCTATGCTCGTTGCAATCCGGGGTAGTGGTGTGGACTCCCTTTTTCTTCCGTTGCGGTTCTACAAAGTCGACTCGAGTTTTCCGTGGTTTGTCTGCCACTAATTTATCTTGTGCTATAGTGTTTCTCGAGAGTGCATCCAGTTTGGACGGACTGTATGGCACAAGAACTTTCAGCTTGATCCTTGCTCATCGTATCCATTCTGGTCTCTAGATTCCACAACTTCTAATTCACGGTGTCATACCGTTTCTTCTTTTCTTCCATATCCTTCTTGATCTGTTTCTCTCGCTCTTTGTCGGTAGCCTCTACCTTGTCCGACATTGGCTGTAGCTTTTATTCCGTGGCCCTTGCTAAGACGTAGTAGTTATCCAGGTTCTCGTTTTTGTTGTGTTTTATTTCCTTTTCAGCTTTTGGCTGTCCTCCTCACTGCACTTCAATTTTTTGTCTATTTCACTCAATTTTGTCATTAAGTCTCCCAGCTTTACTGAAGCTGTTTTCGTTCCATCAACTCGTTCATCTTGGCTAACTGCTAACTGTTGCTTCTAGCGTGGCTTCCTCTTTATCCTTCCTGGTTTCCGTCGTTGTCGTCGAAACTGTCCCAAAGCTTTTGCTTTTCCCGGTCCAGTCGTTATCTCCTCCTTCTTTCCTGGCTTCATTCCGACCATCGCAGCAATCCTCTCGGTAAACGACGTTCTCTTCGTTTGTGAGTCGTCTTTTATCGTCTCTGGTGTGTTGGTCACCTCGTCTCCATGGCCTATTGGTGAGAACTCTACAGTGTTCTTTTCCTGTTCTTCTATTTTTGGCATCGGTGTTGACTCAGCTTCCTTCCGTTGAATTCTATCTATACTTTGATCTGGTGTTTCTAGTTCAGTCTCTTTTGCTGGTATGCTTTGTTCTTCCATTATTCTTTCGCCTTTTGTTCCTTGTTGCTTCTTGTGCTGCCATATTCACTGAAATATTCTCCCTCATACTCTCGGATTTATTGGTGTCGGTTTCTTTTGCGTTACGGTCTGGTTTTGCTTAAATCCTGTTCCTTTTCTTTCAGTTATCGATATCCTATTTCGCTTCAAGATTTTTATATATACAATTTTTTCTATCTACAATTTCAATATATACAAGTCCCTACTGTAAAATCTGATTGAAATTATAAGAAAGTTCCCTAATGTATTAAAAATTAAAACCAGTCGAATTAGTCTAAATCAGTTTTGAGTCTAAATCAGTTTCAGGCCTTAGGACCCTTCGTTCTAGTTTCGGAATGTTTTAATACTGTCCCAAGATTCCTTGACCCTCCTAGGACCCTTCGCTCAAGTTTTGGGATACTTCGATGGGGTCTTGGTACACTTTGGTTTGGTCCTAGTACTTTTATGTACCCTCCTAGGACCCTTAGTGTTCTTTTGGGAAACTTCGTTACTGACCCAGGACTTTTCTGAACCCTCCTAGGACCCTTCGCTCAGGTGTTGGTACACTTCGTTGCTGTCCCAGGACTTTTCTGAGCCCTCCTAGGACCCTTCGCTCAGGTGTTAGTATACTTCGTCGCTGTCCCAGAACTTTTCTGAACCCTCCTAGGACCCTTCGCTCAAGTGTTGGTACACTTTGTTGCTGTCCCATGACTTTTCTGAGCCCTACTAGGACCCTTCGCTCAGGTGTTAGTATTCTTCGTCGCTGTCCCAGGACTTTTCTGAACCCTCCTAGGACCCTTCGCTCAAGTGTTGGTACAATTTGTTGCTGTCCCATGAGTTTTCTGAACCCTCCTAGGACCCTTCGTCCAAGTGGTGGCTTACTTCGTTCCTGTCCCAGGACTTTTCTGAACCCTCCTAGAACCCGTCGCTCAAGTGTTGGCTTAGATCACTATCCCATGACTGCCGACAAGACTCTTGTACTTCTTCCTACCTTGTAGCTCAAGCGTTTCTTCGCCTGATTGAAGAATTCCCCTGTGCCTTATGTCAAATATTGGGATATCTGATCCACTATCCCAGTAACATCTCTAGAGCTCTAGTATAAAAAAAATCCCCAAAAACCCAATTCTGTTCACCAAAATTTTCTTTACTGAGTCTCCTAAAATTACCTTCCTCGTTTCAATTCGATGAATGTCGAAATACGACTGGTTTAATAGTCTTTAACTTTAGCCAATTTGCTAAAATTCTCTGAAATCTGGCCCAAAAACGTAAAAACTTTGAAAATTCTAATAAAATTTTAAAAATTACAAAAAACAGGAAGGTAAGTAAACCAAAAATTCATTGGAACCTATGCCGTTTTTCGTAAAAAATGTCTGGTACCTGAATTGCACGCGCTTTTCCTCCCCCTACTAGCGGTCTTGTGGGGTGTTCTCCTTTTGGAATCCAAAAACTGTCTATTTCCGATCCCGCCACCAGATCCGACCAAGTTACCTACCCTAATTCGACCCTAAATTTGGATCTCCTAGAGTTGCCCCTTCTAACCTCCCCCCTATTTAGCCCCCCATTTAAGCGGAAAATTACCCTTAAGCGTAATGGGTGCTAAATCTCTCAAAAAAAGTCCGTAGAACCAATTTCCAAGCTCTGCTCAAATAAAAACGTTTCCTCAAAACAGTGGGTATCCACTTATCCAATTTTACACCTATTTCCTATAATGTAACAAGGATTTTAACGATACCCGGTTGAACAAAGAGAACATCTTTGAGTACCTTCCTCCGTTTGCTCTTTTCTACTTTGATCACACTGCTGGCTGATCACCTGCCGGTTGGTCACACTTTCCCCCTGGGCTGGTCACCTGTTCCAGTCAAGTCTCCCAGTGGTGAAGTCTCCCAGTTGTCCACTTTCCCACTTCGCTGGTCACCTCTTCCAGTCAAGTCTCCCAGTGGTCCGCTGATGTCACAAGCTATCTGAAAACCTTACAACGCCCCACACTTGGCCTCTGTACAACGTTGCTGATTTGATCGAGACGATCGGTCTTATCGGAAAACAGTATGGGTATACTGTTTTAATTAGTATAAAGGTTTGATGTACCTAATTTGGGTATCAAAGCGACTGTCCTTTTGGAGGTTTTATCGTTTTATGTTACTATTTCTACCTTTTTTGGTTTTTTGTTTCGTTTTACGCCCTTTACTTGTTTTGTCCCCTAGTTGCCCCCTTTACTCGGTTAGCTAGGCCTCGTTTCGGAAAGCGCACCGGGAAATTGTCTCAAGTTTTCTTAAAAAGCTAACACCGTACAACCAGAAGGTGGACACGTTCCCGTTGAATCGTACCACCGGTACTCTAGAATGGGCATGTAGCCCGGAGCAGTGTCAAGTGGGTTTGATCCCGTAGTCTTGATGTCGTAAAAACACCCAGGAGCGCCATAAAAACACTATGTAACAGTCGCCTACTTAAATCACATATGAGGTTTAAGAAAAATAGGCCCTATAATCATTGGCTCAAGAGTCAGGGACACTATCTCTTGTGTTTTTCTACCTCAAGCGGTCGGAGCCAATTCGGTTCACTTGCGAGATGAGACTAAAACCCGCATTACAGCTTAAAGGCCACTACCAAAATAACACCCCACTCTAGAAAATAAGCACTCTAGAAAAATTGGAAATTTTTTCAGTTGTCGCAATAAACTTGAGCATGACCTGCTCACTTCGAATTTTTGAAAAATTGCATTTCACCCAAAATTAAGACTGAACGTTTTCTCACGGTCAAACTTCCAAATATGACCGAATGGCACAATTTAAAAATTCACATGTCAGTCAAAATTGAACTCTACAGTCAAATCTGATCTCACTCCGTTCAATTGATTAGTTAATACTGTTAATTTTTTGAAACAGCCAATTCTGTCACCAAAATGCTTCAAATAAAAATTCGTTTCTGCCATGCATTTCAGGCCATTCTGGTCAATTGTCACAAGATAGTGTGTGTTTGATCCATTCTAGATGGATTACTTAAAGTTTACCCTATCTCAACATAATCGGAAAAATGAACAGTCGAGTGAAAAATTTTTGTACTTGAGTCGAGCTCAAGAGGATTGATGGTACTCAAAAATTTTATTAGAATCGGGAAAACTTGGACCGTGAGTTCAGTTGAATGGGAAGCTTCCATAATCAACTAGGATGGTGTTTCAATTGAACTTCCTTCTTTTTCAAAAATCTGAAGAAACCAATATCTTCCTTAGAATGACGTTTTCAGTAATGACAATCAGGAGTCATCTCATCACAAATTCTAGTCAAAACCCTTAGAGTTTATTAGATGTGGAATTGATAATGATAAAAAAAAGAGATGATCAGTGTTGATTTGCTTAAAATTAAACTCCTTAAGGGTTCTGTTTCTTGAATAAGAACACACAACCTGACGATATATATTGTGTTACGAAAAAAAAAATTTCATCAAAAATTATTTTGTCATTTTGTTTTTGCGTGCCGAATACGCAAGCGGTGTTAGCAATCGGTATTGCCAGGAAGCATCTCTGTTCTAGAAAGCTGCCTGACTTGAATTCCTCTTTACATATGCTTAGCTTCTGAAAATTCTTGTTCAAAAAAAAAATCTTAACTGGGGGCCGCCGCGCCCTGATTCTCAAAAACTAGCTATGAAAAAAATATCCAACATCTACTTAGTCTCTATACTTATCGTTTTACGCGCTTTCGCTTTAGCGGCAGCCGGAACAGGGTTACAAAACGACCCCGCACTAGTCCAACGTCCCCGCACTATACTCAGGTTGCAAGGGATTCTACTATTGTTACATCTCATAAGAAATGCTTACCAATAGCCAATTGAAATGGCATCAAACCGTCTGGTCGCTTTTAAATGGTCCTGTGTCGTGGCTGTAAGACGAAAGGATTGTTAAAAGAAGATATTTATGCTCCATAAAAAATTTCAAAATTAAATGCCTAAAGAATCTCCCTGCACTTTTCAGGCGAGAAAGGCCATGCGATACAATCTTCGGTAACGTCTTTTCAACATAAGTATTTATGCTGTTCGCAAAATTTAGAGCGTAATCGAAGTCCTATTGCTTTTCTGAAGTGCCCGTTTTAAATTTTTGACCGCAGTTTTTTGCACGGGATCACGTTCAACTCTTGGATCCAAAGCTATCTTGGAACGCCTTGAATATTTTTATGTCTGTTGGTTCGAGTCTTAAATTCAAGACTGCAGCTTCGCTATCAAAAGTTGGCTCAGCCCACTTTCCTTGGGTGAATTTTTCAGGAGCATTTCATTTTTTCCAATTTCAAAACACTGCTTAAGCGCATCATAATATGTTCCATCAACAGAAACAAGCCACAAATTCGATCGTTACGATCCTATTTTTTCTCGCATGAAACTCAATACGAAGACTCAGAGGCGAGGCGGTGACTCGTTAGAGCAGTGCAAGCTGGCATACAGAAAAGTGGTGTAGGAATATAAAATGCGAGTAGTATTAATAGTATTACTAATTTTGTTATACCCCTCCGGGTCCGTTCAATATCCGATTTAAGGTGCTTGACTCGGAAATTCGCAACTCGGCGGAGGGTCACTACAGTGCAGTCACTGTCGAGCCACCCACAGATTGATATCGTACTTTCTGTACAAATAGAGATACAAAACTTGTTAACGATACTCACCAGTCGATTGTTGTTGTCCTTGAGACCCTTGCTGCTGCTCCTTGCACTACTTGCCGGGCCAATCGTCCGCTCTAAATCCTTGACCTGACCCTTCCGGATTGAGCGCAAATTAGCATTAAAGTGCTTCAAAACTCAACCAATCCTACAATACAGGCACCAAAAACAGGCCAAAATTTTGATCGTTACGATCCTGTTTGATATAAATGCTTGTAAAAATATTACATCTAACATTAACAACTAAGAAGGTCGGATCACATTTTGTCTGGGGTGATGATTTTTAGGTATTTTTTTATGATATTTTTTTCTGTTCTTCTTTATGTTTTTGGTTTGTTCTTAGGTTTTATACTACTTTATGTTTAGTTTCTCGATATCGTTGAGTGTTTATGGTAATACACTGCTCAGTAGACGACGGGACAGCCGATCCTCTCACCCTTCACAATAGGTGAATTTTCGGTCCTAACTAGAATAAAATACTCTTTCTGGGAATCTGGAAAACTTGCGCGTTCCGAACCACCCTTCCAGCTTTTAGTTAAGGGCCTAATTTAGAGCATCCGCTGGTCATGATACTAAAAAAAGGGTCTGCCGATCATGATGCTGAAAAAATTACCTCCAAGAGTGCCCAGAACACCCATGCTTTTGACCGTCTCCACCAAAGCTAGTTCAATGTGTGGTCCATTGAACTACTCGGGTCATTACTTTTTAAGGTTGTCGGCCAAACCAAGCAAACTAACTAAGTTTCATGCAAAAATAGTGAGCTCATGGCTGGATCTCAATATCCCCAGACCACGGGGTCACTCATAAGAACAGGGCTATTACTTATTTAACATAATACTTTTGTTTTTGTTCAGTAGATAAAAATCCTCTTATCCACCGGAGATGGATCAACTTTTTCCCTCAACTCCTAGCTTCTCATTATCTGAAAACGGAACTAATGTTACTTAATTCAATTCAGGACATCTCAGGGAAATAAAAGATGAAGTTAGCCTTTTCCCAAGACCCTTCCGGATTCTTGAATCAGGCCGAAGAGCTATCTTTTTGACGACCAGGAAGGGTAGCAAAATCTTCCGTAACTGTTGCTCCGTAACGGTTGTAGCTGCCGAATCATTACAATTTACAATGGTTTTCCGCTAATATCTTCGAGAATGATTTCTTTCATCCCTCTTGATAGTCGCACGTCTGTGTTATATCAGCGAAAATGGTTGTTCTTATTTTTGCGGTTTTTCAGTATTCGCGAAAAGTAAAACTGTCACGTGTCTTTACAAACAAACGAATTTTCAAAATCTCTAATGTCAGTCAAAACTGATCTCTACAGTCAAATCTGACCTCAAATCGTTCAATTGATTAGTTAATACCGTTATTTTTTTGAAACAGCCACTTCTCTCACCAAAATGCTTCAAATAAAAATTCGTTTCTGCCATGCATTTCAGGCCATTCTGGTCAAAAGTCACAAGATAGTGTGTGTTTGCTCCACTTTAGATGGATTAACTTAAAGTTTACCCTATCTCAACATAATCGGAAAACTGAACAGTCGAGTGAAAAATTACTGTACTCGTTATCTCCTCCTTCTTTCTTGGCTTCATTCCGACCATTCCGGCTTCATCCGTTGCGGTTCTACAAAGTCGACTCGAGTTTTCCGTGGTTTGTCTGCCACTAATTTATCTTGTGCTATAGTGTTTCTCGAGAGTGCATCCAGTTTGGACGGACTGTATGGCACAAGAACTTTCAGCTTGATCCTTGCTCATCGTATCCATTCTGGTCTCTAGATTCCACAACTTCTAATTCACGGTGTCATACCGTTTCTTCTTTTCTTCCATATCCTTCTTGATCTGTTTCTCTCGCTCTTTGTCGGTAGCCTCTACCTTGTCCGACATTGGCTGTAGCTTTTATTCCGTGGCCCTTGCTAAGACGTAGTAGTTATCCAGGTTCTCGTTTTTGTTGTGTTTTATTTCCTTTTCAGCTTTTGGCTGTCCTCCTCACTGCACTTCAATTTTTTGTCTATTTCACTCAATTTTGTCATTAAGTCTCCCAGCTTTACTGAAGCTGTTTTCGTTCCATCAACTCGTTCATCTTGGCTAACTGCTAACTGTTGCTTCTAGCGTGGCTTCCTCTTTATCCTTCCTGGTTTCCGTCGTTGTCGTCGAAACTGTCCCAAAGCTTTTGCTTTTCCCGGTCCAGTCGTTATCTCCTCCTTCTTTCCTGGCTTCATTCCGACCATCGCAGCAATCCTCTCGGTAAACGACGTTCTCTTCGTTTGTGAGTCGTCTTTTATCGTCTCTGGTGTGTTGGTCACCTCGTCTCCATGGCCTATTGGTGAGAACTCTACAGTGTCCTTTTCCTGTTCTTCTATTTTTGGCATCGGTGTTGACTCAGCTTCCTTCCGTTGAATTCTATCTATACTTTGATCTGGTGTTTCTAGTTCAGTCTCTTTTGCTGGTATGCTTTGTTCTTCCATTATTCGTTCGCCTTTTGTTCCTTGTTGCTTCTTGTGCTGACCATATTCACTGAAATATTCTCCCTCATACTCTCGGATTTATTGGTGTCGGTTTCTTTTGCGTTACGGTCTGGTTTTGCTTAAATCCTGTTCCTTTTCTTTCAGTTATCGATATCCTATTTCGCTTCATGATTTTTATATATACAATTTTTTCTATCTACAATTTCAATATATACAAGTCCCTACTGTAAAATCTGATTGAAATTATAAGAAAGTTCCCTAATGTATTAAAAATTAAAACCAGTCGAATTAGTCTAAATCAGTTTTGAGTCTAAATCAGTTTCAGGCCTTAGGACCCTTCGTTCTAGTTTCGGAATGTTTTAATACTGTCCCAAGATTCCTTGACCCTCCTAGGACCCTTCGCTCAAGTTTTGGGATACTTCGATGGGGTCTTGGTACACTTTGGTTTGGTCCTAGTACTTTTATGTACCCTCCTAGGACCCTTAGTGTTCTTTTGGGAAACTTCGTTACTGACCCAGGACTTTTCTGAACCCTCCTAGGACCCTTCGCTCAGGTGTTGGTACACTTCGTTGCTGTCCCAGGACTTTTCTGAGCACTCCTAGGACCCTTCGCTCAGGTGTTAGTATACTTCGTCGCTGTCCCAGAACTTTTCTGAACCCTCCTAGGACCCCTCGCTCAAGTGTTGGTACACTTTGTTGCTGTCCCATGACTTTTCTGAGCCCTACTAGGACCCTTCGCTCAGGTGTTAGTATTCTTCGTCGCTGTCCCAGGACTTTTCTGAACCCTCCTAGGACCCTTCGCTCAAGTGTTGGTACAATTTGTTGCTGTCCCATGAGTTTTCTGAACCCTCCTAGGACCCTTCGTCCAAGTGGTGGCTTATTTCGTTCCTGTCCCAGGACTTTTCTGAACCCTCCTAGAACCCGTCGCTCAAGTGTTGGCTTAGATCACTATCCCATGACTGCCGACAAGACTCTTGTACTTCTTCCTACCTTGTAGCTCAAGCGTTTCTTCGCCTGATTGAAGAATTCCCCTGTGCCTTATGTCAAATATTGGGATATCTGATCCACTATCCCAGTAACATCTCTAGAGCTCTAGTATAAAAAAAATCCCCAAAAACCCAATTCTGTTCACCAAAATTTTCTTTACTGAGTCTCCTAAAATTACCTTCCTCGTTTCAATTCGATGAATGTCGAAATACGACTGGTTTAATAGTCTTTAACTTTAGCCAATTTGCTAAAATTCTCTGAAATCTGGCCCAAAAACGTAAAAACTTTGAAAATTCTAATAAAATTTTAAAAATTACAAAAAACAGGAAGGTAAGTAAACCAAAAATTCATTGGAACCTATGCTGTTTTTCGTAAAAAATGTCTGGTACCTGAATTGCACGCGCTTTTCCTCCCCCTACTAGCGGTCTTGTGGGGTGTTCTCCTTTTGGAATCCAAAAACTGTCTATTTCCGATCCCGCCACCAGATCCGACCAAGTTACCTACCCTAATTCGACCTTAAATTTGGATCTCCTAGAGTTGCCCCTTCTAACCTCCCCCCTATTTAACCCCCATTTAAGCGGAAAATTACCCTTAAGCGTAATGGGTGCTAAATCTCTCAAAAAAAGTCCGTAGAACCAATTTCCAAGCTCTGCTCAAGTAAAAACGTTTCCTCAAAACAGTGGGTATCCACTTATCCAATTTTACACCTATTTCCTATTATGTAACAAGGATTTTAACGATACCCGGTTGAACAAAGAGAATATCTTTGAGTACCTTCCTCCGTTCACTGACCTGCTCACTTCGAATTTTTGAAAAATTGCATTTCACCCAAAATTAAGACTAAACGTTTTCTCAAGGTCAAACTTCCAAATATGACCGAATGGCACAATTCAAAAACTCACATGTCAGTCAAAATTGAACTCTACAGTCAAATCTGATCTCACTCCGTTCAATTGATTAGTTAATTCTGTTAATGTTTTGAAACAGCCAATTCTGTCACCAAAATGCTTCAAATAAAAATTCGTTTCTGCCATGCATTTCAGGCCATTCTGGTCAATTGTCACAAGATAGTGTGTGTTTGATCCATTTTAGATGGATTACTTAAAGTTTACCCTATCTCAACATAATCGGAAAAATGAACAGTCGAGTGAAAAATTACTGTACTTGAGTCGAGCTCAAGAGGATTGATGGTACTCAAAAATTTTGTTAGAATCGGGAAAATTTGAACCGTAAGTTAAGTTGAATGGGAAGCTTCCATAATCAAGTAGGATGGTGTTTTACTTGAACTTCCTGCTTTTTCGAAAATCTGAAGAAAACATTTCAAACCAATATCTTCTTTAGAATGACGTTTTGAGTAATGACAGTCAGGAGTCACCTCATCACAAATTCTAGTCAAAACCCTTGAAGTTCTCTAGATGTGGAAAGAATAATGATAAAAAAAAAGATGATTAGTATTGATTTGCTTAAAATTAAACTCCTTAAGGGTTCTGTTTCTTGAATAAGAACAGACAACTTGACGATATATATTGTGTTACGAAAAAAAAAATTGACCATGCGATACAATCTTCGGTAACGTCTTTTCAACATAAGTATTTATGCTGTTCGCAAATTTTAGAGCGTAATCGAAGTCCTATTGCTTTTCTGAAGTGCCCGTTTTAAATTTTTGACCGCAGTTTTTTGCACGGGATGACGTTCAACTCTTGGATCCAAAGCTATCTTGGAACGCCTTGAATATTTTTATGTCTGTTGGTTCGAGTCTTAAATTCAAGACTGCAGCTTCGCTATCAAAAGTTGGCTCAGCCCACTTTCCTTGGGTGAATTTTTCAGGAGCAGTTCATTTTTTCCAATTTCAAAACACAGCTTAAGCGCATCATAATATGTTCCATCAACAGAAACAAGCCACAAATTCGATCGTTACGATCCTATTTTTTCTCGCATGAAACTCAATACGAAGACTCAGAGGCGAGGCGGTGACTCGTTAGAGCAGTGCAAGCTGGCAGACAGAAAAATGGTGTAGGAATATAAAATACGATTAGTATTAATAAAATTACTAATTTTGTTATACCCCTCCGGTCCGTTCAATATCCAATTTAAGGTGCTTGACTCGGAAATTCGCAACTCGGCGGAGGGTCACTACAGTGCAGTCACTGTTGAGCCACCCACAGATTGATATCGTACTTTCTATACAAATAGAGATACAAAACTTGTTAACGATACTCACCAGTCGATTGTTGTTGTCCTTGAGACCCTTGCTGCTGCTCCTTGCACTGCTTGCCGGGCCAATCTTCCGCTCTAAATCCTTGACCTGACCCTTCCAGATTGAGCGCAAATTAGCATTAACGTGCTTCAAAACTCAACCAATCCTACAATACAGGCACCAAAAACAGGCCAAAATTTTGATCGTTACGATCCTGTTTGATATAAATGCTGGTAAAAACAATACATCTAACATTAACAACTAAGAAGGTCGGATCACATTTCGTCTGGGGTGATGATTTTTAGGTATTTTTTATGATTTTTTTCTGTTCTTCTTTATGTTTTTGGTTTGTTCTTAGGTTTTATACTACTTTTTGTTTGGTTTCTCGATATCGTTGAGTGTTTTTGGTAATACACTGCTCAGTAGACGACGGGACAGCCGATCCTCTCACCCTTCACAATAGGTGAATTTTCGGTCCTAACTAGAATAAAATACTCTTTTTGGGAATCTGGAAAACTTGCGCGTTCCAAACCACCCTTCCAGCTTTTAGTTAAGGGCCTAATTTAGAGCATCCGCTGGTCATGATACTAAAAAAAGGGTCTGCCGATCATGATGCTGAAAAAAATACCTCCAAGAGTGCCCAGAACACCCATGCTTTTGACCGTCTCCACCAAAGCTAGTTCAATGTGTGGTCCATTGAACTACTCGGGTCATTACTTTTTAAGGTTATCGGCCAAACCAAGCAAATTAACTAAATTACATGCAAAAATAGTGAGCTCATGGCTGGATCTCAATATCCCCAGACCACGGGGTCACTCGTAAGAACAGGGCTACTACTTAATTAACATAATACTTTTGTTTTTGTTCAGTAGATAAAAATCCTCTTATCCACCGGAGATGGATCAACTTTTTCCCTCAACTCCTAGCTTCTCATTATCTGAAAACGGAATTAATGTGACTTAATTCAATTCAGGACATCTCAGGGAAAAAAAAGATGAAGTCAGTCTTTTCCCAAGACCCTTCCGGATTCTTGAATCAGGCCGAAGAGCTATCTTTTTGACGACCAGGAAGGGTAGCAAAATCTTCCGTAAATGTTGCTCCGTAACGGTTGTAGCTGCCGAATCATTACAATTTACAATGGTTTTCCGCTAATATCTTTGAGAATGATTCCTTTCATCCCTCTTGATATTCGCACGTCTGTGTTATATCAGCGAAAATCGTTGTTCTTATTTTTGCGGTTTTTCAGTATTCGCGAAAAGTAAAACTGTCACGTGTCTTTACAAACAAACGAATTTTCAAAATCTCTAATGTCAGTCAAAACTGACCTCTACAGTCAAATCTGACCTCAAATCGTTCAATTGATTAGTTAATACCGTTAATTTTTTGAAACAGCCAATTCTCTCACCAAAATGTTTCAAATAAAAATTCGTTCCTGCCATGCATTTCAGGCCATTCTGGTCAAAGGTCACAAGATAGTGTGTGTTTGATCCACTTTAGATGGATTAACTTAAAGTTTAACCTATCTCAAAATAATCGGAAAAAGAACAGTCGAGTAAAAAAAATTCAATAGTCTTGTTAACTGTGGACTGAATAATTTTCAGTAATGCTCTCACTGTACTTGAGTGGTGGTCAAGAGGATTAAAGGTGTTCAAAAATTTTGTTAGAATCGGGAAAACTTGAACCGTAAGTTAAGTTGAATGGGAAGCTTCCATAATCAAGTAGGATGGTGTTTTACTTGAACTTCCTGCTTTTTCGAAAATCTGAAGAAATCATTTCAAACCAATATCTTTGAGTACCTTCCTCCGTTCACTGACCTGCTCACTTCGAATTTTTGAAAAATTGCATTTCACCCAAAATTAAGACTAAACGTTTTCTCAAGGTCAAACTTCCAAAAATGACCGAATGGCACAATTTAAAAACTCACATGTCAGTCAAAATTGAACTCTACAGTCAAATCTGATCTCACTCCGTTCAATTGATTAGTTAATACTGTTAATTTTTTGAAACAGCCAATTCTGTCACCAAAATGCTTCAAATAAAAATTCGTTTCTGCCATGCATTTCAGGCCATTCTGGTCAATTGTCACAAGATAGTGTGTGTTTGATCCATTTTAGATGGATTACTTAAAGTTTACCCTATCTCAACATAATCGGAAAAATGAACAGTCGAGTGAAAAATTACTGTACTTGAGTCGAGCTCAAGAGGATTGATGGTACTCAAAAATTTTGTTAGAATCGGGAAAATTTGAACCGTAAGTTAAGTTGAATGGGAAGCTTCCATAATCAAGTAGGATGGTGTTTTACTTGAACTTCCTGCTTTTTCGAAAATCTGAAGAAATCATTTCAAACCAATATCTTCTTTAGAATGACGTTTTGAGTATTGAAAGTCAGGAGTCACCTCATCACAAATTCTAGTCAAAACCCTTGAAGTTTTCTAGATGTGGAAAGAATAATGATAAAAAAGATGATTAGTGTTGATTTGCTTAAAATTAAACTCCTTAAGGGTTTTGTTTCTTGAATAAGAACACACATTTTTACGATATATTTTGTCTTACGAACAAAAAAAATTTCTTCAAAAATTGTTTTGTCATATGATTTTTGCACAAGAAATAGTTACCAATAGCCAATTGAAGGGGCATCAAACCGTCTGGTCGCTTTTTTATGCTCCTGTGTCGTGGCTCCAAAACGAAAGGAATGTTAGAAGAAGATGTTTATGCTTCATAAAGGCTTTCAAAATTATATGTTCGCAATTTTTAGAGCGTAATCGAATTCCTTTTACTTTTCTGAGGTGCTCGTTTTATATTTTTAACCGCAGTTTTTTGCACGAGATGACGTTCAACCCTTTGGATCCAAACCTATCTTGTAACGCGTTGTATCTTTCTATGTCTGTTGGTTCGAATCTTAAACTCAAGACTGCAGCTTCGCTATCAAAAGTTGCCTCAGCCCACTTTCCTTGGGTGAGTTTTTCAGGAGTAGTTCAATTTTTCCAATTTCAAAACACTGTTTAAGCGCATCATAATATTTTCCATCGACATGCTCCAAGACAAAAAAAATTGCATATTGATTTTTGCTCCTACTGCAGAGGCTAAGAAAGCGGGTAAAGAGGCGAGACGAGAGGAAGAATCACCCGAGCCAACTTTGACTATTGGGAGAAAAGCTTCTAAAAGCTGTTCATCATCCAATTTCACATTAGTGACCTTGCTTAGCGAGTTCCTTACTTTTTTTCGTATCGGTCTAAAAAATCAATTTGCGAAAAACAAGGGCACGTACGCAGAAAATATAGGAGTTTGGGCATGCTAAAACAATTTTGTTAGGAGGTAAAAACCGTATTGGTCGTCTAGTTGGTCAATGAATTATGAGCTTTTTCAGGATCCTGAATTTTTTTTTGTCCAGCAATTATTTTCGACAAAATTCGCCAATCGTTGATCCTGGTATAAGAGAAGCTTTTCTTTTGTTTTTTTGTTTGTTTTGGGGCATATTTTTTGAAGTTGAGTTAATATTGAATTGTACTGTGTACCCGTACGAACTGCTTGAAAAAGACCTTATCGCTTGCACAAATCTTATTTGCTTACAAAAAAAACTATCTGAAATTTCTGCATTTCATTCTTCAAAATTAGTTTGCTGAAGTTGCTTAGACGACAATTTTTGAGAGTTATCAGCTCAAAACGAAGCAATTTTGTCATCTGAAGCCTCTATTTTTCCTTCATCAATACTTATTAGTTTTATTCTCTGCTCTAGATCATTCAGAGGCAGGCTTGAAATTTGGGTGGTTGGTTTTGAAGTAAAATGGCTTTTGCTTGATTTTTTTATTCATCCAAGAAATCTTGCTTGTGTTTTTTTTGTGTCCACTTCTTTTCGGTTGCTCCAAAACACAAGAAAGACGTTAAAAAAATAAGTTAATTTGTATTATACCTTACATTGTAGATTCAATTTGTCCAATAGAGTTTCAACCAAGGGAATACCCGAGTCCTTTGGTACTTATTTGAGTCGGACATTTGAGATGGCATTATTACGATAATTATCAAGCACAAAGTCATTACCTTCTGATGCTATATTAACAGATTTTACATCAACGCATTAAAGATATTGAAACCATAGGACTTTCATGGAGTCGCTAAGGGAAAAATTTTCACAGCTGGTATGATATCAGCTAAACCAACATCACATCTAATCCACTTTATCATACAAGATGGTATTAAGCAATCTTTGCTTGCACATTTTTCATTGCTTTTCTTCATCTTGGCGCAGCGTAAGGGTAAAAAAAGTATTTCTTCTAGATTTTATGGGACCGAAATAACCCACTAACAGGTCTTATCATTAGATGTTGTTATATCATAAAACTATATCAATGACACAAAATACGACGAATTTCTTTAACTGTAAAGATAATTTTTTCGAAAACTAATTGGGAGATGTGAGCTTCAATGATGATTGTGGAAATGGTACACTAGAAACTCTAAAAGCAAATAATTTTTCCAATACAACAAAAGCCCAATTCTTTGTCATCCTCACAAACAAATCCGATCCAATCACTGATCACTGACTCGAAAAGGATCCTGATTTTTTTAACCTCAGTATCAACATCAAACCTTTTTCTGATCATATGCAAATCATAGCGACACTCGTTTTTTTGTAACACAAAATCCCATCATGATTACATCTTTAACCAAATCTGCAATCAAGAAAAAAAACTGTGATGCGAAAAACTTCCTGCTTTTTCGAAAATCTGAAGAAATCATTTCAAACCAATATCTTTGAGTACCTTCCTCCGTTCACTGACCTGCTCACTTCGAATTTTTGAAAAATTGCATTTCACCCAAAATTAAGACTAAACGTTTTCTCAAGGTCAAATTTCCAAAAATGACCGAATGGCACAATTTAAAAACTCACATGTCAGTCAAAATTGAACTCTACAGTCAAATCTGATCTCACTCCGTTCAATTGATTAGTTAATACTGTTAATTTTTTGAAACAGCCAATTCTGTCACCAAAATGCTTCAAATAAAAATTCGTTTCTGCCATGCATTTCAGGCCATTCTGGTCAATTGTCACAAGATAGTGTGTGTTTGATCCATTTTAGATGGATTACTTAAAGTTTACCCTATCTCAACATAATCGGAAAAATGAACAGTCGAGTGAAAAATTACTGTACTTGAGTCGAGCTCAAGAGGATTGATGGTACTCAAAAATTTTGTTAGAATCGGGAAAATTTGAACCGTAAGTTAAGTTGAATGGGAAGCTTCCATAATCAAGTAGGATGGTGTTTTACTTGAACTTCCGGCTTTTTCGAAAATCTGAAGAAATCATTTCAAACCAATATCTTCTTTAGAATGACGTTTTGAGTAATGAAAGTCAGGAGTCACCTCATCACAAATTCTAGTCAAAACCCTTGAAGTTTTCTAGATGTGGAAAGAATAATGATAAAAAAGATGATTAGTGTTGATTTGCTTAAAATTAAACTCCTTAAGGGTTTTGTTTCTTGAATAAGAACACACATTTTTACGATATATTTTGTCTTACGAACAAAAAAAATTTCTTCAAAAATTGTTTTGTCATATGATTTTTGCACAAGAAATAGTTACCAATAGCCAATTGAAGGGGCATCAAACCGTCTGGTCGCTTTTTTATGCTCCTGTGTCGTGGCTCCAAAACGAAAGGAATGTTAGAAGAAGATGTTTATGCTTCATAAAGGCTTTCAAAATTATATGTTCGCAATTTTTAGAGCGTAATCGAATTCCTTTTACTTTTCTGAGGTGCTCGTTTTATATTTTTAACCGCAGTTTTTTGCACGAGATGACGTTCAACCCTTTGGATCCAAACCTATCTTGTAACGCGTTGTATCTTTCTATGTCTGTTGGTTCGAATCTTAAACTCAAGACTGCAGCTTCGCTATCAAAAGTTGCCTCAGCCCACTTTCCTTGGGTGAGTTTTTCAGGAGTAGTTCAATTTTTCCAATTTCAAAACACTGTTTAAGCGCATCATAATATTTTCCATCGACATGCTCCAAGACAAAAAAAATTGCATATTGATTTTTGCTCCTACTGCAGAGGCTAAGAAAGCGGGTAAAGAGGCGAGACGAGAGGAAGAATCACCCGAGCCAACTTTGACTATTGGGAGAAAAGCTTCTAAAAGCTGTTCATCATCCAATTTCACATTAGTGACCTTGCTTAGCGAGTTCCTTACTTTTTTTCGTATCGGTCTAAAAAATCAATTTGCGAAAAACAAGGGCACGTACGCAGAAAATATAGGAGTTTGGGCATGCTAAAACAATTTTGTTAGGAGGTAAAAACCGTATTGGTCGTCTAGTTGGTCAATGAATTATGAGCTTTTTCAGGATCCTGAATTTTTTTTTGTCCAGCAATTATTTTCGACAAAATTCGCCAATCGTTGATCCTGGTATAAGAGAAGCTTTTCTTTTGTTTTTTTGTTTGTTTTGGGGCATATTTTTTGAAGTTGAGTTAATATTGAATTGTACTGTGTACCCGTACGAACTGCTTGAAAAAGACCTTATCGCTTGCACAAATCTTATTTGCTTACAAAAAAAACTATCTGAAATTTCTGCATTTCATTCTTCAAAATTAGTTTGCTGAAGTTGCTTAGACGACAATTTTTGAGAGTTATCAGCTCAAAACGAAGCAATTTTGTCATCTGAAGCCTCTATTTTTCCTTCATCAATACTTATTAGTTTTATTCTCTGCTCTAGATCATTCAGAGGCAGGCTTGAAATTTGGGTGGTTGGTTTTGAAGTAAAATGGCTTTTGCTTGATTTTTTTATTCATCCAAGAAATCTTGCTTGTGTTTTTTTGTGTCCACTTCTTTTCGGTTGCTCCAAAACACAAGAAAGACGTTAAAAAAATAAGTTAATTTGTATTATACCTTACATTGTAGATTCAATTTGTCCAATAGAGTTTCAACCAAGGGAATACCCGAGTCCTTTGGTACTTATTTGAGTCGGACATTTGAGATGGCATTATTACGATAATTATCAAGCACAAAGTCATTACCTTCTGATGCTATATTAACAGATTTTACATCAACGCATTAAAGATATTGAAACCATAGGACTTTCATGGAGTCGCTAAGGGAAAAATTTTCACAGCTGGTATGATATCAGCTAAACCAACATCACATCTAATCCACTTTATCATACAAGATGGTATTAAGCAATCTTTGCTTGCACATTTTTCATTGCTTTTCTTCATCTTGGCGCAGCGTAAGGGTAAAAAAAGTATTTCTTCTAGATTTTATGGGACCGAAATAACCCACTAACAGGTCTTATCATTAGATGTTGTTATATCATAAAACTATATCAATGACACAAAATACGACGAATTTCTTTAACTGTAAAGATAATTTTTTCGAAAACTAATTGGGAGATGTGAGCTTCAATGATGATTGTGGAAATGGTACACTAGAAACTCTAAAAGCAAATAATTTTTCCAATACAACAAAAGCCCAATTCTTTGTCATCCTCACAAACAAATCCGATCCAATCACTGATCACTGACTCGAAAAGGATCCTGATTTTTTTAACCTCAGTATCAACATCAAACCTTTTTCTGATCATATGCAAATCATAGCGACACTCGTTTTTTTGTAACACAAAATCCCATCATGATTACATCTTTAACCAAATCTGCAATCAAGAAAAAAAACTGTGATGCGAAAAAAAAAATTTGATTTCATATTTCAACCCCTTCAGCTAGAGCAACGTTGATTACTTTATCAAAAGTGGTACAAATGGATAATGGAAGCAATCAATAAGAATCCTTACTAAAGTTACCAAATATCGATCCTCACTTAAACCTTTGACCTCAAAGGAAGTTTATTTCTTAATTAAGAATATAGCAGCAAAAAAAAACAACAACAGTCTCACCCAATTATCTAAAGATCAATAAAATAAAGCAATTAGGAAAAACATTTGGATACCTTAATCGACCGAAGTTTTTGGGCCACGATGCTTTAACAATGAAAAAAAAACATTTCTGTTCTCAGTTCATAACTATCCAACAATTTACTCAATGAAAAAATTTAACGAAAAAATTTTTGAATCAAACAGAGAATAAGCCACTCTTTTCAGTTTTTGTCTTCAAAGTATGTTCTTTAAAAAAAACAAGCGACAAACTCGGAATATATCCACAGAAAACCTAACAAATAACAAATTTCAAAATCGTAATTTGGAAAGATATTCGATAAGTAACTGCTGAAAAAAACAACAGGACCGACAATAATGGTAATATTTTTCTGCAAATTGTTCTAAAACCCCACAAAAAACTTTTCTGCTGTTTAGTACGATAATAAATAAAGAGTGTACCCAAATTGCTGAAAATTATTATCATTATGTAAATTTGCAACAGCATTTAACAAAGTAGTTTAATATCAAAAAATTATGAATCACTGGACTTGGAGGAAAATTACCCAAAGTCCTGTTTTTAATCTTACTAACCGCAAACATCTCAAAAATGAAAACAACTCATCCGATCTAGGTGTTTACGCCAAGCCCCTTGATAGGCCCTCAACGTTTCAGTATGATTTACCAGATGCAAGCCCGCGCCTCGAAAGTTACGGTTATACTGATGATCATCTTAAATTGACTGCCCAAAATGAAGTCGTCCAAGTCAACGAAGCTGGAAAATTCGATGAATGGTGTCCTGAAAAACACATGACAACAAATACCATTAAGAGAAAACTGCTAAAACTCAGAAAAATTCATCAGCGCAATTGAGAAACACTGATTTGCTACCACCAACTGGTCAAAAAGACTTGGGCTTCATCACATTTCTAAATCTAAACTGGATTGAAAACCGCGAAAGAAGTATTTAAAAGGAAACAATGGCCTTCTCGCAAATAAAATAGATTCTATCCTCAATGTGTTAATGGGCCGAAAAAATTGACTCATATACAGTCTGAATATTCCCAAACGCGCACACTGCTCAGAAGCTTGGTCACCAGATAGAGTAAATATGTAATGGTCACAAAGTAATGGCCATTAACCTTGATTACAAATAAAGACTACTGAAGTTTTACTAAAGACTACTTATAAGTCTTACTTCAATTTTCTTATAACTAAGCCCTTAAGTCGAATTGCAGGAAGTTTTTTGTATTCAACCGTGATTTCTTCTAAATATGAGATATCTAACAACGTTCCAACCCATAAAGAAGAGAAAATACACAGTGTAGGCGAACACATAGTAAAAAAACAGACATCTAAGATATTATATAACCTTGTCATCAAACATGGTTTTTTTTTACTGCTTTGGGAGAGCTCGGAAAATCTTAAATCAACCTGATCGACCTAAAAAAAAAGGTCGTCAAAATTTTCGAAAATTTTTTGAAAATCCGCCCCCCCCCCTCGAGAAAATCCTGGATCCGCCCCTGGTCTTTTTAAAAAAGTTGAAACGCTTTTTGAGCAAAACCAAATTGCAAGCCAACTAGCAAAAATTGTCATTTGCGAATGTTTTCTCTTAGTTTTGTTTTCAATGATCTTAGGGAGCTTTTAGCACCAAGCTAGTCAAAAATTGAAAACATGCGAGGCTCTGAGTATCATTCAGCCTAAAAGGCATCGAGAACTTCCAGTCATTGATTTCATTATGAATACAAAAACAAACTAAATTTTCAATTTTCGTAGAATTAACTGAATTGTTTGAATATCAATTAATTCTTGAGAGTAACAAAAACATTTCTTATTGATATATGATATCACCTCATTAAGACATAAAAAAAATTTTCTTTTTCATTTTGTGCCAACAGTAACATTTTGTATAGCCTATCCTGTCTTTTTAAACTGAACTGAACCCTGAAAGATTCTATCAGTTACAAAACATCTGATACGAATGAGATCTCAGATCATATCAGTTACAAAGCATCTCAGATCATAAACATCTCAAATGAAATAAAATAACATTTAATTTCTTTTTCCCCACAATTTTTCATTGTCTCTACAGAGACATGAGTTGTCTCTTGATTTTTTTCAGGGCGCAAAACAATTTAAAAATTTTTGGAAGTCACTAAACAATCTTCCGTTTCGATCAATAACATCTGAATCCTAATAAAGAAGTTTTGTTTTTCTTTATTCGTACCATTCTAATTGATACAATTTCACCATATTTTTATTGGCACAAATAAATTGGTTTTAGGAAAATTTTCTGAAATGACCGAAAACCAATGTGACTGGGCAACGCTCGCACGAACTTTGATTGAAACCTAAGAGTTCACCTCGAAAATAGAAAATATCAAACATTTAAGGCTGACAAAAATTAACAATCAGCAATCTTGCTTTTTATGCAGTTACCTATTGTTTCATACAAAGACTGAGCTTACAGTGTAAATTGAAAAACTTTGAAAACAGTGAAACAGTGTAAATCAATTTGGTCAAGGACATCTCCTTAAAACAACAACAAAAAAGCTTTTTACTCTTTCGTTTCCCATTTTTTTCTCGTAGGTATAAAATTTCCCCCGTAACTAATTTAATTCTTTTTTTTTGTTGTCTTCTCATTCAAAAACTCAAATTTGAGTACTTATAAAAACCTTTTCTGAAGCTCCATTTTTTTGCTGAAAAAAAGCCAAAATTTGTCATCTTATCAAAAAATTTTAAAATTTAATACTAAAGAAGAAAAACCGAGCTTTCTATGATTTTTTTTCATCATACAAAACCCTTACGTAGCGAGAAAATGCGAAAACAATTATTGAACATGAAGGAAAAAGCGGAAAAATTGCGTTTGCAGTTTCAGCTGTCTTGCTTTTAAATCTAGAAAAAAAACTATGTACAATATTTTTTGACCACAAACAACTTACTGGTTTTGTTTTATTTGCAGATTGTTAACCAGTTGGCGAAACAGTTCAAAACAAACTAAAATAGTTCTTGATTGGTTATTCCATTTGGCTATCGCTAACGTAGCATATTTATTAAAAACAGCAAAATTAGTACAAAATTAGTAAAAATTGGATAATCAAAAGCAAATATTATGATTGAATGAATGGCGACAGAGTACAAACAGTGTACAATATGTCGCAGAGAGCCCGAGATGACCAAAAATACTAGTCATACAATTTACATATATGGAAAATTGCTAGTCATACACTTTCCATACAATTCCATACGTACAGAAAATTGCATAAAAGGTCTATGATTAGTATTTTTTTCATATATGTCTAGCATGGAAATTGTATGACTAGCATTTTTCCATAAACCAAAAATTTTGATTTTTTACATTTTAATTTCTCAAATTTTTTTGGTTGTGTTCGTAATCGAACACAAATGACATAAACCTTGATTACTCAAACCTAGTAACCAAAGGTTTGGGCGTCTCGCATTAACAATGCATTGGAAACAGCCTGATATGTGTTACTTCTGTCTCACACAAATAATATAACGAAAGTAATGAACTTTTAAATTTTGGCAAGAAATTTCAATGATATATATTTACAAAACATGTCATACCAAAAGAAAGAGGAGTTTTAAGCGTTTTTGAAAAAAGTTATGAAGAGAAAAGGCAAAAAAATCCAATATTAGTATATCCAGGACTTTGTTATACACACAAAAAATTAAATTTTGCATGCAAAACGTTTTTTCAAAAAATGTTTGTTTGAATACGAAAATCAGTTTGCGGTTGAAAAAAAAGACAATAAAATTTTTGGGGGCAATTTTCAAAAATACTTTGAAAAATTTTTGTCGTCGCCATCAAAAAAATGCTAGTCATACAATTTCCATATATGGAAATTGTTTGACTAGTGTTTTTTTTTCAGAAAACAAAAAAAAAGTCAAAGTTTTCAGTTGTAGCAGCCCAAAAAACGCTTAAATGTTTTGCCAGCAGTTGAGTTGATTGTTCAAAGCTTTTTTTTCACAAAATTTAAAAAAATGCTAATTATACAATTTCCATATATAGAAATTGTATGATTAGCAGTTTTTTTCATACCATTTTTTTCCTTTTTTTTATGAACAGATACCAATTTCGATACCAAAACAACTATAAAATACCCTTGAAATTCGATTAAACTCATTTTGCAAAAATGTATGAAATTTGTATGACTAGCATTTTTCCATAGACTAAGTGTATGAAATTGTATGATTAGCATTTTCGGTCTATGGAGGTCAACCCGGGAGATGAAAATTGACTTGTAGATTTAATAAACCATATTTTTCAGTTTTCGCATATAAATTTTGTTGTATCGAAGACTTGTGCTTGTTAAATTTATTTAACAATTTTCCCTTGAGCTTGTTAAATAACTTCAAGTTACAAATTGACCAAACTATTTCGAATGATTATTAAACTTCGTGTTTGATCTATCGCAATAAAAGCCAAACTGCAAAAAGGAGCTTTTATAAAACCTTTAAGGTCAATTTGAACATTTTTAAACAAAACATTGAACAAAGCAACAAAATAAAATGAAAAACAACTAAGATTTTTGTTAGTTCACTTTCCGCAGTACTACTAGAACTGGAGTCTAAGGAAGATGGAAAATAAGGAAGGTGCGTCAGTTAAAAAAAAAGAGTTTGAAAATAGGGAAGTCACTACTTCGGAGCCAAATCGAATAAGTGAAAGCAGGGGGCGGATCTAGAATTTTCTCGAGGGGGGGGGGGGCGGATTTTCAAAAAAAAATTCGAAAATTTTGACCTTTTTTTTAGGTCGACCAAATTGATTTTTCGAGCTCTCGCAAAGCACTGTTTTGCCCTATTTTGGCTAAATTATTTGCGTCGCAGGCAAATTTTTGAAAAAAATCAAAAGAGCCGTTTTTGGGCACTTTTTGAAAAATTTTGACAAAAAAATCGCGTTTTTTTTGGCGCGCGCTCCCCCTCAAAGTTAGTATATATTGGCGCCCAAGGCGCCTTTAGAAAATTTATAGGGTTGTCGGCCAAAAATGGATTTCTGAAAAAGTATCAAAGGGGGGACCCTTTGGGTCGGCAGGGGGTCGAATGCAAGTTGGCGTGAAGAATTATGAAAATTGATTTCATGACAAGTTGTAAAAATAGAATAAATCTGATGACCATTTACAGTCATTTAATCATTTTGACACGATAATTAATGGAAGAGCAACCAAAACATTAAACCAAAACGTACCAAAAAAGTTTAAACTCGACAACGATTTTATGAACAATTTTGCATAGTCCTACCAAACTATTCAAATAAAAGATTATAACTCATTCAACTGCCATCTCGATTTTTGAAAAAAGTAGTTAAAACTTGATTCGAATTTAGTTACAGATTTTGATCCGAATCACATAATTTGAAGGGAGATAACCAAAGTCATCAATTTGTTGAAGATTTAAAATTATTTCAGCCAATTAAGGGCTATAAAGTTTTATCGAAAACTGCGAAAAAATAAAAATTTTCAGTTACATGCCTTGCTATTTAAGTTTTTTTTTTTGTTAAATTGACAATTTAGAAGAAGATCCAGAATAATTGTATTTTTAAAATTAAATAGCGCGGTGAAAAAGTTTTCTTCAAACCTCTGAAAAAACTCTTAAAAGCTCCACGTACAGTTCTAGCCACAAATATTGCGCAAGTTTTCCACTTGTTTTGAAAGGCGCTTTTAAGGAAGAATATTTTCAAGGCTTGATAGTTTAACGAGCGATATAATCGACTTAATAATCCATGCCTCATTTTCAAATCAAAAAACAAATTTTGCTAAAACTCTATGTAGAGTCTTTAAATAACTAACACACTAATCGAATCTAACTTTCTACAAATTTCAACCGGGAGGTTTTTGTTTTAGAGGAACTCTTTAACGATTTGCATTTTGAAGGTTTTCAAAATCAATTTTTGAAAAAAATAGTTAGTTTTTGTTTGATTTATTACTAAAATCATTTTATGGATTTATTTAGAACGTTCTTATTAAAACAACCTTGAAAGAAAAATTACTCAAGAAGCGAAAAAGGATGTATTTTGTTAAACTTTAACAGAAAGTTATCCTCTTACCCAGACCAGATTGCCCGAAAATGAAAAGAAAGATAATTAAATCACGCTCAATTAGGCTTTAGTTGCTGGTATCACCAAACGTTAACAACTCAAATGTTGCGACCAAACGTTTTCAATTAATTTACCCATCATCACTGTCGTATTGCTGTGCTAAGTACAATATAAGGAATGCTTGTTGCAGATTCAAAAATTAGGTTGAAGACTAATTAGGTCTGCCAAAAAAATAAAGTAAATGATTGTTTTTTCAAAAACTCTACATTAAGACCTAGCCAAATATAAATAGTCTATCAGTTTGAAAATCAGTCAGTTTTGATCACAAGATTATTTAAAAAAGTTTTCAAAATATTAGTAATTGGAAGTTTTTAAGAGATTTTTGCCGATTAAATAGGTAAAATGCAAAAACTCCACTTGCAGGCCTAGAAAATACAAACTACAGATCAAATTTAAATATCATCCAAAAGAACAGTTTACTTTCTGGAAGAAAAATTCAAAAAAGGGCAGTTTGTTTTCTTTTTTGAAGAACCAACAATTATTTGATGTCTTTGGTCGACTCAAGAAATGACTAAAGTGCAAACCAGTCTAAGTTTCAGTTAGTTTTGCGCAGTAGCTTTTTGAAAGATTTTATAGCTATTTTTCAGATTTTTGGACAAATTAGGAATGTGATGAAGTTTTGCTCAAACCTTAACAGCTGATAATTGGTGGCGAAACAATCCTTGTACAATCCTAATCAGAAATAATGCCCTTACAAAATCTATGTTTCAATCACTTTTAACCATTACATTGTTTAGAAGAGTTATTTGAAGATTAAAGGATAACAAAATAAAGGTTTGAAAAAATTGCTCTAGTTGCCAAAATGAAATTTAATTTCGGGAACATTTTAAAGTCACATGGGAAGACAACAAGGTGGATCGTATAGCAGGGCAAAGCCCTGAATGTTTCGACCATCCCTTAGTTCAGATCGAATAGTTTTTATGAAAAGGAAAATTGAAAGCCTATAAATTTTCGACAAAACCAAAGTGTGAAATGTTGATCCATACGAAATTAATAAGACCGATCTGATTAGCTAGCCTATATTCAAGTTGGAACAATTTTTTTGTGCGCGATAATTTGCCACGCATAAATAATTTGCGTTACGCTATCAGCAATATCAATAAAATTTTCAAAGTGGGCATAGTTTAGTCTAAAACATGACCAATTTAGCAATTTTCAAACCCCCAGAACTTTACAAAAAATATATATTTTTTTTCATTTGAACTCAAGAAGTCGATATCTTCAATGGGTCTTTAAAATCTTTTTTCGAAAACAATTATTTCGATCGACGAAAATTGACTGAATAAAAAAAGAACCACACCGAGCAAAAATATTCCATTTTCTTCAAAAATTGGAACAAATATAAAAATAAAAACACCAAAATCAAACGCAAAATCAGTATTTGATTTTAATTTTCGGAACACAATTCAATAAAATTCTAATTCTTAGTTTGTCTTGTATATCCAGGAACTCAATTTAATTGCAGATATTTTAACAGAAAGGTACTCTGAACTGTTTCAACCGATTGTTCTTAAGGATCCTTCATGACATCCGACAATTGTAAAAAATTAATCCTTAATTAGTTAGAGGCTCAGCCTTAATTTTTGATTGGGAAGTAATCTATACGGCGTAGATTTTTAAAAAAATTTAAAATATTTTAAGCCTGGGAAATTTGAACATTTTTTAAAAGACTTGCTGATTAATGAAACAAAAATTGGTTGATACTTTTTTGCTGAAATATTTAAATAAAAATTTGATTTTGCAAAATCATCAGATACAGTCCTAGCCAAACATAAAAAGCATATCGAGCACATATAAAAACGATAAGAAAACCAAAAACTTGGTCGATGCAATCAAAAATATCCAAATTAATTGATTGCTGAAATACAAAAACGCCACGAGCAGTCTTACCTTAAGTTTATTTTTTTTGTCGCGAGAAATTCAAACGTTCGGAGATAACAAAAAGTTAGGCTTAATCAAGCGTGGCGCAAAACAATTTTTTTCAAATTTTTGATTCAAGACTCTCAGCTTTTCCCTTCTGACTTTGCTATTTAAAAAAAAACATTATGTTGGAGTCGGAAAAACACTTGAAGCAAGAAAACATTTTTTACAAAATTTGGACAAAAAAATTGCGCCACGCCCTATTAGGTTTAACATTTTAGCACAACTTAAATTTTTTTGGTCCTATTTCACCTTAGAAAAGTAAAAACCTATTAAAATAAGTTTTTCAATGATATACTCAGTTCTGTAAAACAATAGTTTTGATAGATAAGTTAATTGAATTGTCTTTGTCGCGAAACTTGACTCACAAATGTTCGGGGTTGTCAAAAAGTTAGACCTGATTAAATGTAGTTCAAGAAAAAAACTTTTTTCAGGCCCTAACTTTAAAAAATTGAATAAGCTAACTAAAAAGGAAAACAAACATTGAGAAAAAGAGTCCTAAAACTAAAATTGAGAGGGAAAGTTTTTGCACCACTGAGTTATGACCTGCTGATTATACTCATAGAGTAATTTCAGATAAGGTACACCGTCTGCTCGTCATGCTATCTTAATTTCGGCCGGATAGATTCGTGCAACTTCTTAATCTAAAACCAATCTTAATCTTACTCTTATATCTCCTACTCTCAGTAGAACCACCGGTTTAAGCGAGTTAGTTCCAGAATGAGAACAACTGTATTCTAAGCTTAATTCAAATTGCTCTGGTGCTAAAACTACAAGTAGTTTCAGCACTTACAAATAAGTGGGTTGTTAGTTTGATGGAGTATGATTGGTTAGTATTCAATATTTTATAGAGATAAAATATCAGAATAAAATCCAATAATAAATTCTAGTTTAGATCTGGGTCCACCCATCCGGGGTTTACAGAGTTTTAGTTCTTCAGTGTTCTATTGTAGTGGAGGATGGATGATGGTCTCTTTCTTTAGAAGTTGCGAGCATATTCTTTTTTCTGATTTGGAAAAAGAATTGTAATCACGATCGTTTCGGGAGATCGCATCATGATTTCTGATCGGTTGTGATGAGTGTTGAATTGGTTTATTAGAGAACAGCAATGTTCCAATCTCGTTCGGATGTGTCATGTAGTTTGACTTTGGATGAAGTGCCCGGTGACTTGGATCTGAACGTATACTTGAACATCGAGATGGCCATTGTTCTGTTTCAATGGGTCTCCTTTGTTGCGATGCCAAGCCGTACTTTAAATCTATCGAGTGTAGTGACCGTAGGCAGCATATTGGGTGTGTTTTGCCATTCCAAAGTTGGAGTGTGATTGGGTTGTCAAGTTCTTTCCTGCTCGTCTTTGGGTTGTATGTAATCTATATACTGCATTGTATTATTTACATATACAAATCTTTGTTAACTTTGTTTTTAGTTAATCTCGTATTAATTTTTATCGCAAAAGCAATCTTGTTTAGTTCGGTTATTTTTACAATTTATCCAGTTCTAAGCTTGTTTTAATCCGGTTTGGGTACCGTTGGTTTTCTTTTTTTAGTCATGTTGTTAGGTTGTGGTTTGTGGTGTTTAGTAAGATGCGTTGGTTAGTTTGGATTATTATATAATTTTTTTCCAACCAGGTTAAAGGAAATTTTGAAATGTGTTAAAACTGGTTAGAGTTGTTATCAGTGAAAAACAAAACTTAAATTCATTATTTTAAACAATTCTTCGTAATGAGTTGTGCGATTGTGGATTGGATTGTGGGCGAGTGATTATTTAAAACAATAAAAAAGCGCCTTTGAAAAGGTTAGTACTGCTTCAACTTTATAGGCAACTTTTATTAATTTACTACTTTGAAATTATTAATTTTACGGTTTTATTTGAGGGGTTGAAACGATCAATTTATGTTCATTTTAGGAATATTTACTACATATAGGAAAAGAGTTTATATATCAATTTATTGCTGTTTTGGGGGTAAATTTTACTGCTTCATTTATTGTAATTGGTTAATATAAATTTATGATTCTAGAAAAAAACTTTTCTGTTTTTTGTTTCGTTTTTCTTTTTTGTAGATGATTGATGAACGTGCCTGTGAACAATAGAGAAAAAGAGAAAAAAATTGTAAAGAATGGTTAGTTTTTGTTCTAAATTGTTAGTTTATTTGTTAGTATAATTCATGTTACTTTATTCGTCTGTGACGAATTCGTGGGGAAAAACGTCGTGGATGATTTCTGATGATGTTAGTAATTTAGCTATCAAATGAATGATGTATTTAGTTTGGAGAAGTAACAAAAAACACTTCGAGTGCTTTAATGATTTTATGCTCTTCAGTGCTAGGTGAGAGTTCATAAGGTATTTTTTGGATGAGATTATAAAGTTTATGGTTATATCTGGTGTTATGGATGAATTCTAGGATCGGGATTTCAACGGGCTGTAGGAATTCGTGTGGGACGATTAGTGGGCGGGATTCGTCTACGTTGAAGTTTTTGGCTAAGGGAAGTTTTGAGGCCTTTCAAGCGTCTTCCTATTTTTGTTTTTATATATTGGATGATTGGGGGTATCTAAGAGATATTTGTACTTTAGGCTAAATGATCATTGTTCTTTTTGTTCTTTAGGCTAATTTAATATTTTTGTTTGGAGGAGTTTTGAGGTCTAAGTTGGGACAATATTGTTGATATTTGTTCTATTTGATAGGAGAGGGTTGTAATATTGAGATTTTGTTTATTTCAGGTGTCAATTTTTAGCGGTTTGCTAATTTCTGACCTGGAGGTCTTTTAGTTGTAGTTAGAGATACGCTTTAAGATGATTTTTTGTCGGCTGAAGAAGTCGTGTCAAACGTAAGGTGATGATTTGTTAAAGGTTCTTATTGGCTGAATTTGAACTAGTTTCTTCAGGTGCTTTCCAGCATGAATTTTGAGAAAAAATACGGGTCTTTAAAAGATCTTTCAACAGGTAAAAATGTTAATTAATTTTTAGGTGGTTTCTGAAATTCAATTTTTAGATGCAATCTATAAAATTTTAGATTGTGAAATGAATGTTTTGTAATCTTTTCGTGGCTGATTTCGAAGTCGCAATAGTTTTCTATGTTGGGATTTTTCTTTTTGATCTTGTGGTACAATTGTTTTTTTTTTAATTTTCGAATTTTTCTTTCTGTTTCAGTTATATTTGTGTTGTCTAAGTTTTAAGATTTTTGTTTGTTAAGTTCTTAGAACTTTTTTGTTCTAATGTTTTTTGGATAGGAATCAGATCGGTGTTTTGATTTTGTTTATAATCGGAGTTATTGTGAATAACTTTGAGTCCTGTAAAGGAGTAGAATTGAGTCAGTTCGCGAAGAGCGTACTCTTTCGGATATTAAGGTAAAAGATTGTTTCGGTGTTGAACAGTTTATTTTTTGTTTGGGTCTATAAGTTTGTATGTTACATCAGTAGGTTTATCAATTATTTGATATTGTCCTTTTCGGAGTGGTGGTAGTTTTGTAGAAATTCCTTTTTGTGTTGTAAAATTTGGAATTGTAACGTATGTTCCGATTTTTAAGTTTGTAGCTGGTGTGAATCGAGAATTTATTTGGGAATTAATAATTTGTCTCTGTAATAAATTTTTTTGTCACTTTTTGATAAATTTCATTATGTTTTTTATCTCTTTTTATTGTTTAAAATCCATTCGGTGTGTGTGGCGGAAGCTAGTTTTAAAATTTTTGTATGATGAAAACGATCTTCATCGTGGGTATGTAGTGGTAGATTATAACATATTGATTCTTTAGTGGGTTGGCACTTACCTTGTGTATTTTTTGAAAAATATGCTGTTGAAGAAATAGGAATGATTTATACATATTAACAATTGATGCTCAATAAATAATCAACAAAAAAAATTTTTCAAGATGTTTTTAATTTACAGCAGATTTTCAAGAAGAACGACTAGTGTTGTTTTTATCGGTCGTTATTGTATAATTATTAGGTTTAGCGCCATGAAAGTTTATTGAAGATGTTTCTTCAAAATTTTATGTCAGTAAACGAAAATTTAAATTTACTGCTGGAAGTATAATAAATATAAAAGTTTGATCTCGTTTTTGTCGTAAAATCATGAAATCGATTGGTAGACTTCTTTCTAGTCGTACTTTGTCTCTAGTTTGAGGTCTTCTTCCAATACCGGGTAGTTCTCGTATTGTTCGGAAAATTGGCTCTGATCTATTGAGTGGTAGAGACGTTTCTACAAAATTTTTGTCATTCAACTTTTTTTAAAATGTTGTGTTTGTCTAATTCTAGTCTTTTTTTCTTCTAAATCTACGTTAGTTAAGGTCTGTTTGAGACTTTTAGTCGCACCAGATGAGTTATGACCTGTTGGTTATACTCATAGAGTAATTTCAAATATGGTACACCGTCTGCTCGTCACGCTATCTTGTTTTCGGCCGGATTGATTCGTGCAACTTCTTAGTCTAATATCAATCTTAATCTTACTCTTAAATCTCTTAGTATCAATAGATCGAGTGTACACCGGTATATCCGAGTTAGTTCCAGAATGAGAACAACTTTATTCTAGGTTTAACTCAAATTGTTCTGGTGTTGAAACTACAAGTAGTTTCAACACTTTACAAATAAATGGGTTGTTAGTTTGATGGAGTTTAATATTTTATAGAGATAAAAAATCATAATCATAATCAATGATAAATACTAGTTTAGATCTGGTTCCACCACGCTCGATTAAGCTTACCTTTTTGATATCTCCGAATTCTTACGCGTCAAGTTTCGCACGAAAAAAAAAGTTTTTAATAACTTATCCATCAGAACTATTGTATTGCTGTGCTCTTAAATTATCGGAAAAAAACAAGATAGTTAGTTTTTAATTTTTTTTGGCTGAGTTAACTCCAACAAAACTAAGGCGATGCTTAAAAGTTACGCCTAATCGAGTGTAGTGCAAAAAAGAATTTATTTTTAAATTTGGTTCTCCTGTTTCAAATACCTTTTTTTTTTAATTTAAACTTTTTCAATTAAACGGGCAAAACCAGAATAAAAATCTGGGAGGTCTATAACAAAAATTTTTAAAAAATGTTTCTTGAAACACTGCAGGATTAGGCTTATGTTTTTGGCATCACCGAAATTTTACGCGTCAATTTTGCAGCAGAAAAGATACCAATATTTTATCCAGTAGAACTTTTTGTGGGGATTTGTGTGCATCTGTAGTAAAAAATTTGGCATCTGTTAAAAAAATTTGAAGGTTTGTATAACTACGAAACATTAATGGGTTGATGCCTTTCTTCAAACCACAAAAACTTTAACTGGATTTTGCAACAAGTCAACGTACTGTCCAAGCAACATTTTATGAGCACATTTAGCGCAAACATAGCTACATCTAGCTGTTTTGGAAAAGGGGCTGAACAATTTTTACAAACGGAGTAATTGTATAGATGAAAAAATGTTTTCTTTATTGGTTTTCATTTATTTAATCTCACAAAAACCGGCTTAAAACAACATTTTGCTTCTGAAAATACTTTTTCGGAGATGACAACTTGCTATGACATTTTGTAGTTTGTAAATATGCAAGTTGGCCTACTAATAACCATTTTAATAAAGCAAGTTGACACGAAAAATTATGAAAATTAGTCTCACAAATAATGATAAGTTGCATAAATAATAGTAAATCTTGTTACCATTTGTATTCAATCTTTCCATCTTGAGCCAAAAAGCAATGGTTCAACCTTTGAGGGAATGATTAGAATCTTTTGCAAATCATTAATCAATTAAAAATATTTGCCCAATTTTCCAAAATAAAACATAAGCTCTGCAAAAACTCAACTTACATTCCTATCCAAACAAAATGCATCTCAATTCTAAGCATCCGCGCGTTTCGTCTAAGAAGTTCTCTGAAAAAACCATTCAATTATGAGCAGTTTCAATTTTTCTGAAAGGATTCGCTGATTAAATAAAAAGAAACTTGGCGGACGCGTTTTTTGCTGAAAAGCAAAAAAATGGTCAAACTTGCAAGATACAGTCCTAGCCGAAAAAAATTGCTTGTGGAGTCTCGACTAATTAATAGAATAGCCACAAATATTTTTTTATTCAGTCTACTTAGATCCCAAATTTGACCAGTGGAGTTTTCAAAAGAATATTTCAAAGATTTGCAGTTTGATGAACTTTTTGAAAGATTTTCAAATTAAACAACAATTTAAGGGGTGATACAGTTTTTCCCATAAAAAAATAACAAGCAAGAATTTGTGCAAAGATTTCCACTTACAGTCCTAGAGAAGCATTTTTCCGTCTCCATTCAAAACATCAGCCAATTCCAGCCAGTAGACTATTGCGGTTCGCCGTGATGAGCTGTACAGCTCGTATGTTGGTCCTATCCCTCGTGGATAAATGATCTTAATAATAATAATAATAATAATAAGATTTAAATTACAGTTTTTGTCGAAGACTTTGAAAGCCTATTTTAAATAAAGTTGAGGTCCCGATTTGCAAAAATTCACGACCTAGTTAAACATAAATTGATTATCGAGTCTAAGTTCAAACAGTATCGACCAGTAGATTTTGGAATATATTTCAAACACTGGATTTTTGAACATTTTTCAAAGGCTTGCTGAATTGAGAACCAAATATTTGGTTATGCACATTTGCCGAAAAAACTTAACCAAATAAATCATTTCGCAAAAACTCGAAGTATATTCTTAGTTAAACATATTTTTTTCTATCGAGTCTATCTTTCTGCCAATTTCGATAGCTATATTTTTTGAAGGATATTTGAAACATTGGAGGTTTGAGTAGTTTTTAAAGGTTTGCTGAATAAAAAAACCAAAAATAGGTGATGCATTTTTGCCAAAAAATCTAAATCAAAGACTGATTTTGCAGAAACTCTACAGTCCATAAGTAGATATGAATACAAATAGCACTAACAACACACCGAAACTAACTGAAGAATTAAATAATAAAAGAATAATTTTTTTTGAGAACGTTTCCTTGATGCTTCTTTGAACGCAAAAACCAAAGAATTTCATAATTACTTTCTTTCTTCAAGAAAATTAAACGAAACTGTTGAGCAAAATTTCTTCTCGTTAAACAAATTCAATCATAGTTAACAGTCAAAAATTGATATTGCGCTTAGTCGATCAATAAATCAAACTTTTTTTTTCATTTGCAAGAAATAGGCAAATAAAATTTGGAATTCAGACAATCAACGAGTTGGTAAGTTTGTCAATTCTTCAAGTTTCTCCAGACCAAAGCTTCCGGTCATCTTTGCCAAAAAATTTGGACAATTGAGGCAGCTCCTGCATCTCGCGACTGCCAAACTGGTCTTCTGAAAGTACGTAGGAAAACTTCCCTGTACTTCTATCACCATTAAGGCTCCTCAGATCTTTTCGAAGAACACTGAAGAACTCCTGATTTGTCAGCTTCAGAGGACTCGCAAAACCATGACATCTCTCTGTTGAACAATGACTCAGCCTGCCCTCCCAATCGACTAGCCCACCCAATCTGTTACATTCCGACCATCGGCACAACAACAGTTTCCAGTGCAACGAAAAAATTTTTTCGTTGCACTGCTACTTCAAAGGCTCATGACGCGTTTCCAAAACGAAATTCGTTCTTCGCATGCTAAATTTTTTCAGTCTATAATGAGAATTTAGAGCAAAACTTTGCTCCCAATTTCACTTCACAAAGAACAAAAGAGTCAATGTCTAAAATGCAGCAAATAAAATTCAATCAAAATTCAAGGGCATTTAGGCGCAAAAATGGACAGAACTAATTAAGAAAAAATAATCAAAAAGAGCAACGGGCCATTTCAGTCTGTTGGACACATAGGCTGGCAAGAAGCAGTGAATTACTGTTCATGAAATGTGTAAATAACTGTAAGTAGGTAGAATTTAATAACAGGAATTGCTAAAGGTAAATGCCATTTAATTGTGCTTGACCTTAGTGGAGTCTGTGATGCTACCCAAATTGAGTACTACCCTGTCAGGGCGTTTTTTTTACCTAATATGTATTTAAGTATCTCGTCTCGGTTTTCAGAATAACCTCAACTTGGGTAAGTTATACCAAAGCATTGGAGGAGAAATCGGAAACAATAGAATAAAAATCAAAATCACGAAAAATTGTTGAATATGTAAGTATTTGAAACTATTAACAAGATCTCTGTGGACAAGAATTTTTTCGGTATTATGACATCAAAACAGAGAAACGAGAAATGGTTGAAAGACTCACACCGCCCATTTACAATGAAAAAATTGAGGCAATCCAGTGCACCTACTAGTTTCAGAAAGGCAGCAAAAACCCATGCTAAAAACATTTTTTACTACAAGAAAATTGAAAGTATGTTTGCAACCTCTCAAAACTTTTCTTGCACATGATCTGAGCTCCAAAGTGGAGTTTAGCTTACATGTAGTGAAAATAATTCCACCTATGTCGCCACCGGCAGTGCAAAACTTAGCCATGAAAACTGATAAACTTGGCAAAAACTGCTCCCCAGTAGGACACCACTTACAAGAATATGGCAAAGAAGTAGGCGAAACTGATGAGCTGAGATTATAAACCAAACAGGCAACACCCATAATTTGATCATAGCAAAGGCTTTGCAAAATTGGAGTGAAAGTGCAAAAATTAAAACAGGCGAAGAATTCAGGAGACGGGAATGGAATTAAAATTGCAGTTCACGTATAAGAAAGGCTTGAAAACATAACCGACTTGTCAGATCAGAAAAAAATCCCGAAACTTAAACTTGGTTACGTGGCACTATTGAGACCATTGCGTATCTGTACTCGACATTAGGCAGACAAACACTATAAAAACCGATCAAAATTGAGACCAAAGGAAACTGATACTTTTTTATTCTGTTTGTTTGCTTTTTCTTCTCTATTCTGATTGATAAATATATTTATTGTCTGCTTACTGACTAGCATGAATCAGAAATTGTCTAATTACGGATTTTGATCCCAAATTTTACACTTATGCGTAACTAAATCGAAAAACTTCGCACCACTTACCTTAATTGAAAAATAAAAACATAAGAAGTCAAAAAAAGAAAACTGCGAAAAAAATTATTTAAAGAAATTTTAAAAGTTAGTATGTCTCCATTTTAATTTTTCATGCCAGATGTTTGAAAATTAAAATTGGTACAAAACTTCGAAGAAAACAAAGAAGTAATAAAGCCGGCAATCGTTGAGCAGACACAAAATGAGAGGAAAAAATTTGCTTTCAGAAAAATTTTTACAGTTATAAGTCCCACCTGAGACCAGAATGAACAATACTTGCTTTTTCGACTACAAAGGAAGTTACATACTGCACAAGAAAAGAACAGTCAATGATGTGTTTTCCAAATGATTGATTCCCAAAAGTGCGCTAAAAAACTCCAAAAATTACCTTTGCCTAAGTAAGTCCAAGTTCTTGTTGCTTGAATTAAGCTTAAATGAGTTATTGTAAGCCTACACGGTCACAATATTAGCTCGATGTTAGACCAAAAATCAAACCGGTTTTTCTCGATTGTGAGAAAATTTCAAATTTTTAAATTTCATTCGAATCCTAACTGGAATGGTTTTAACACTCAACCCAGTCACTCAACCCCGAATACAAACCCGAATACAAAGTTCACCCCCAATTTTATTGGACGGAACAAAAAAACCCAAACCCACATCCTTGAACCTGAAAAGAACAACACTTGCTTTTGTATTGAAAGTTGCTTAGGAGACAAACAAGATTTTTGATGAGGCAACTGAACCGACAAAATTTTAGCAGAATACCGGAAGTCCTCAATTCACTTTTTACTGAATTTTTTCTTTCATTTGCATATAATCTGAAAAAAAAACAAAGTTCGGCCGAGAGTCGAGCCTCAGACCTTGGGTAAAAAGGTGACGGTGTTAAACTATGCCAAGGGGGAATGAGCCTAGAGGTTGTGAAGGTCCAATAAAAAAGCAAGTTGGAGAAAAGTTAAAACCTGTAAGAAAAAATGTTTGCTGGAAAAATTTGAAATTTTAAGAAATTGAGCATGTCTGCAATTGAGCAATTTATAATTTACAATTTTTACACATTTGACTATTTTGTGCCTCAAGAATTGTACGGGAAAAAGTACCCGATTGCAATACCCATGTTTATCGCTTAGCTCAGAGTGTTTTGGTACATCTTGTAAAAGCTGAGCGCATTGTTGACCAAAAAACGAGACATTTTTAAACGCCGTCTCCAAAATCAAAATCTTTCTGCACACGTCCGTGACTGTTTTTACGAGTTTGTACACCGACAAGATTAGATGAACTAATACACTAGCATCATTTTATAACATGCTTTTTGTCAAACTTTGAAGTTGAGCGCAAAATAACAATGAACAGTCTGAAGTGGTTATATTTTTAGTTTTTGCACCAATTCAAATCAACAACTCTGTTTTCAATGATTAGTTTTTGATTAATATTTATACCGATTATAGTTCGATGGTTTCTTTGCATTTTACTTATCATGCTATTATCCATCCTGCATAAAAATTTTGACCTGCACAGTTTTTTCCATCGGAGATTTTTTTGGAGAATTCATACACGAATGGTCGAACATATTCTTGTTAATTACAGAATAAAAAAAATCCACGATGACTTGGTATTTTTTGTTGGTGGGCACAAATAAATCATCATGTATTTTTAGCAGACTAGAGCTCGATTACTGAATTTGTGGAAAGATAATGTTAAAATTCAAACTGCCCGAGCTATACTGATATAGAAAGTCAGCTTGTTTGACACTTTTTTCTTCTAGCCCCATATTGTATGGAAAAATTAAGACGGCAAACTTCAAAAATCACTACTGTTTCTTATGGGATTTTATTTGTTTGTTAGGTATTTTTTATTATACTGCCAAAATTTTAGATTTTTGTTAATTTGCTCAATTTTGATGGCTTGAAACTAATCAAAAGTCTACTTTCCGAGCATCCTTTCTAATTTGGTGCCTATAACAAAAGAGACACGACCAAAATTCGAAGTTTGATTTAAAATTGTCTGGTAATCAATTTTTCAGTTTTCCAAGATGCGCGTTGCGCGCCATTTTAATGATAATGAAAATGCTCGGCGAATTGAAAATTGTGAGCTGAAAATTCTGGATTGAACAAATAATAACTTTTTTGTTATAATTTCACATAAGTTTGGATAGTTTAAAATAGTTTCTGGATAGCTCTCGACAGCTCAGTTATTCAATGCGAGGCTCTTCCTGAAAGCTACAACCTGCTTTAAGGAGTTTAGCGCTGGGTTTTAAGAATATCTCCTGTTCTCAAAAAATTTTGGACAAAACTTCCTACACTTTTGACTTTTGAATCTGCTAGAGTTTTGCATAATGAAAAAAAAACTTCGGAGAAAGTAGCTCACATAAGATTAATTGGTAGTTTATCGAAATATTTGCGGTTGCAAAGTAATTTTCATTGCATCGGATATTATTAAAGCTGGAATATTATTGGTATAATTAATTAAATATAAACAGAGACTAAGTTTCTTCTAGTTGAAAAATTAGATTAAAGTATAAGATTCTAGAAAACAAATTGAGCTGCCCGAAGCAATCCGTCTGCCATCAACCAAACTTGTAGTTGTCAGTGCTTTGAGTACAAAATCAAAGAACTCGACGAAGCAAGAAACTATTTTAACTCCCTGAAAATTTATCAAAAAAGGTTTTTGGGCCAAGAAAACAATCCCAAAGGTCTAGATTGCATCTTGGTTCGACAATGGTATAACAAACTAATAATAAGGCTTTTCTATGGATCATTTTTGACTTTTGTATCAATATTACAAATTCTTGGGAGATAAAATAAAAAACTTATGCATTTTTTCCTTTTCTCACAGGGGGTCTTATGAAGTACAAAACTCTCCTGTAATATGTAAAGATAAATTCGGAATAATTAGTAAAAATTTTGAACAATTTTAGTTTTTTGTTAGGAAATATTTTTTTTGTTTTAGTAACTAGCAATTTTTGAATGGAGTCTTTTATACAATCTGAGGGTATTGACACCCTGAGCTCGCACTTCAATTTTTTTTCCCTGTGAACCACAATAGTCAGTATATTGTTTTTTTTTGAATTTCAATTTGGCTTATTAACGAACGATAAATTGGGTGCTAAGAAAATTGTGTCCCGAACGATTGTGTTCCAGACAAGTAGGTCGAAAAAGCAACAAAATTTAAGACATTTGAGTCCACGAAAAATTTCCTCAAATCTAATTTTCCGAGTTTAAGCTTATATTACTTGCTGAGGCATGGATAACAAGTGCTTCCTCTCATCAAGTGGCATTTCGAGGTAGATACTTTTGGGAAACAAATGTTTATGGATGTTTTGTCTGGGTAATGTTCAGACCTTCGTACAATTTTGGCGGGTAGGCAAGTGTTTGTGACACAAAAATCCTGACACGCTTTCGTGTTATAAATGTCAATAGCCGGCGCAAAAAGTCCAAACTGGTATGAATACGCTAGTTGGTCTCGAAAGTACCTAACTAGGCGCAAAGTACATCTTTTTTTTTACTTAACATAACGGGTGGGGGAATATGTTCGAAAACATCTGAAAAAAAAATCTTTTTCATTTTTGATTTTTTTATCTTTTTTTTGTCAGTTGAAGATTTTATCAACTGATGCGAGGTTTTTTGTTATATCAAGCATTTTGCTTTCATGTACTTTTCTAAGAGAAAACTTAGTTTTGATTAAATTTTCTGTGAAATGGCTTTGTTGGCTTTTTCAACCGCAATTCTTTAAGACTTTTCATTTCCAAGACACTTAAATTTGGATACTTCAAATGAAAGTCAGATGAGATTGAGTGACCTATTAAGAATTTTGATATGTTACTTGGGTGCAGTCAGTAGCGGATTTAGGGGGGAGGGCGGATGCAGACAATTTGGTCAAATTATGGTCTTTATAGTGGTTTGGGAGAGCAGCTCAGAAATCAATTTGGTCGACCTAAAAAAAATTAAGGG